>NC_081398.1:6807225-7139725 GCF_030684315.1 Stegostoma tigrinum
GTGAGGGTGGGATTAGTTTGGGGGTAGATACAGTACTATGGCGAGAGAGTGAGCCAGTGAGATTAGTTTGGGAATTGATACAGTACTATGGGGAGAGAGTGAGGTAGTGGGATTAGCTTGGGGATAGATACAGTACTAAGGGGAGAGAGTGAGCCAGTGGGATTAGTTTGGGGATAGATTCAGTACTATGGGGAGAGAGTGAGGCAGTGGGATTAGTTTGGGGATTGATACAGTACTAAGGGGAGGAAGTGAGGCAGTGGGATTAGTTTGGGGATAGATACAGTACTAAGGGGAGAGAGTGAGGGTGGGATTAGTTTGGGGATTGAAACAGTACTAAGGGGAGAGAGTGAGGGTGGGATTAGTTTGGGGATAGATACAGTACTAAGGGGAGAGAGTGAGGGTGGGATTAGTTTGGGGATTGAAACAGTACTGAGGGGAAAGAGTGAGGGTGGGATTAGTTTGGGGATTGTTGAAGGAATGGCCTGCAGGGTTTAATAACCTTTCCTGATGATAGTAGACGTCTCAAATCTGAGCAATGTCTAGTACTTCTCTGCTGTCCCATCCTTGCCAGCTAGTGCAGCATTGTGACACTTAGTGCAGCTGTTTAGTCTGGGAAGCATTTTCTGGGACGTTGTTGATGTGAGAGAAGCCTTTCTGCCCCTGCTGCCCCATTTTAAACTGCTGTCAGTGAGCCGATTGCGGGTGTGTCTAATACCTGCCCCTTTTTTTCCCTCAGTGTCAAGAGGCAGCGATGGAAGGAATGAAGGCCTGTATGACCTTTTACCCCCGGGCCTGTGGATCTCTCCGGGTAAGGGATTCCATGGTCTTTCAGGTGTCATCCTGTTACAGGCAGCTGATCGCTTACCCCGGTTACACTGGCAAAGTGACCCACACTCAGATTGGCCAATTTAGTTCTACAGTTACGTTGCTATAGCAGGCCAGCCTTGTGCCACTCTCAAGAGAAATGCTTAATCGCACACCCTCCTCAGGAATAAGGGAGTCCTTGGACAGAACCATTTGGCTCCTGAGCCAGGTTTGTCACTGTGTAACCCTGGCATGTAGTACTGGTGGGGACAGGACTGTTAGTGTAAAACCCTGGGATACAGTACTGGGTGGGACTGGTCTTTTACTGTATAACAAAGGGGTCTGTATTTGTGGGAGCAGGTCTGTCACTGTGTAACACTGGGGTACAGCATTGGTGGGTTGCAGTGAGTCTCTACCAATTCATTGCTATATCATGGGGTAAGGGAGTATTTGAAGAGTCGGAGAAGTATCTGCAAATCATTGAAAAGTAGCTTTGCTTCCTCCAATAGGGCAAGCTGGCTGCTTACTTCCTCAGTAAACTAGACGCCGGGAGTCCCCACATCCAAGAGGTAAGTGCACCTTTCGAAGGTGAGATTTAATCTTACATTGAAACGTTTACTGAGACTTGCACGCTCAGGTGGAAAGGCCCCGTGTACTGGCAGAGATTTTATTGTTGGTGGGAGAGGTCCCTGTACATCTCCGGCATCCACTATTCACTGTTCTATATTGCTTGTGCTTTTGTCTTTCGACTTGCAAACAGACCTGGACACTGCCCGTATGTGGATAGGAATGCTTTGCAGGGATATGGGGAACAAGCAGAAGATAGGCCATATGTAACAGAGCTGGTGCAGGTTTGATGGGCCAAATGGCATCACGCTGCTGTGAAGTGGCTTTGAATGTATTAAGGACATGAAGGTCACCCGACCTTTGACCATCTTGCTCCATTTCGTATGATGAAGACGGATCTTCTACTTGATTCTGTCAGCCTGAGAATCCTCTCAAAATGTGACCCTGTCACTCCTGGAATTTCAGTCGATGCCCACCAGCATCCAGAGTTTTCCGGGGAAAGCAGTTTCGGGTTTCCACTCCTGTAGTCAAGGAAATGCTTCAAGTCACCACCCCTGAACGGCATGGCTTGCTTTTTAACAGTTGTCACCCAACATCTTGACCCTTCCACTCTTCCTAAGTCTACGTGGCAAGCTGTTTAGCACTGAAATGAGGACAAATACCATCGTCCACACAGCAGGGAGTATAAGAACATAAGAAATAGGAGCAGGAGTAGGTCATATGACCCCTCGAGCCCACTCTGCCGTTCACTAAGATCGCAGCTGATCGTTTCACGGACTAAGATCCACTCACCCACCCGTTAACTCCTTTCCTGTTCAAAAATTTATCTATCTTTGCCTTAAAAGCATTCAGTGAGGTAGCCTTAGCTGTTTCACTGGGCTTGGAATTCTCCAGATTCGCAACCCTTTGGGTGAAGAAGTTCCTCCACAATGCAGTCCTAAATCTGTTCCCCCTTGTTTTGAGGCTATGCCCCCTAGTTCTACTTTCACCTGCCGGTGGAAACAGCCTCCCTGCTTCTATCTTATCTATTTCCTTCGCTATATTATATATTTCTGTAAGATCCCCTCCCTCACTCTTCTAAATTCAAACGAGTACAGTCCCAGTCTACTTAATCTGTCCTCCATAAGCCAACCCTCTCAACTCTGGAATCAAATTAGTGAACCTCCTCTGCAGCCCCTCCAGTGCCAGCATATCTTTCCTCAAGCAAGGAGACTGAAACTGTACACAGTACTCCAGGTATGGCCTCACAAGCACCCTGTACAGCTGCGGCATAACCTGTGGAATTCTCTGCCACAGAAAGCGGTTGAGGTCAAAATATTGAACATTTTAGTGTCATACAATATAGAAACAGGCCCTTTGGCCTCCGGTGTCTGCTCTGACCAGCCTCCAAACTACACTCATCCCATTTACTGGGTCCATAGCCAACTATGCCTTGGCATTTTAAACGCTCATCCTTCTTAAATATTGAGAGAGTACCTGCCTCCATCATCCAGTCAGGCAACGAGTTTCATATTTCTGGCATGAAAAGGAATTTTCCTCAGCTCTCTTCTAGATCGCGTTTTCCTCAGCTTAAACCAGTGCCCTCAGGTCTGCCTTGATGATAAGATCCTCGTGCTGTCTACACCTCTCATAATTTCATATACACACCTCCCCGCCGACCAAAAATTTAGAAGGCACTTAAATGACTACAAGAATAGGAAGGGATATGGACCAAATGCTGGCAAATGGGACTCCGTTAAGTTAGGAGTGAGGGTGAGGTTCTCAGAGATTGAGATGGAATAGGTCAGATGGCCTCTTCCTGTGCTGTGTAGCACCTGACTAATCCCAATCTGTCTGTCCCTCCCTCTTCACCTCCCCCCCCCCCCCCCCCACCTCTCTCTCTCTCTCTCTCCCCCTCTCTCCAGCTGGCCTGCCAGTGCTACGTGTTGCTGCCAGGGCTCGGCGCTGGGTTTGCCCAGGGAATGAAGTACATGGAATCCTGGGCACAGCAGCTGCACTGCCTCCTCGCGACCCTGCACAGCCTGGTGAAGCAGCTGTACGAAGGGGCAGAAGCCGGTGAGGGCAAACAAAGTGAACAAGTCTGGCGCGTTCGCCGTCGCGTGGCATCGCTTCAACGAGTGGGCATAAATTTGGCAGTGGTAGGCAGGCGAGCCAAAAGCTGCTTTATTTTTGTCTGGCACAGACACGACGGGCTGCAGGGTCCCGCTCTGTGCTGTGCTGCCCCTAAAGTGCAGGCAAGTGTGAGGTTGTGCACTGTGGCAGGAAGAAGAGCAGGCTAATACATAAATGTAGAGAAACTGCATAACGCAGTGGTAAAATGGTGTCTGGGTGTTCCTTGTATATGAATGACGAGTCCACAGGCGGCTACAGCAATTCATTAGGCTGGCAAATGAGATATTGGCCTTTATAACCAGGGAAATGGAGTAAATAAGTCATTGTTGCTCCAACTATACAGAACGTTGGTGAGACTGCACCGGGAGTATTGTGTGCAGTTTTGT
The DNA here is from genome assembly GCF_030684315.1 of Stegostoma tigrinum. NCBI lineage: Eukaryota > Metazoa > Chordata > Chondrichthyes > Orectolobiformes > Stegostomatidae > Stegostoma > Stegostoma tigrinum. The sequence goes on from NC_081398.1 coordinate 6,811,095, forward strand.
CTCCTTATTTAAGGACCCTTATTTATAGATCTGTCTAAAATCAGATGCTGGAGATCTGAAATAAAAAGCAGAAAGTGCTGCGGAAACTCAGGCCTCGCAGCTTCGGTGGGGAGAGAGAAACAGAGTCAGCTTTACAAGTCAGACAGGACAGCTTCTGCTGCTTGGAAGCAGTTTCAGAGAGCATTCTCAGGAAAGAGTCTTCAGGTGAAGACGTTGTTTTACCAGCAGAAGGCAGGGCCTGGGAGTTTAGAGAGATGAGGGTGCCCGTGTCCAAGAGTTGTAAGATTTTGCGTGGTTTTGACCTGGGATGCAGGTGGTCAGAGATTGTCCAGTAGCAGATCCTGAAAGTAAGCAGTGTTGGTGGGCATGAGTTCAAAATCTGCCCCTGAGATTCGGAAGGATGGTAATGGAGGAAACGAGGGGGGTGCTTTTGAGTTCTGAAAATCCTGGTGGAAGAAACAGTCATTCCCCAGTGTAGGAGGTAGAGAACAGAATACTGTGCATCCCGGCACCAAATTGCAATTTGTATTTTATCTGTACTTCTGCGGGGAGAGGCTGAAGTTACGTGAAGGAATGTGGAAAAGCCCTGAATTATAGCAGAGGTGTGTCAGAGGTCAGAATTCTTCAAAATGACAGGGGATTTTTGATGTTACAGGCTTTCGATAAGAGGAGGTAGGGGGTAAGGAGAATCTGTGTCCAGGACCAGGGATGTCGCAGGTCAATGAGAAAGGAGAAGAACGAGAGTTTGATTTAATAAGCAAGTTGTTGCGATCTGGAACGAAGTGCCTGTAAAGGTGATAAAAGCCCATTTTAAAAAAGAATGATAGAATCATAGAGTCACACAGCACAGAAACAGACTCTTCAGTCCAACCAGTCTATGCCGACCTTTATCTCAAACTGAACTACTCCCACTTGCCTGAACTTGACCTTCCAAACATTTCTTATTCATATGCTCACTTAAATTTCTTATAAATATTGTATCTGTACCCGCCCTACCGCTTACTGTGAAACTTATTCTGCACATGAACCACTGTGTTTAAAAAAAAAGTTGCCCCTCAAGTCTTTTCTATATCTTTCTCCTCTCACCTCTCAACTTCCTACATGCCAGTGAGAAAAGCCCCAGGGCTGTTCAGCCTCTCCCCATAGATCAAACCCTCCATTCCTGGCAGCATCCTGGTAAGTCTCTTCTGAACGCCCTTGAGCTTAATAATATCCGTCCCGTAACAAGTTGATCAGAACTGGACACTGTACTCCAGAAGAGGTTGCGTTAACACCTTGTACTCAAAGGTTTGAGCTATGAAGACAAGCACGTTAAACGGCTTCTTAATCCCCCTGTCGACCTGTGGTGCAAATTTCAAAGAATTAGGTACCTCAACCCCGAGGTGTCTCTTCTACAACACCACCCAAGGCCCTACTTATAATTCTGTAAGTCCTGCCCTTGTTTGTTTTACCAAAATGCAATACTCTGTATTTATCCAAATGAAACTCCATCTGCCACTCCTCAGCCCATTGACCTAATTGATCAGATCTCTTTGTAGTATTAGATAATCTTCACTGTCCACTAAGATCTCTTTGTAATCTTGAATAAACTTTCACTGCCTCCTGCACCACCAGTTACAAAATCTTAATAGATACTCAAAGGGAACAAGAAAGTGTCAGGGCTCCAGGGACGTACCATTTTGTGCCGTTTCTTTGTACAGAGTCAGTGCGGAGGTCTGTAGATTAATTCTCGTTGACTCTTGTCTGCCGCAGACCCGGTTCGGTACGAAGGCCCAGGTGTCATGCTGCCCCTGCCTGAGCTGAACGATGGAGATCCCTTCCACGTGCTGCGGTTGAGGCAACGATTCTCCGCCCTGAGCAAGTGCCTCTCGCTGCTCCTCAGGTACGGCCGACATTCTGTCCCCTCGCTGCCTCATTTAGCTACTGCCTGCCGTCGTGTATGTTGCAGCCTGGCCCAATTTGCTTTCCTCCCCCATACATCAATCGTTTGGCAAGTGAGCGCAGTGTGCCCACCCTACAGGCGTCTCTGCCTTGTTCATCTGAGTGCGCGTGTTCCAGCGGGTCCCAGCTTCCTTCGCTCCAGGCCCTGAGTGATTCGGACCACTCAAGAATTTCTCCACGCTCGATGATGCTTTCTGACGTGCAGTCATTCTCTAACCCGGTGGGTAGTCACCTTTACCGCTGTAAACGCACATGGACATTGACTAGGTAGAAACAAGTTGAGTGTTGCCACAGCAAAACACCGTCCCATGCCCCTGCACCACCCCCCCCCCCCAACAAAACACTCTCAATCGCAACAGGCCAGCAAGACAGCACACCCTTAATCCCAGAACAAAACTCCAGAAATCCCTGGAGAAACTCAGATCCGGCAGTGTCTGTGGAGAGCAGAATGAGAGTTAATGTTTTGAGTCCCCAGTGCACTCTTCAGAGCTCCACTAGTTTTCCTCTGGATTTGGGCTGGGACCCGGGCCCCAGACTCTGGAGAGAGCTGAGCTGCGTTTGCAGAGATGGAGGCAAGACTTCGGCAGTAGGGACCGCAAGAGCCTTGTTCTCATCGCGGGGCAGGGAGGGGGACCGTGAGCGTGACTGCAAACAGCAACAATTTGCACTTACATAGCCTTCCGAGCTATCATCCAGGACAGCCATTGTCAGGCCAAATGAGCCACTAAGCTACCTAAGGAGATGCCAAACCTTGGTGTCACAATTAAGAGATTTCAAAGTCCCGCATGTGTAGATCTATAGGATTCTTCCCGTTAACGGGGATCCAGGTGGTTATGGGCCATTGGGTGCCGGGTTGAAACTAATCCCCACCGCTGCATGTTTGAGTAATTTCCATCATTGCATAACAATCTTAGTTTCTCCCCAATGAATTTGCTGCCCACGCTCTCCACTGGCCAGCTGCTGAGCTCTGACTCTCCCTTGCATTGCAGTTCGAACTTCCCTGTGCCTGTGAAATTGCCAGTGCAGGACGTCCTAAATTTGGTTTGTCGGATCCTGAACATCAGCGCCAAGAACATGGTAAGGAAAGCCTTGCACCCCACCTCTGGCAGGGAGGCCGTTCCTTAGCTCGAGGATCCCCGAAGCTGTTCCCGAGATCTGCTACGGTCTCGTCCTGGATGCACCTCGGGCTCTCTGTCGCTGCCAGTCCCCGCGAGCGCGACAGGCCTGCAGGGGGCCAGTCCCCGTGAGCGCGACAGGCCTGCAGGGGGCCAGTCCCCGCGAGCGCGACAGGCCTGCAAGGCGGGGGGGGGGGGGGGGTGGTCAGCAAACACCAGACAGGAAAGCAGTTTCTGAGCAAAAATCTTGAATCCAGAGCTAAGCCATCGGGGGCACAAAGGAAGAGAGCAGGAGGGGAATCGGATGACCAGCCGTGATCCTATTGAGCAGTGAAACAGGTTCAAGAGACTGCCTCTTGCTCCTATGTTTCATTTGCGACTGATGCTGGCTAGGCCACCGTTTATTGCCCAGTGGGCAGTTAAGAGTCAACCACATTGACTGTGGGCCTGTGGTCACATGTTGGACCAAGGCACTTTCCTTCCCCAAAGAGCATTAGTGAACCAGATGGGTTTTCTCTCCACCAATCGACTGGTGGTCATCATTGGATTCTTAATTCCAGATTTTATTTTAACTGAATTCAAATTCCACCATCTGCTGTGACAGGCTTCGAACCAAGGGCTCCGGAGTGTTTCCTGGGCCTCTGGGTCAACCGTCTAGTGATAATACCACTAGGCCAGCACTGCCTATTACTTTTCACGCTGACATTAATCGTTTTGACTGAAGTTCTTTAGGGTGCTGGGGGGCAAGCAGGACTGAGTTGGATGATCAGCCATGTTGAATGCGGAGTGGGATCGATGGGCCGAATGGCCTCCTCCAGCCCCTAGTTCTGGTGTTTCTATGATCCGTTGGTGCCGTTATTGGAGGAAACTGCGAATCTCCTTGCCCCAATGCTGCTGAACCTAGGCAGTTAGGGAAGGACAGTAAATGTTGGCCTAGCCAGCGACACCTATATCCCACAAATAAGTAGTTGTAAAATTAGAAGTTAAACACTGAATAACTGAATCTCATTCTACTGTCTGCACCACAAACTTCAACGCTACTGGTGATGTGTTCCCTGTACGTGTGGCTACTTTAGTCGACATGCGGAGACACCCCTGCAGCAGGTGGAACTTGAACCCAGGAGAGTCGAACAGCTCGGGAACAGACCCTTCGGTCCAACCAGCCTGTGTCGTCCAGAATCCCAAACTAAACTAGTCCCATCTGCCCGCGCTTGACCCATAGCCCTCCAAACCTTAGGGTCTAGGCCCGAAACGTCAGCTTTTGTGCTCCTGAGATGCTGCTTGGCCTGCTGTGTTCATCCAGCCCCACATTTTATTATCTTGGGCCCTCCAAACCTTTCCTATTCATGTACTTACCCACCGCCTCCTCTGGCCAGAATCAAAATTAAAAACCTTAAACTACTGAAATATGTTGACGATAATAAAGTTGTGTGACACAGACGTGGGTACACTGCCATTCTGCCCATGACCCTACACCTATTTAGCCTGTAAATTGACATGATCGTTGCCTCTGTCCCGGTTAGTTTGATTCGGCTGTCCCTGCCAACTAGACAGTGATACTGGGTTCATGGCCTGACAGTCGAATGTCCCCTTAATTTTTATGGAATTAATCAACTGACCCCAAATCTTTTATAGAATCAGTGCAGAAAGAGGCCATTCAGCCCATTGAGTCTGCACCGACCCTATGAGGAGCATCCCACCCAGATCCCCCCCACCCCCATCCTGTCCCTCTAACCCTGCATTTCCCATGGCTAACCGACCCCGCCTGCACATCCCTGGGCACCAGGGGTCAATGTCCCACGGCCAATCCACTCTAACCTGCACGGCGTTTGACTGTGGGAGGAAACCAGAGGGTGTACAGAGCATTTACAGCACAGGCCATTCAGCTCGAAGGAGCGGTGTTGGGTTAACAAGCCTCCACACCCATCCACCTCCCATTCTAAACAATCTGACTCAGCCGGCGTGACTTTCTGTCCCTTTCCCCCACACCCACTCATTTAGTTTATTTTCTTTTTAAATACGTTTATAGCATGTGCTTCAATGACAAGCCCCATTTGCTCCCGATGCATTCGGGAAAGATTAGGTTCTTCTGCGGAATTTTAATCTTCAATCTGCTGAAGTTCTTGAACTTTGTAAAGCAAGGGTGTGTTAAGCGTAAGATTTAAGTGCTTAAATGGACATTTCTACAGAAGTAAGCACAGAATCTCGTGGCCCAGTTGCAGATCTCAAGTGTAACGTGAAAGAGTTCTGAACCCGGTAACTACGATTAATCCAAATTTGCTTTACAAAGAGGCAGTTTATAGACATTTCCATTAGTTTCTCCTGGTACATTGTAAACCACATTGTTCTACTTTACATAAAAGCTTAAACACTTACTTAGCACAAAGAATAAAAGAAATTACAGGACAGGAACAGGCCCTTCGGCCCTCCAAGCCTGCGCTGATCCAGTTCCTCGAGCTAAACCTGTCGCCTATTTTCCAAGGATTTGTATTCCTCTGCTTCCTGCCCATTCATGTATCTGTAACAGTACATCTTAAACGGCACTATCGTGCCCGCCTCTAGCACCTCTGCTGGCAACGCAGTCCAGGCACCCACCACCCTCTGCGTAAAGAACTTTCCACGCACATCTCCCTTAAACTTTTCCCCTCTCACCTTGAAATCGTGACCCCCTAGTAATTGACTCCCTCAGTCTGGGGGAAAAACCTTCTTGCTATTCACCCTGTCTATACCTCTCATGATTTTGTAGGCCTCAATCAGGTTCCCCCCCGCCCCCCCACCCCATCAACCTCTGTCTTTCTAATGTAAATAATCCTCATCTACTCAACCTCTCTTCATAGTGCCTTCCATACCAGGCAACATCCTGGTGAACCTCCTCTGCACCCTGTCCAAAGCATCCACATCCTTTTGGTAATGCGGCGACCAGAACTGTACGCAGAATTCCAAACGTGGTCGAACCAAAGTCCTATACAACTGTAACATGACCTGCCAACTCTTGTACTCAATATCCCAGCCGATGAATGAAAGCATGCCGTATGCTGCCTTCACCGCTCTATTGACCTACGTTGCCACCTTCAGGTTACAATGGACCTGAACACCCAGATCTCTCAGTGCATCAATTTTCCCCAGGGCTTTTCCGTTTACCACATAGTTCACTCTTGAATTGGATTTAAGGAGAATTTTAAATGCTTGGGAATTGACATCTTGTTGAGAAAGGGAGACATGTTGCTGAAGCTTTGTCTTGCTCTCATGATGACAAATGCAAGAACTCCACATTTCACACGTTTTAAATGTGTATATTGTTGAGAGTTTGAAATTTGTTGTCCCCACCAGTGCAAGACTAAAAGCTCCAGCCCAATGTAGCTGCTCAGCAATAATCCTGGGGAATTTGTTTCTCCGATCCCTTAGCTACTTTCATTTTTGTCTTTTGCGAGTTATTTCCCCGCAGACTGGAATGGCTTCCTCTCTTAGCCATTGCTACACCTTTTGAAATGTTTCAAGAAGTTTTTTGGAGCAATCTGCCTGCAATTCACCTCCTTGGTCTTGCCATGGTAGCCCTTCCGCTCATCGTGCCATTACCGCGATTAGATTTGCTTGCGCTTTTGCTAATCTCATGCCCTGCATGCTGTCGTGAAATATGACTTTCGCCCTCTCTGGTGTGGTTTTAAATAGCTTTCCTTCATCCTTGGTTGCAGAGCTGGATAGGTGAAGGACCGCTGAAGATGCTAGTCCTGCCGGCAATCCACTGTGACGCGCTAGAAATTCTCTCAGCACTCATCACTGTGTAAGTGTACCACCGTTCACCCTCTTGCCCTTCTCCTGTTTATAGAAAACCCTCCCCCAACCTCCCCCAGTCATCCCGAGGTTAGCTTTCTGGGACGGTCTCAATCTGACTGTCAAAAGAGAATTTGGATTCCTATCTTGAAGAACTCAGCGGGCAGGGGAATGGGGGCAACTGCCTTGAGTTTGCAGAGCGGTTGCACAAACCAGGCAGAGGCATGGTCCTGTTTTTAACTGTCCTGAGACCAGTCCCGACTCCTGCTCAGTGTACAAGTTCAGAGAGATTTTTCGAGGCACAAATTACCGTCAAAATACTGACGTTGATGGGGAATGTTTTGGATAGCTGTATGTACAGTAAACTTTCATATAACCGGCAAAAGTTACTTACCTCAAATACTGGAAGATGACTGTGTTATTATCATGTTCCCCGAGTAGTCAGCCAAGGGTGTGAGTGAGATGGCCTCTGCTGGTCAGTTTTATTTAAGGCAGTCAGATATTGATCAGCTGGGCCAGTGGGCTGAGGAGTGGCAGATGGAGTTTAACTTTGATATATGTGAGGTGCTGCATTTTGCTAAGACAAACCAGGGCAGCACTTATACACTTAATGACAGGGCCCTGGGCAGTGTTATAGAACAAAGAGAGATCTAAGGGGTACAGGTTCATAGCTCCTTGGAAGTGGAGTCACAGGTAGACCGGGTGACAAAGAAGGCTTTTTCAGCATGCTTGCTTTCATCGATTGGACGTGAAGTACAGGAGTTGGGATGTCTTGTCGCTGCTGTACAGTACATTTGCAGCACTGTGTGCAGTTCTGGTCAGCCTGCTATGGAGAGGAGGATGTTAAACCAGAAAGCGTGCAGAAAAACCTTCACTTGTTTGCTGCCTGGACTGGAAGGCTTGAGTTACAAGGAAACATTGGATAAGCTGGGACTTTTTTGCCATGGAGCATAGGAGGCTGAGGGGCTGACTTTACAGAGGTCCACAAAATCATGAGAAGGTATATAGCCAACAGCTCTCTTCTCCCCGACGCCCCCCCACCGTCCCCATGGTAGGGGAATCTAAAACCAGAAGGAATAGAATTAAGGGGAGAGAAAAGGGTATTCTTTTCGCACAGCGGGGTTGCGAGTGTCTGGAGCAGGCTGCCAATGATAGTGGTGGAAGTGAGTTCAGCTTTGTCATTTTGGACAGGTTACGAGATTGGGATTGATATGGACCAAACGCAGGCAAACAGGACCAGTTTAATTGTGAAAACTGCGTGGCACGGGCGAGTTCGGGCAAGGGGACTGTTTCTGTGCTGTAGAACTCTGGCTTTAAATGAATAATGCTGTAAATAAGGTTTAACAGTGATGGGAATACCCACTGCATTATGTTTCTAATGCTTCGCATGTGTTTTTACATTGATGATGTGGAGCTCTTGATCAACCAGGATGTTTAACCAGCCAACACACGGCTAATCTTGTAGGTGCTGGTTGATAAAATGCTTGCTGTTGTGTGTGTCAAATGCTGATGGTTTTCCTTAAATAGGACATAGCCTTTTTGGCTGATGGTTGTCTTCTCTCACCACCTTTGCAGCTGTGAATTATACAGTTCGATCACTTCTTGAGTTCAAAGAAGGGGGTTGTGTGATCCCCTGAACATGGTTCATGCAAAATTCACGTTTTTTTTTCCAGCTGTAAATGCCAATTAAATCAGCATTTCCGGGTAAATCAAGGAGCGGACATGGATGGTCGTTGGAAAAAAATCAAAGCTTTTTGTCCTGCCCTCGTCAGAACAGACGCAAGAATGCCACATTCCAAAGGGAACAACAATTAATACTGCACGAGAACAGGGTGTGGATTGGCTGGCAAGTGGCTCCCTTTGGAAATATGGTATTCCCACATCTGACCAAATTGTCATAGAATCCCTGCAGTGTGGAAGCAGGCCATTTGGCCCATTGACTCCACACCAACCCTACGAAGAGCATCCCACCCAGGCCGACCACCTTACTGTAACCCTGCATTTCCCGTGGCTAGCCCAACTGGCCTCCACATCCCTGGACACTAGGGGGCAATTTACCACAGCCAATTCACTTCACCTGCTCATCTTTGTACTGTGGGATGAAAGCAGTGCACTCGGAGGAAACCCACACAGACACAAGGTGCATACAAACTCCGCACAGAGAGTGCCTGAGAGTTGAATAGGACTAGGGCCCCTGGCACTGTGTGACAGCAGGGCTAATTAATGAGCCACCATGCTGTAGGCTGTTTTCTCTCCCCTACCACCTTCCGTGGGACATGGGCAGTGCTGGCAAAACCAGTACTTGTTACCCCCTCCCTGATTACCCCTTATCTGAGTGGTAGGACCATTTCAGTGGGCCTGGAGTCACGTGTAGGCCAGATTGGGATGAGGACAGCAGATTTCCACCCCTAAAGGGATTGGCGAGCGAGATGGGGTTTTACAGCAATTGATGACTGTTTCAGCAATAGCGACTGTGAAACTATCTTTCAATTCTAGAATTTAAAAATTGATTTTAAATTTCCCCCAGCTATTGGCATGGGATTTGAACTCCTTTCTCCGAGAGCGTTAACCTGGGCCGCTGGATTTTTAGCCTAGTGTCATCCCATAATACCATCATCTGCCGCCTTTAGTGCAAGGTATAAAGCTTGAACAGCTTACTAAATTAATCTTTCAGAAATACCAGAGTTCCTTACTGTCCAGCCACCAATCCTAGGGAACGGAGAAGCTTTTGAAGGTTGGACCCTTGCATTGTGCACAGAATGCAACTCAAATCGAACTTCTGTTACCATTCTGTCAAACCCCATTTCTAGAGAGGGGTGTGCTGACCTTGGAGAGGGTTGCAAGAAAGTTGATAAGATTGATCCCACGGTGGCTCAGTGGTTAGCACTGCTGCCTCACAGCGCCAGGGACCCGGGCTCAAATTCCACCCTCGGGGTGACTGTGTGGAGTTTACACTTTCTCCCCACGTCTGCGTGGGTTTCCTCTCACAGTCCAAAGGGGTGCAGGTTAGGCTGGATTGCCCTATTGTGTCCAGGGATGTGCAGGCTAGGTGAGTTAGCCGTGGGAAATGCAGGGTCACGGGGATAGAGTAGAGGGTGGGTCTGGGTAGGATGCTGTTCGAAGGGTTGGTGTGGACTCGATGGGGCCAAATGGCCAGCTTCTACACTGTAGGGGTTCGATGATAAAGGGCTTGTCATGTGAGAGCAATTGAGGATTCTGGATCTCCATGGATTTTAGAAGGATGTGGGGGTGATCTGATTGAAACTTAAAGGATACTGAGAGGCTTGGATAGAGAGAACGTGCAGAAGATGTTTCCATTAGTAGGAGAGACTAGGACCCAGGGGCACAGCATCAGAGTGAAGGGACAACCCTCTGGAACTAGAATGAGGAGGAATTTCTTCAACCAGAGGGTGATGATTCTGTGGAACTCATTGCTGCAGAGGGCTGGGTGTCTTTAAGATAGAGACAGGTTCTTGATTAGTCGGGGGGTGGGGGGCGCGGATCAAGGGTTATGGGGAAAGAGCAGGAGAATGGAATTGAGAAGCGCATCAGCCAAGATTGAATGGTGGAACAAACCCGATGGGCTGAGTGGCCTAATTCTGCTCCTGTATCTCATTGTGGCACTTGCTGTTTGGTGTCAGTCGGTCAGTGTTGAAAATGATGCCCCCGGGTGTGAACGTGTCGTGTTTTGCATCGACAGGAGCAGGAAGCATTTGGTCCGCTTTGCCGACGTCATCTGCAGGCTCTTCCCGCAGGTCCTGACGGCCTGGAGCGCTTCCCGGGAATCCGCCGTGCCCGGACAGGAGAGGGCCTACAGGTCAGTTGATAACGCCGAGTGACCGAAAGCAGGGCGTGCGCATCTGAAATCGGAGCGTAACTGGACCGTTTGTCTTGATCCATTCATGAGGTGAGGGCATCGCTGGCTGGGGCAGCATTTACTGCCCATCCCTAGGGCAGTTCAGAATCAGCCACATTGCTGTGGGTCTGGAGTCACGTGTCAGCTGAACCAGGTAAGGATGAGCGTTTCCTTCCCTGAAGGACATTAGTGAACCAGCAATCGATAATGGACTGACGGTCATCATTAGATCCTTAATTCCAGATATTTATTGAATTCAAATTTCACCAACTGCCACGGTGGGGATTCGAACCCGGGTTCTCCAGAGCGTTACTTGGGTCTCTGAGTCTAGCGATAATACCACTAGGAGATTGCCTCTGCCTCTAATTTGGTGCTCACAGCTGCTTTGTGTTTCAAGCTCCTTATTCCTGTCATTGAACCCGATCCCCCACCAATCACTGTTAGTTTCTTGTTGAAAGTACGAATCTATCTGCCTTATTTGCGTAGGAAAAAAGCTTCCATGGCTATCACAGCCTCCATTGCTTTTTGAGACAGCGTGCCAAACCTGCACAATCTTCTGACAGGAGTCATTTCCTCTTGTCACGGTGCTTAAAGGGACCCCATCCCACCCTGGTGTTCTGTGTTGACCCCCAAGAAGAAAACACTTTCTGTCTCACGCTTGGGTTTAATCCCATCAGCATGGGAAGACTCGTGCTGTCTCTTGTGCGCGTGCTCTCTTTTTCTCCTGCCACACCTGTCCCACCCTTTGCCAGTGGCACTCTGCTCTCTCATTGATCAAAAATCCCTACAGCTTAGCCTTGGATATATTCAGTGGCCCAACTTCCACTCACCAAAGCTTAAGGACCCTCTAGGAAAAGGTGCACCTCCTCGTCTCCATCTTAAATGGACAATCCCTTACTTTAGTGCTGAGCCCCTCGGAAACCTTGAGGCATCTACTCCGACAGCCACAGAGTTATACAGCGCGGAAAGAGACCTTTCAACCAGGCCAGTCTGTGCCAGCTGTAATCCCAAACTAAACCAGCCCCACTTGCTTGCTCCTGACTCATATCCCTCCAAACCTTTCCTATTCATGTGCTTATCTAAGAGTCTTTTAAACGTTGCAACTGTGCCCACATCCACCACTTCCTCAGGAAGTTCATTTGATATGAGAACCACCCTCTGTGTAAAAAAAAAAAAATTGCCCCTCGTGTTTTTTTAAATTTCTCTCCTTGCAACTTAAAAACTTGTTTCCCAGCCTTGAGATCCTCCACCAAAGATAAGGGACACCCACCGTTTAACTGTATCCATGTCCCTCATGATTTTGTAAACCTCTATAATGTCATCCCTTAACTTCCTACACACCAGGGAAAACCGTCCCAGTCCATCCAACTTTTCTTTATATCCCGAGCCTTCTATACGTGGCAACATGCTGGTAAATCTTTTCTGAACCCTCTCGAGCTTAATGATATCTTCGCTATAACAGTGACTAAAACTGGATACAGTACTCTCCCAATTCTACATGTTCCAATACAATCACCTGTTTTAAATGCCACTGTTATCTGTGCCTAACTTAGTGCGACTTCTTATAATGTGACAGCGGCCCATCACTGATGGGATTAAACTACAGCTTTTTAAAGAAATTCACTCATAGGATGTGTGTCGCTGGCTGGGCCCAGCATTTATTGCCCTGTCCCTAATCGCCCCTTGAGAAGGTGGGGGTGAGCTGCCTCCTTGAACCACTGCAGTCCCATGTGGGTGTAGGGACTCTCTCACACAGTGCCCTGAGGGAGGGAGTTAGCAGGATTTTGACCCAGCAACTCTGAAGCAACGGCCAATCTACTTCGAAGCCAGGATGGTGAGGGGCTCGGAGGGGAGCTTGCAGGGGGTTGGTGCTCCCGTTGAATTGGCTGCCCTTGTCTGTCAAGATGGTACAGGTCGTGGTTTTGGAAGGTGATCTGTGAGGATCTTGGGTCGGTTTCTGTTGTGCGTGTTGTAGACGGTACACAGTGAGTGCCAGGGGTGGGTTGGATAATGGATGTGGCCCCGTTTGAATGCCTTCTGGGTTGCCCTACTGGCCCCTGTCAGTTTTTTCGAAGTAAAAGCACGCAGTTTGGCAAGGGCACCTTGCCCACCACCTCCAGGGCCAGGCAGAAAGTGTGTCCCGTCTCCTCCCCCCCCAACCAGCGTCGTCCTGTGAGCAACGGGTGGGCAGGAGCTGACTGAAACGTGACCCCCTTGTCTGCTTGCAGCTCAGTGAGAGTCAAGGTCTACGAGGTGCTGGGGATGTGGCTGAAGGTCTGCGGGGCTTCCTCGGGCGTGCTGCAGGGGCCGTTCCACCACTGCGACGTCCTGCTGGCGAACCTGATCACAGACGTGACCCCGGTGCTGGACACTACCAAGGTAAGGGGGCGCAACTGTTTGGGGGCGTTGGGGAGAAGTGGTGAGGGAATCCGATGTTGCGCGGACCACATCCCACGTGGCTCCGGGTAGCAAGTGGGGAACCCAGATTGGGCGCTAGCCCCTCTCCATGGGAGGGAGAGGTCACAGCAGAGTACAAGGTGCCAAGAAACAAGCCTGTGTACATTTTTGTTTTTAAACAGCCTCGGTTCCGGGCCATTGGCTTTTTGACAGCCGCGCCCCTGCCGTTCCATTTTGCCCACTGGGCTTGCACCTCCACAGCGAAAGGCCATCCATCATCAACAGCACTTGGACTGAAAATCAAGCTTCCCCCGAAGCTATTCTCTCCCCCCAACCACCCACCCTCAGACACTCCCAGGACAGGGACAGCATGAGGTTAGATATTTATTCTCAGTGCTTCACTGCACTCCCCCCATTCCCACTCTGGCATTAGCACAAGGCATTAAAACAGGGTCATCCCTAGGCGTGGGGAGCATCATGGTATTGACTTTAAGCCTGTGGTCTTTTGGGAGGATTTGGAACTTCTCAACCTGACTTGCAATAGGGTCTCCAAACGGGATCCAGGAGGGAGGCAGGGTGCAGAGGTCAGTCGGCAAAACTGTGTTTCTCCCCCTCCTTTGCCATTAGGTTAGAGGCAGAGCTGGGGTGGGGGTGGAGGGGGGGGGGGAGAGGCCGAAGTTCAGAGGTCGTGGGGAGCAGACAAAACTGAGCAACTCAGCTTGACCGAGCGAGGCCTTGTGTTCACCCATCTTCCCCTCCCCACCCTCGCAGCTCCGGTCCACGAAGCCGATGGGGGACGGGAGCCAGCTATTCAACTACAGCAAGCACAGCAACAAAAGGCAGAAGCTGATGGATGTGGATGAGACAGTGGCCGTGCCAGGCCACAGGAAGCGGGATGCGACCGCTAACGGTGACGTCTGTCTGGCAGCGTTGAAAGGTACATGCACCATTACTTCTCTACCGCCTCCCTCCCACCCGCCCCCCCCAGGTCCTTGGTTGGTGGGGGGGGGGGGGGGGGCGCTTACGTGCACAAACTGGTGCTCCAAAGGCCTTGCTGCCTAATAAAACACATCCGGCGGGCAAAAAAAAGGCACGACCAGAGGCTCGCCGAGACGATTAAAGTGAGGGAAGGGAGCGGGCGCACTGGCAGCAGAGACGGGGGGCGGGGGGCGAGTGTTTTCCCCTCGCGGTGGACTCTACAAAGAGGGAATGCAATTTCTGAACCTCCCGTTTGAGAAGGAATCTCTTTTCTCGGAGGGCCTGTTAGAGTTTGGGATTCTTTTCCCCTCCCTCCGTCAGAGCGGGCTGGGCCCGCTGATATATTCTGGGCCAGGTGAAGGAGATGTTTCTGATCGTCAAGAGGGGTCGGGCCTCTGACAGGGAGAGGCTGCGCTTGGGTGAGCTGCGATCTTGTCAAGTGGCAGCGCAGGCTTCCTTCTCCAGACAGGCGCACACGCAGACTGGCAGGCCCACACGCGCGCGCACACACACACAGACCCCTTGCGCTGCGCTGGGACGTGTCCGGGGCTAGCACAGTGGTCGGCACTGCCGCCTCTTGGCACCGGGAACCCAGGGTCAATTCCACCCTCGGGCGCCTGTATCTGTGTGGAGTTTGCTCAGTCTCCCTGTGCCTGCGTGGGATTCTTCCGGGTTCTCAGGTTTCTTCTCACAGTTGGGCAGCTTAGGGTGGATGGCCATGGTAAATTGTCCCAAAGTGCCCAGGGATATGCAGGCTAGGTGTGTTGCCAATGGGAAATACAGGGTGGGTCTGAGTGGGATGCTCTTCAGAGGGATTCAATGGCCCAAAAGGCCTACTTCCGTGCTGTAGGAATTCTGTGATTCCATGTCCTCTGGTAGGATCCATAGGGAATCGAGGGGCGTTGCATTAAACTTATGAAGCCTAGGTTTTCTAAGAGTTGCATGAGAAATGAATGGGGTAGAATGGTGGAACAGGCTTGTGGGGCCGAATGGTCGGCTCCTGCCCCTGCCCCCGTGTGTTCTCATGCACAAGTTGAACCGAGCTTCCCATTTCCCAAACGTAACCCAGGGTCCGACAGGTTTGGGAGTGAGTCCAGGAGCTGGGTCAGAACCTGAAGGTGACAGAGGGGTGACATACCGGACTGCGCCTCCACCTCCCGCAGGGGCAATTAAAAATGGTGCCGAACTGCTATTGTTGCCCAAGGCGCACGCACGTACCTTTCGAAGCCGGGGCAGAGACAGACTCATTGTACAGCGGCCAGAAACGAGCAGGAGTGGAGTCCCAGGCAGCCGCGAGTTGGTCCCAACTGCAGCCACAGCGATGGTTAAAGTGTCCCCTCTGCATCTCTGGTGCTGCCCCAGTGCTACATAGAACAGTACAGGCCCTTCAGCCCATGATGTTGTGCCGACCTATCGTCCTACTAAGATCAGTTGATCAGTAAGATCAATTAGTCCCTGCCCTACCTGAGGTCTCTACCTTTTCTCACCTCAGTCTGCCATTGTTAAACTCTCTGTTCCTTTCTTTGTGTGTATTTTATCTAGTTTCCTCCCAACTTCATGCCTTTCGACTGCTCCTGCACTGTTGCACCATTCTGTGGGCAAGTGAGTTTCTCCCGAGCTGTCGGCTATTTCTTGATACCACCCCATGCAGAGTTTGCTCACTGGCGTTTCTTCCCCCCCCCCCCCAACCTTGGTTACACGCCCCTAAATCCAACTTTGATACCCCATTGTCTGGCAAGAATGGCAGCTGCGGCCGCGTTCTGCCGGCAGCCCAGGCGATGCCAACCTGATTGCCTGACCTCTCCCCTGCGTTCCCGTGGCTTTCTCCCTGACCGGGACGTGCCCTAATTCTCTGCTTTGTGTCTTCCTCTCCCCCACTACCACCCACCCCACCCACCCCACCCTGATGCAGTCTGCAGTGATCTGGTGCTGTCGTGCGGAAGCTTGCTGAAGGAGGAGATCCACAAGGTAAGTGCCACTTTCTGCACGTGCTCAGTCCTTGGCAACGCACAAGTTATGTGGACAGATGCGGTTGTGAAGGGAGCAGAGTTTAGAAGGTGCTGCTTAGTTTTCGTGTTGACTCTAGCATCAAACCCTAAGTATAAATCTTGAGTGTCACTCGATCAACGAACCAAACCGAGTGGACGATTACACTGACAACCAATTCTCAGATCATCAGACAGGCCTGCAATGGGGGTCCCTCACATTAAAGCCGATATAATAAGACCATAAGACAGAGGAGTGCAATTAAGGCCATTCGGCTCATCAACTCCACTCCTCCATTTAAATCATGGCTGATGGGCATTCCAACTCCACTTCCCTGCACTCTCCCCGTAGCCCTTGATTCCTTGTGAGATCAAGAATTTATTGATCTCTGCCTTGAAGGCTCCATGACAATGGATTCCACAGGCCCACCACTCTGGCTGAAGAAATGTCTCCTTATTTCCGTTTCAAATTTCATGTCTTCAGCAAGTGAAAGGAATATGTCCAGGCTTTTTGAGCCCTTTCTCTGAAGTAAGCGAGCGCATTTGGGACTTAGTTCCCCGGTGCAAGGCGGCAGCCAGTCAGCTCCCTGTGAAATTTGGTATTCTTGTGTGTGTCCTGGTGAGCACAGTGTGGCATGGTGGATCAGTGGTTCGCACTGCTGCCTCACAGCGCCAGGGACCCAGGCTCGATTCCACCCTTGGGTGACCGTCTGTGTGGGGTTTGCACATTCTCCCTGTGTCTGCGTGTGTTTCCTCCAGGTGCTCCGGTTTTCTCCCACAGCCCAAAGATGTGCAGGCTAGGGTGGTTTGGCTGTGCCAAGTGGCCCATGGTGCCCAGGGATGTGTGGGTTAGGTCGGGTCAGGGGGTAGGAATGAGGTGGTTCGAAATGAGATGCTCTTTGGAGGGTTGGTATGGACTTGATGGGCCGAATGGACTATTGCCACACTGCGAAGAGTCTTAGATTTCAATGTCGGTGTGTCATTGCTTTTCAGTGAAAACTGCGTTCATTCTAGTTTCTGTCTGCAAACTGTAACTTAAAAACAGCGAACACCACCTTGGGTTCTATGGAAGCTCCTCACGACAGGTTAGATATCTTTGGTACCCAGTAAACGGTGGGATACTGAGAAGCGTAGACCAGCAGATTGCTTGTCCAGAGATCCCTGCAGCTAGCTGACCAGTATCGAGGCCAAGGGAGCGCACACAGCATTAGCCGGGGGTCACATTGCAAGAGCGACGAGGTTACGCTGGAGCTGGATAAAACAGAAATGAGGTCACGGCTAGAGTGCCACAGTCTAGTTCTGGTCCTAGTGTTGCTAGGAACATGTTATGGGAGAGAGGGTGCAGAGGAGATTCACCGAAATGCTCACAGGCTGGAGCGTTTTAATTATGCAGTTGAGATTTCAATGGCTAGGGATGTTACTGCTGAAACAGAAGACTAATTGAGTTGTATAAAATCAGAAACTTGGATAGAGAGAATGCTTAGGAAGATCTGTTTTGTTGTAATTAAAGAGATGTCAACTTTGAGAAAGAGGCAGGCAGTTTCCAAGGGATTTGAGGGCTTTACAAGATGTGGCTTTTCGATGGATTTTTAAGATGGGTTAGTTCTGTTCTGCTTCTCTGGAAGACGGCTGTTGTACAGCCAGGCTGGATGGTCTGTCTCCCCTGTTGCGGGTTTCTCGGGTCAAAGTGCAGTCTTGTGGCTCAGCATGGAGGCCAGATTGGTGCACAGCAAGATCCCAAGGTCAGCCCTGTGAAAGATGCTGCAGAATCTTTGACTGCCACCTAGTGGCCTCATCTGTCACTGAACTGTTCCCACAATACAGCCTAAAACATAGAGCGTTACAGTGCAGTACAGGCCCTTCGGCCCTCGTTGTTGTGCCAACCTGTGAAACCAATCTGAAGCCCGTCTAACCTACACTATTCCATTGTCATCCATGTGTTTATCCAATGACCATTTAAATGCCCTTAGAGTTGGTGAGTCTACTACTGTTGCAGGCAGGGCATTCCACACCCTTACTACTCTCTAAGTAAAGAACCTACATCTATCCTATATCTATCACCCCTCAATTTAAAGCTATATCGCCCCGTGCTAGCCATCACCATCTGAGGGAAAAGGCTCTCGCTCCCCACCCTATCTAATCCACTGATCATCTTGTATGTCTCTATTAAGTCACCTCTCAACCTTCTTCTCTCTAACGAAAACAGCCTCGAGTCCCTCAGCCTTTCTTCATAAGACCTTCCCTCCATACCAGGAAACATCCTAATAAATCTCGTCTGCACCCTTTCCAATGCTTCCACATCCTTCCTATAATGCAGTGACCAGAACTGTACACAATACTCCAAGTGCGGCCGCACCAGAGTTTTGCACATCTGCAGCATGACCTCATGGCTCTGAAACTCAATCCCTCCACCAGTAAAACCTAACACACCGTATGCCGCCTTAACAATCCAGTCAACCTGGGTGGCAACTTTCAGGGATCTATGCACATGGACACCGAGATCTCTCTGCTCATCCACACTACCAAGAATCTTACCATTAGCCCAGTACTTTGTATTCCTGTTACTCCTTCCAAAGTGAATCACCTCACACTTTTCCGCACTAAACTCCATTTTCCACCTCTCAGCCCAGCTCTGCAGCTTAACTATGTCCCTCTGTAACCTGCAACATTCTTCCGCACGATCCACAACTCCACCAACTTTAGTGTCATCTGCAAATTTACTAACCGATCCTTCTATGCCCTCATCCAGGTCATTTATAAAAATGACAAACAGCAGTGGCCCCAAAACAGATCCTTGCAGTACACCATTAGTAACTGAACTCCAGGATGAACATTTCCCATCAACCACCACCCTCTGTCATCTTCCAGCTAGCCAATTTCTGCACCAAACCACTAAATCACCCTCAATCCCATGACTCCGTATTTTCTGCAATAGCCTGCTGTGGGGAGCCTTATAAAACACTTTACTGAAATCCATATACGCCATATCAACTGCCTTACCCTCATCTACCTGTTTAGTCACCTTCTCAAAGAACTCAATAAGGTTTGTGAGGCACGACCTACCCGTCACAAAACCGTGTTGACTATCCCTAATCAAATTATTCCTTTCTGGATGATTATAAATCCTATCTTTTATAGTCCTTTCCAACACTTTGCCCACAACCGGAGTAAGGTTCACTGGACTATAATTACCAGGGTTGTCTCTACTCCCCTTCTTGAACAAAGGGACAACATTTGCTATCTTCCAGTCTTCTGACACAATTTCTGTAGACAATGATGGCATAAAGATCAAGGCCAAAGGCTCTGCAATCTCCTCCCTGGCTTCCCAGAGAATCCTAGGATAGATTCCATCCGGCTCAGGGGACTTATCTATTTTCACACTTTCCAGAATTGCTAACACCTCCTCCTTATGAACCTCAATCCGGTCCAGTCTAATAGCCTGTATTTCAGTATTCTCCTCGACAACGTTGTCTTTTTCCTTTGTGAATACCGACAGAAAAAGTTCAATTAGCGCCTCTCCTATCTCTGCGCACTCCACACGCAACTTCCTACGACAGTCCTTGACTGGCCCTAACCTTACTCTGGTCAGCCTTTTATTCCTGACATACCTATAAAAAGCTTTAGGGTTTTCCTTGATCCTACCTGCCAAAGACTTCTCCTGTCCCCTCCTGGCTCTTTTTAGCTCTCACTTCAGGTTGTTCCTGGCTAACTTGCAACTCTCAAGCACGCTAACTGAGCCTTCACGCCTCATCTTTACTTAAGCCTCCTTCTCCCTCTTGACAAGAGATTCAACTTCCTTAGTAAACCGTAGGAGCTTTTGGGTGTCTGAACTCCACAGTGAAATGTTAGTGCATTTGAGTTAGTAACTTGTTTTTTAACAACACACCTCATTCCCATTTGATAAATTGGATAGAGTTGGCGTTTAAGGTAATTATAGTCCAGTGAACCTTACTGGCAGTAAAATGTAGGAGATGGGTGGGTTGGGGGTGAGACTATACAGCCACTTGAGCCACCTTCCCCACCGTCCTCAATTTCCCTTACTTGATCTACCTCCACCTCAAATGTATTTAACCCAACCTCAACAGCGACCGCCACCCCCCCCCCACTCCACTGCGAAGTAGTTAATGACAAGGCAGTGCAAGTGGGGAGTTGAGGTTCTGTTTTATTTTCTGAGCGAGTTTGGCTTTCAAAAAGGGAAATGCGAGCCAGAAAATGGCCCATCTCAATAACATGCTCAGCTGTGCGTGGATTTTTTTTTCCTTATTCATTCATGGGATGAGGATGTTGCTGGCTAGGCAGCATTTATTGCCTGTCCCTAATTGCCCAGAGGGCAGTTAAGTGCTGTGGGTCTGGAGTGACATGTCAGCCAGACAATGGTGAACCAGATGCGGTTTTCCAACAATTGACAATGGGTTCACAGTCATCATTAGATTCTTAATTCCAGATATTTATTGAATTCGGATTCCGTGGCAGGATTCGAACCCAATGCCCAGAACAGTTTCTGGATGATTGGTCTCGCGATAATACCACTACTGTCACCTCTGGGGAGAGAGAAAACAGTTAACATTTTGAGCCCAGTGACCATTCCTGAGACCCTTCTGCTTTCTTTCTCCATTGATGCTGCCAGACCTGCTGAGTCTCTCCGACATTTTCGGTTTTTGTTTCAGGTCTTCAGTATCTGCAGTTCTTTGCCTTATTCATTTGTTGATAGCGAGCCCGTGATGAGTCCCAATTCCCTGTTGATCACCTTTGCCCTCCCTTCTCTCCCCCCCCCCCCCCCCCCCCAACTTTCTCTGTCTGTTTCAGAAGCTTCATGAGCTGGTGGTACCTCTCCTGATCCGACTGCAGCAGAACACCAGCATGACTAGCCCCTACCTCCGGGGGGATTGCCGAAGGGAACTGTACCGCCTCCTGCTCTTCCTGCTGTTAGTTCCCAATTCCAAATGGCCGCCACCGCTGCACTGCGCCGTCAGGACGTTCAGCCAGGGACAGAATGACCGTGACCCAGAGGTAAGAGAAACAAACCGTCACCTTGGCACCTGCTATCCTTTCGACAGCCAGTGCCCGTGCATGTAATGTAACTATGTAAACAGTCACGCTGCAGTTACACCTACCCGCCAGGGGTGGCGCTGCAGCTGGAGTGTATCGCATAGTCATGGTAGACCCTTCAATCCAACTTCTCTCTGCTGACCAGATATCCGAAATTAATTTAGTCTCCTTTGCTAACATTTGGACCCTATCCCTGTAAACCCTTCCTATCCATGTACCCATCCAGATGCTTTTTAAATGCTATCATTGTACCAGCCTCCTCCATCTCCTGTGGCAGCTCATTCCATACATGCACCACCCTTTATGTGAAAACGCCCCGTAGGTCCCTTTTAAATCTTTCCCCTCTCACCTTAAACTTGCGACCTCTAGTTTGGGACTCCCCTGGCCTGGGGTAAGGACCTTGGCAGCTCATCCTACCCTGACCCCTCACATTTTTTGAAAACCTCTATCAACCTCGTGATTGCAACAAGTAGAATTTAAAATAAATGAATAAATCTCGATGGTCCCAGTAACGGTGATGATGACATTGGCAGATTATTGGAAAACCTTTGTTGCTGCTTGTTTAAAAACACTGTCGGGTTCAGCCGTGTCCTTTAGTGAAGGAAATCTGCCATCCTTACTGGGCCAGTCCTGCACATGACTCCAGACCCACAGCCAACATGGTTGACTTTCCTGGCCTGTGAAATGGCTGATGTAGCCCCCCTGTTTTATTCGAGGAAGTCTGTGACTGCCTCCTGAGCAAATTGGGACCATCAGTGGCCGTGCTAGGCCAGAGAGAATGCAGGTGAAAAACACAGCAGCCTCACCCTTTCTGTTCAGCTTCGCCCAGACGTCCCTCCTGAGCAAGCAATTGGGTTTTGTTTCTGGGAGATCTCCCAAGTGAGTGGAAACTTCCCTATTCCCATCCAGTAGACGACAGTGGCTCAGTTCTTACTACTGTTGCCTCACAGCGCCAGGGGACCCGGGTTCGATTCCACCCTCGGGTGACTGCGTGGCTGCGTTCTCCCTGTGTCTGCATGGATTTCCTCTGGGTGCTCTGGTTTTCTCCCACAGTCCAAAGATGTGCAGGTTAGGGTGGATTGGCCGTGCTAAATTGTCCCATTAGTGCCCAGGGATGTGAGGGTTAGGGTAGATTGGCTGTGCTAAATTGTCCCACAGTGCCCAGGGATGAGGGGGTTAGGGTGGATCGGCCGTGCTAAATTGTCCCGTAGTGCCCAGGGATGTGCGGGTTAGGGTGGGTTGGCCGTGCTAAATTGTCCCATAGTGCCCAGGGATGTGAGGGTTAGGGTGGATTGGCCGTGCTAAATTGTCCCATGGTGCCCAGGGATGTGCGGGTTAGGGTGGATTGGCCGTGCTAAATTGCCCCATAGTGCTCAGGGATGTGCGGGTTAGGGTGGATTGGCCGTGCTAAATTGCCCTGTAGTGTCCAGGGATCTGACTGTTAATTCCATGTATATTAGTGTACAAGATGATGAAAGGCATAGATGGAGTGGATAGTCAGAGACTTTTTCCCAGTGTAGAAATGACTACTACAAGGGGGCATAATCTTAAAGTGTTTGGAGGAAGGTATAGGGGAGATGTCAGAGGCAGGTTCTTCACAAAGAGAGTGGTGGGCGTGTGGAATGCGCTGCCAGCAGTGGTAGTGGAGTCAGATACTTGAGAGACTTCTAAGTGACTCTTGGATTGGCACATGGAGGATAGTAAAATGTAGGGTATGGAGGATCTTAGTAGGATAATAGGTCTACACAACATTGTGGGCCGAAGGGCCTGTACAAAAAAAAATTACCAGGATGCTGCCTGGACTGGAGGGCTTGTCTTACGAGGAGACGTTAACTGAGCTCGGACTTTTCTCTCTGGAGAGAAGGAGGAAGAGAGGTGACCTGATCGAGGTGTACAAGGTAATGAGAGGCATGGATAGAGTCGATAGCCAGAGACTTTTCCCCAGGGCAGGATTGACTGCCACGAGGGGTCGTAGATTTAAGGTGTTAGGAGGAAGGTATAGAGGAGACGTCAGAGGGAGGTTCTTCACCCAGAGAGTTGTGAGCACATGGAATGGTTTGCCAGTGGTAGTCATGGAAGCGGAGTCATTAGTGACATTTAAGCGACTGCTGGACATGCACATGGACAGCAGTGAATTGAGGTTAGGTTATTTTAGTTTTGGATTAGGATTATTCCACGGCACAACATTGTGGGCCGAAGGGCCTGTACTGTGCTGTACTTTTCTATGTTCTATGTGTGGTTTAGGGTGGATTGGCTGTGCTAAATTGTCCCATAGTGCCCAGGGATGTGCCCGCTCTGGTGGGTTAGCTGTGTGTAAGGCAGGGTTCCGAGGGGGTGGGGCGGTGTTGTGAATGGGCCTCGGTGGGATGCTCTTTGGTGGGACCCGATGGGCCGAATGGCCTGCTTCAACACTGTAGGAATTTATGATTCTATCTGACCAAACCTTCCTGGAGTCACGATGGAGACTAGCTGGCCGCACTTC
The DNA here is from genome assembly GCF_030684315.1 of Stegostoma tigrinum. Taxonomy (NCBI): domain Eukaryota; kingdom Metazoa; phylum Chordata; class Chondrichthyes; order Orectolobiformes; family Stegostomatidae; genus Stegostoma; species Stegostoma tigrinum. The sequence goes on from NC_081398.1 coordinate 6,834,669, forward strand.
AGTTACACATTTCGAGATGAAAGACCCCAGGCTCTTCATTCAAGTTTAATCCCACCACTCTAACACCTTGCCACTAAAAATGTGCACTTTCTCCAGTGTCATTATCTTAATCGGACAGAGACCAAAACTCCCAATGCCCAAGAGTAAAGTTTAATGTCACTCATCCTGTTTCCTGACGGGCAGTCCCCAACCGTGCTATAAAAATGGAAGGACTTGTGAATTGACCTCCAAAGCCTGCTCTTCATTCAAAAAAAGTGACTATTCTGAGACTTATTCTCCCTCCTCCCAGCACCCTCCTCCCAATAACTCCCTTTTCAGTCAACCATCCATTGCCCAACTCCCAGGCTGTCTGAGACAGAGAGAATCCACAGAGTCGGGATTTTCTGAAAGAAGAAATTCCTCCTCCTCCTCTTCTCTCTCCCCCCACCCCCCAAAACAAAGGAAGCCCCTCACTTTGAAACTGTTCCCATTCATTTAGATACGACACACTGCAGCATTTATTCTGCCAACCCCACCCCCCACCCCCCCCAAACCCAGGCAGTTTCAATGCGGTCAGCTCGCACTTTTCTCCGCTCCAATTGACAGGACACAGGTCAGGAGGGTGAGGGAATACTCCCCACTTGCCCCCAGATGGGGGCAGCTCCAACAGCGCTCAAGAAGCACCATCCCGGACAAAGCAGCCCCTGCTTGATTGGCCCCACGTCCACAAAAGCCCCGCTCCCTCCACCCACCGACGCTCAGTAACGGCAGTGTGTACTATCTACAACATGCACTGTAGGAAATCACCAAAGATCCTCAGAGAGCCCCTTCCAAACCTATAATCTCCAACGTATAGTGGATCAAGGGCAGCAGATAGAAGGGAGCACCACCTCCTCACTCCCTATCCTGACTTGGAAGTATATCGGCCGTTCCTTAAGTGTCGCTGGGTTCAAAATCCTGGGATCCCTCACCCTGCTATGCCACACGGGACTGCAGTGGTTCAAGAAGACAGCTTGCTCCCCACTTTGTCCAGGGGCAGCTAACAATGTGCCGAGTTGCAGTGTCCCACCCTGTAATGCCCAAAGGTCCCGATTAGATAATTGAGAGTAAATTTGCACATAGCAAGCTACAACAGACTGCACAAGTTCAAGGTGGCTCACCAATGACTTCTCGAGGGGTAAATCGGTACGGCCACGTCCTCTACCTTGCCCCAATGCCCCCACATGCCCCTTCTGCCCACACCCCCTCTATCTTGCTTCTTCCGCCCATGTGCGCTGCCCCTCCCGCACATCCGCTCTGAACGCTCGCTCGCTCCCATGCGCGCGCCCTCTCTGTTTCGCTCCCTCGCGTGTGCCAACTCTCCTCTCTCTCTGTCTTGCTCCCACGTGCCTGCGCATGCTGTCCCTTTCTCGATCTTGATCTCGCTCCCTCACGTGGGCTATCTGTCTTTTTTTTTCCCCTCTGTCTCGATCTTCCTCCCCCTCACCCTCTCTCTCATTCACTCCCATGTGCTCACTGTAATGAGAGAGTAGCCCTCTAGTCCTCTTAGATTCTCGCACCTTTAGCCTGCCCAAGCATTGGTAATCTGGAAGCTCTGAAATTGCTATAGAAAGGATGTTATTAAACAGGAAAGGGTGCAGTAAAGATTTGCAAGAATGTTATTGGGACTGGAGTTATAAGGAGAGGCTGTGACTTTTTTTGAGGCTGAGAGGTGACCTTATAAAAGTTTATAAAATCACGAGGGGCATGGATAAAGTGAATAGTCAAGGTCTTTTCCCCAGGGTAGGGGAGCCCAAAGTGAGGCGGCATAGGGTTAAGGTGAGGGGGAAAGATTTAAACGGGACCTAACGGGGCAACTTTAGCACACAGGCTGGTGCATGTATGGAATGAGCTGCCAGAGAAGGAGGTGGAGGCTGGTACAGTTACAACGTTTAAAAAGCATTTGGTCAGGTACATGAGTAGAAAACGTGTAGAGGGATGTGGGTCAAACGCAGGCTAATGGGACAAGATTAGTTTGGGGGGGGGAAAAGAAACAGAAATCGCTGAAAGAGCCCAGTAGGTCAGGCAGCATTGTCGGAGAGAAATCAGTGTTAGCCTCTCAGGTCCGGCGTCCCTTCCCCAGAGTTCATTTGCGACGTTAACTGTGATTTCTCTCCTCCAACGCTGCCAGACCTGCTGTGCTGTTGTAGCCATTTCCGATAGGCAGTGCCCACGGTTCTTTTTCGGTTTTTAACTGGTTTGGGAAAAGCTGCTCGGCACGAGCGAGTTGTACCTCTTTCCTTGCCCTAACAAAATATGTGCCATCTCTCTCCCCCCCCCGAAAAAAAAGGTCTCCTCTTTCTGCTCAGAGGCTCTCGTCATCTGCAACTGTCTCATCCACCCCCGGGTGCCTTCCCTTCAGATGCCCCTGAGCGCTGCCAGCCTCATTGCCACAGCCTTCAAGCCGGCAGCTACTGACCTGCCATCTGCTGCCAGGCTGCCACAGGTGCCCACGTTCCACCTGCCGCATCCTCCTCCTCCTCCTCCTCCTCCTCCTCCTCCTCCTCCACCGCCACCTCTGCCCCAACACCCACTTCCTGCAGCCACCACGGCCCGGGCTCTCGCTGAGCATCCGCCCTCGTCGCGTTTCTCCGTCCCACCGCCAGCCGCCCGCTTCCCACCAGCAGAGAACCATGCCGAGGGCGAGGGGGCGCCGGCGGCACCGGGAGACGAGGCAGTGTTCGGGGGCGACCCAAACCGCGGCCGCCCGGTCTTCGTGCGCTACGACAAGGAGGAGGAGTCGGACGTGGAGATCTCGCTGGAGAGCGACTCCGACGACAGCGTGGTGATCGTGCCTGAGGGCCTGCTGCCCGAGCGGGGCCCGGTTGGTGGAGGGGGCTCCTCCCCAGCACCACCACCCCTCACCCCCACCGCTGCCCCCGCTCCCACGCCCAGCGCCAAGAGGAAGAAGAAAGAGGAGGAGGAGGAGGAGGAAGAAGGGCCGGACGAAGAGGAGCAGGAGGAGATTGAGAAGGTGGTGGTGGCTTCACCTCGGGCCCAGGCACCCCCTACCCCAGCCCAGGCCCTGACCCCTGTCCCCCAGCCCCAGCCAGCATCCTCCCAGGAGCTAGGGGGCGCCGGCGAGCTGCACCTGGGCTCCCAGGAGCTGGACGAGGACCTGACCGTGATCAACATCAACAGCAGCGAAGACGAGGAAGGGGAAGAGTACCCAGAGGAGGAGGAAGAGGAGGAAGATGACTACTACGATGAGGAGGAGGAGGAAGAGGAGGAGGAGGAGGAGGAAGAGGAGGAAGATGATTACGAGGATGAGGAAGACTTTGAAGAGGGGGAGTTGGAGGACGAGGAGATGGAGGATGAGGACGAAGACGAAGAGGAGGAAGAGGAGGACGGGGAGGAGATGTATGAGCGAGGGCGGGCCGACATCCCCAAGGAAGAGAAGCCCGCAGCCCCGAGGCCCACAGAGCTCCTACCTCCTCCCCGGGAGGCTGAGGGACCTGCGCAGCAAGATCCTGGCCCCCCTCGGGGATCTCCTGGCCCCCGGCCGAGCGAAGGGGACGGGAGCCCCGACCCCAGGCCAGGCGTGGGAGCCCCTGGCCAGGCGGAGGCCGGCAACGCACCAACGGAGCGGTCCCCGGTGACGGCCACGACCGAGGGCAGGGAGGAGGGAGGGGCGGCGGCCAGCGCCGAGACCCCCGTCCCAGACACCGACGGAGAGCGGGCGGGCAAAGAGACCTCGGCCGAGGGGTCCGCTTCCCCGGATAAAGACGGTGCGCCAGCCCCCGAGGAGAAAGAGGGCGAGGGCGAAGTTGGCGGGAGCCCAGAGATCAGGAAGGAGGCCGACATCGCCGAACAGCGGCAGGAGGAGGTGGTACCTACCGAGAAGTCCACAGAGGCTGAGGTAAGAGTCTCGATTCACCCAGAGTATGCGTGACCGCCCCCCCTTCTCCCCTGAGCAATCCTTAACCCCCTATTGGGGCCGGTTTGTGGAAAACATTCCAGAGGGAGTGTAGCATTGAATGGCCCGAGTGGCCTACTCCTGTGCTGTTACCTATGTTCCTCGATGCCATTTTCACTGTGCTGCAAGGAGGCTGCTGACCCAAGGCCAGAGGGATCTCTGTCCAAGGGATCTCCAGCCCCCTCCCCTCCCTCTGAGACGCCGCTGAAAGGTGGGAGAGGGAAGCTCTCCCTCATCGACAACACCATCCTCTAATCCTCGATGGTGGGAGCTTGGGGTGGGTAGGGGTCTGTCTCAGCCCCCCCACGTCCCGCACATTCCCCGAAACGCTACCTGAGGGGGCACTCTGCATTTCTGATGGAAAGAACTGGGGCTGTGTTTCAGAGGGTTAGAGCTGTTCAGCCGTAGAGTCATATGGCATGGAAACAGTCCCTTTGGTCCAACTTGCCCACGCCAACCAGAAACCCTAAATTAACCTCGCCTCACGTGCCAGCATTTGGCCCATATCCCCCTAAATCCTTCCTCCTCATGTCCCCATCCAGATGCCTTTTAAATGTTGTAACCGTACCAGCCTCCACCACCTCCTCTGGCAGCTCATTCCATACACGCACCACCTTCTGTGTGAAATAGTTGCCCCTTAGGTCTTTTTTCTATTTTTCCCCTCTCGCCTTAAACCTATGTCCCGTATTTTTGGACTCTCCCACCCTGGGGGAGAAAGACCTTGTGAATTCACCCTACTCAATTCCCCTCCTAAACCTCCATAAGGTCATCCCTCAGCCTCTGACGCTGCAGGGGGAAACAGCCCCAGCCTCCCCCTGTAGCTCAACCTCTACAACCCTGTGGAGTCTTTTCAAATGTAGCAAAATCTCTTCCGGTAAGAGGGAGACCAGAATTGAACACAAGGGGAGATGGAAGGATCTATATCGGAAGAGCTGGCCATTTCAGTAGCATTGGATCACATCCACGAGGGGTTTGCAGATGATTTTGCTGGGCAAGTCATTTCGTGGCCAGGCTGCACAGATTCAAATCCCAGGCCTTCACACAACAGCTCACATTTAAATTTAATCAATAAACCTGGAACTCCTAAGCTAGGCTGCATAATGATGACTGTTGAAACACTGACTGGTTTCCTCATGCCCTTTTGGCAGCGAAATTCATAGATTTTTCTAATTCTCCTGAGAGGGGAAAGCAGCACCCATGATATTATGGATATATCGCGGAAAAAGTTGTAGGCGGGGGGGGGGAGGTGCCAGTGTAGGACTGGAACAAGGAATGTTCCATGTACCCCACAGGCAGAACAGTGAAGAAAGTGAACGGAGTTACAGGAGAATTTATTCAGGGTGAAGATGACCTCCGCCAAGTTGAGGCGTGTGCCTTCCCTGCCCAGAACTTTGATTCCAGTTTTCGCTCTCGCCTTCACCTGGTTCCATCTCTGACGCCTCCCTTCCCTTGCTCGACGTCTCTGTTTCTGTTTCTGGTGATCGGCTGAAAACCAGTATCCACTGTAAGGCTGCCAACTCCCAACAGTTACCTTGACTGTACACCCTACTTCCTGTAAAGACTTTGCTTCCATTCTCCTCATTCCTCCATCTCCATCGTGCCTGTTCTGATGATGCCAGCTTTGACAAGGGAACCTCGAAACACCCACCGCCTTCCCAACCGAGGATTCCCCAGCACTGTTGTCGCCGGATCTGACCCATCTCCCGCACTTTGGCCCCCACTCCCTCTCTTCCCTCCTGCAACAGCGATCGGGTTCCCCAACCGTCCCACCAGCTTCCGCATCCAGGAGATCATTTCCGCCTGCTCCAGCGACGTCCCACCGCCAGACACCTTCCCCTCCCCTCCCTTGGTCCGCCTTACGCAGGGACCAATCCTTCCGGGACATGCTGGTCCACTCCTCCGTTTCCCAACTCTTCCCACCCTCTTGTGCCCCCCCCACCCCCGTGGCACCTTCCCCTGTAACTGACAAAGGTGCACCACCTGCCCATTTGCCTCGTCCCTCCTCAGCACCCAAGGGCCCAAGCATACCTTCCAGGTGAAGCAGCTCTCCATCTGCACTTCCCACAATCTGCATTCGCTGCTCACAGTGTAGCCTCCCGTACACTGGGGAAACGAAACGTAGACTGGGCGACCACTTTGCAGAACACCTACGTCCTACTCGCAAAGAAGACGCTGAGCTACCAGTTGCCTGCCACTTTAACGCACCACCCTGCTCCCTGGCCAGCGTCGTTGTCTCAGTCTTGCTGCTATGTTTCAGTGTATGAAGCTTAGCAAAAGCTGGAAGAACAACACCTCATTTACTGCTTGGGGACGCTGAGCCATCTGAACTTAATACTGAGCTCACATTTAATCTCCAGCAGCAGCCGTTCATTCCCCTGGGACTGTTTGTTATCCACTCCTTTGTCTGTTCAACTCTTTTTCACTCTCTGTGGACTCCATCTCCACAGATTAGTTAACAACTGACAACCGCCCGCCACCACCCAATTCTCTGCATGTCAAATGACATTTTCCAAGCGACCATCAGTTCTGAGGAAAGGTCGCTCGACCCGAAACATTAACTCTGCGTTCTCGACACAGGCGTTGCCAGACCTGCTGCGTTTCTCCAGCAGTTTCGTGCCTGTGCCTGTCACTAATCCAGCAACTCTGCTCACGGCCTGGGGGGCCCGGGGTTCAAATCCCACCACGGCAGGGGCTGGGAATTTGAATTGTCAGGAAAATCCCATCGGGTTCACTAATGCCCTTCCTTTCTCGGGAAGGAAACTGCCATCCTCACCTGGTCCTATGTGTGCCTCACAGCCGTGAGGGATGGGAATATAGGGATGGGTTTAGCCAGCAATAGCTGTGTCCGGTAAATGAACTGAAAGGAAAAATTATTTGTGCAGAAGATTATTTGCTTTCCCCCTGCGATACGTCTCAAGGCCAGTGAGCGAATGAGGTGGTGTAATAGTAAGGGTTGGCAGTCCTGACCTGCAGCCTCATTGACTGAGGATAGGTAGTTCTAATATCCCTCTTTTTCCCCCCCTCGCCCACCCGGAGATAAGAGCAGAATTTAGGACATTCGGCCCCTCGAGTCTACTCCACCATTCGATCACGCGGACACGTCCCTCTTACAGATTAGACCATAACGGCCTTTCGCTCCCCCGCTCAGAGATTTCTGTCCCGTGCCTCGTCCGTTCACGTGTGTTGTCTCTTTTTCTCTTTCCTCCCCGGCGCCGAAACCAATGCCCCCCCCCTCCCCTCCCCTCCCCTCAGGACCAGGAGGACCAAACGGCGGCCATGTTGGCAGACTTTGTGGACTGCCCCCCGGACGACGAGGAGGTAAAGGAGATGGCGGCTGAAGCCGCGCCCAGTGGCAGCACCTGAGGGCGTTTCCCCGCCGCGGAGCAGAGGCTGGCTATGTGGAGGGGGTGGGTGGGGTGTGGGGGGAGTGGCGGGCGGGCAGGGGTGGTCGCAGCGCAGAGGCGCGTGCATGCGTGTGACTGCGGAGGATTGCACCGGCCCGACTGGGGTTTTTAATCTCCTAACCCAGCTTGAGAATGCCGGGCTGGGGGCTGGGAGGGGGGTGATCTTCACCGGCTTGTGTTTTCTATGACTTTTTTTAATAAAAATCCGAATGCAACCAGTCACGAATCCGAGCAATTAATGAAGAGTGTTCTGTGTGTGGAGAGGCACATATCGTGTTTACTTGTGTAAGCGTTGTAGAACGTGGAAACGGACCTCTCTGTCCATGCCACCCGGCTATCCTACATTAATCCAGTCCCATTTGCCCGCATTTGGCCCATATCCCTCTTAAACCCTTCCTATTAATGTCCTCGTCCAAATGCCTTTTAAATGTTGTAATTATACCAGCCTCCACCACTTCCTCTGGCAGCTCATTCCATACACCCACCACCCTCTGCGTGAAAAAGTTACCCCTCAGTTCCCTTTTAAACCTGTCCCCTCCCACCTTTAACTTACCCCCTCTGGTTTTGTCTCCACTACTTCTGGAGAAAAGATCTCAGCTGGTCATTCTATCCATGCTCTTCATTTTATAAACCTCTATAAGGCCACCCCTCTGCCTCTGACACTCTGGGGAAAATTGTTTCAGTCTCTCCCTGTGGCTCAAACTCTCCAACCCTGGCGCATCCTTTTCTGCACTCTTTTTGAGTTTCATGCCATCTTTCTTGTAGCAGGGAGACCACAATCGAACGCTGTATTCCAAAACTGGTCTAACTAATATGGCGGCAACGTGACCCTCCTAACTCCTACACTCAGTGCACTGACCAAGAAAGGCCAGTGTACCAAACACCCTGTCTACCTGTGAGTCCACTTCCAAGAAACCATGAACCTGCATCCCAAGGTCTCTTTGTTTGGCAACACTCCCCAGGGCCTGACCACGCAGCGTACAAGTCCCGGAAACAGCAGCCTTTTGCACAAGGTGTGCAGTAACTAGTGGATTGAGGTTGTGACTGATGGCTGTAGGTCAGCAGGCTAGCTACCCTCAGCTCCTAGTCCGATTGCAATAGCACACCCTGCAGTCTTTGTCTCAATGCCATGCGTCCTGAACCTTGCCCCCAGGGCCCCGAAGCCATATCTCTAGAGATCTCCTCTTCATTTCTAAGTCCTCAGTCTGTTGCGCCCTCATATTTCCCAGAGACTAGGAAGATCGTGAAGTCCCAAAGGGCGGCATGGTGGCTCGGTGGTTAACACTGCAGCCTCACAGCGTCAGGGACCCGGGTTCGATTCCACCCTTGGGCGACTGTCTGTGCAGAGTGTCCATGTTCTCTCAGTGGGTTTCTTCCAGTTGCCTCCTACATTTCGAAGGGTGGATTGGCCATGCTGAATTGCCTCACAGTCTGCAGGCTAGGTGGATCAGCCGTGGGAGATGCAGCGTTGCAGCTATCATGGGAGATAGCCCAACAAAATGTCAACTACGCCACTCAATGTCTGATCACATGCAGAAGAAAACTGCTATAATATGCCCTTGATTCTCTGTACTTGGTTTAAAAAAAAATCTCTACAGCACCCCCTTATCCCTTTGGAACATGGTTCGGAAGTAATCCGGGGGTTCTAGGGCTAATGATGTGCCCACACAGGCTCCCATCCCACCGACCCAGCTGGCGCTTTCGAAATGCAACAAGCCAATCTCGTCGTGACCCTATAAGCCCGTGAGACGTAGGACCCTTCGGCCCCTCGAGCCTGCTCTGCCATTCTATGAGGGGTGAAGATTGCTGCTCGTTTCTTGAGCAACATCCATGAGCTTATACATGACCAATTCCACCACTTCCCATGCTGTTGTGTCGGTCAAAATAAACTCCAGTTTACGTCAATAAGCAAAAGAAAAATCTTATTTCTTATAAACGAGTGTTATTTTAAGTGGTAAAATGGGTTACTAACATTGACTGTGCAAGCTCAAACTTCAAATTCGAGCATGCACACGTTCAAATACAGATGCAGCTGGACAGCTTGATGGAAAGCGTAGACTTTAAGGAACAAATTCTGTGGATTGAGAATCCAGACCACAGGAGTGGACTGACGTAACTTTCTTAGCAATTCTTTTGCTGTTGGTGACGATATCGTGTTGTCAAACGCAGAGCAATCGAAAACCTGTGCTGAAATGTTGGATAGGTTGGGACTTCTATCACGAGTGAAGTTTATAAAATCATGAGGGATATCGACAAGGTAAGTTGTTATGACTGTTTTCCTTAAGGTGAAGACTAGGGGGCATTTTTTTAAGGTGAGAGGTCAAAGATTTTAATAAGAGATCAGGAATAATTTTGTTTCGCAGAGAGTTGTTCATGGGTAGAATGAGCTTGTAGAGGAAGCAGTGGATGTGGGTACACTTGCAGTATTTAAAAGACATTTGGATAAAGACATGAATATGAGAGGTTTGGAGGAATATGGGCCAAGCACAGGCAGGTGGGACTAGTTTAGTTTGGGATAATGGACTGGTTGAACAGTAGAGCCTGTTTCCTTGTATCTGGGAAGGCCGGAGTAGCAGATACAGGGCATGCCTGTCCCCGAGCACTTTCTCTTTAAGGCACACATCATGGTGGAGGGGGGTGAGCAGTCATGTCTTTTCACCCCAGCCTGGGGTCCACGCCCATTTCACCTCTTCGTGGACTGACACTCCCCCATCCTTTCTCCCTGGCAATCGGTGTGAGCTTCGAGTGTGGGATTTTGCTGTGCGGCGGCTGGCTGCCATTACCACATGGGGGAGGGGGTGTGGTCTGCACTTTGCTGGCAGCTTCCAGATGCCCAGTGAGCAAAACTGCCAGCTCTTAAAAGCTGCCCCTTTAACATGACTTGCTGGCAGCTGCCAGTGGGTGGCAGTATTGTGCCAGTTAGAAACTGGTCCCTTCGAGGTTTCTCCCATCAGTAGCAGGATCTCACTTGTCCTCAACACCACCTCCCTGTGGGAGCACTGTTCCGTCTTCAGTCCCGGACTGCTGTACCAGCATTCCCATCAATCCACGGAGCAAACCGTGTTAACACTGCAGAATGAGGCCGTTCAGCCCATCGCCTCTGCAGGGCTGTTTAACTCGGGAGCCTGACCTTCTCCCTGTGTGAGGAGCACTTTAAATCTGTGCCCTTCCCTCAGTCAGAGTCAATGTTTCTTTTAGTTCATTCATGAGACATGGAGGTCAATGGTTCATGCCCCAGCAATTTTTACCCGTCCCTAATAGCCCAGAGGGCAGTTAATGAGTCAACGTTGTGTTGGTCTGAAGTCACATCCAGATCAAATAGATAAGGGTGGCAGATTTCCTTAAAATTTCTCCCTATCGACTCTATCCCTCAATTTTTGCAAATTTCTATCTATCGAATTTGATGTACAATTCTGGCTACAGGAGGTCACAGTGATAGGGGTGGAAGGAGGCTATAGTGATGGGGTGGGGTGTAGGGGCTGGTGGAAGTTATCGAGTTATGAAGGGATGTAGGGGCTAGAAGAGGTTACAACGATAGAGAGGGGTGTAGGGGTGGGAGGAGGTTACAGTGATGGGGCTGATAGGGAGGGAGGGGTGGGGAGTTGAGACCGTGGGCTGTTAGATTGTATAGAGTGTGAATCTGAGCTGCCTGGCACTGTGGTTCAGGGATGGTGACTGTAATTTCAAACCCAGCCACTATGTTTTGAGTGTTTTAATTCAGTGTTTTAATTCCCTTAAATAGTTAAATAGCTAAGGAGTCAGTGAATCTGAGCATGATTGTCGTAAAAATAACATCGATTTACTTATATCTCCCTGGGAAAAAAAGCCTAAAACCAGACTCCAGTTTAATCCCACAGTGAACCGAGTTACCTTCGACTCTGTTAAACATTTGTAGTGTGCAGATTAACCTCTTGAAATCATTTATAAAATTGACCTTACTCTGTGTTCTAGCAAACATAAACAGCGAAGATATTCGAAATCAAATGTGACGAGACCTTTACGCAGTAAGATCATGTCTGGAGTATAATTGAGCTGTAGTCCACAGCTGCATCTGTAAATATCAACATTTATGAGCTAAAGCTTTACAAAGCGTGTTAGAAGTGGGAATACTGCGATGAGCAACTCACCTCCTGACTCCCCAAAGCTCGTCCACCATTGACAGGGCACAAGTCAGGAGGGTGAGGGAATACTCCCCACTTGCCCTGAATGCGTGCAGCTCCAACAACACTCAGAAAGTTCGACACCCTCCAGGGACAAAACAGCCCCCGCTCGATTGGCACCACATCCACAAACATCCCGCTCTCCCCAACCAACCCTCAGTAGTGGCAGCGTCTACAAGACGCACTGCAGAAATTCACCAAAGACCCTCAGGCAGTACCTTTCAAACCCACGAACACTTCCATCCAGAAGGGCAAGGGGCAGCAGATACATGGGGACGCCACCCCCTGCATGTTCCCTTCTGAGCCACTCCCCAGCCTGTCTTGGAAATATATCAACCGTTTCATGAGTGTCGCTGGGTCAGAATGTCATCGGATGTTAATGAAATGCAAGAAGAAAATGTAGAAGAGAAAGAAAGGAGTGATCTGTTACCAGGTGGTTGAACACACTTGCCTTTCTTGCTCAGACCTGCCAGTGCAGGAGTTGAGACGTCACGTTGAGGTTGTACAGGCACACAGACGCACACACTCAAACACGCTCACTCTCACGCATGCACTCTGACTCACATGCGCACGCACACATTCTCTCTCCCACAGTCACACACAAATGCATGCAGACACACAGTCACACACTTGCATATGCACACAGCACTGTCCCACATGCATACAGACACACATACAGACATACACACAGATTAACATACATGCACACGCTCACACACACAGGCAAACACACACATACAAACACGCACTCATACACATACAATCATACATGCACAAACATATATAAACACAGGCACACACACATACATGCACACACACACACACATACAAACACACAAACTCATAAACGTGCACACATACGTAAACACACAATACACTTATGTACATGAGCACACACACAAACACAGACATACACCGACACGTTCACTCATTCACTCACTCACTCACAGACTGACACACACACATGGACTGTGGCCAGGGCACTGCCTTCCAGTGAGTACATAGTGATCTCTTTCCAGACCACTCACTGCGGGGAACTGGTAATTGGCTACGGGATCAGTCACAATCAGCTTGTTCTGCCAGGAAAATGCCGAGGCTTCAGACTGGGCCCAGAGCCAGGGGTTGGGAAGCAGACTCACTTCCAGGCTGTGCCTGAAACCTAGCCTCATAAACAGGGAGGCTGAGATGGACTGATTGTTAACCAGCTCTCAGCAAAGAGGGCTGATAAATCTTGGGTGGGCTGCGCGGGGCGGCGGTGAGCAGAGGTGCTCTGAAATCGTCAGAGAGGATGGGGAATGTGCCTTGAGTCTAACACACCAAGTATGCACTGAGCAAATGTAATGTCCTTTCATGATTATGTATGCTTATTCAAATCACTGTTGTGCCAAAACTGTCAGCAATCCTTGACTGATTAAACTCAATCAGATGGAGTTTAATTTAGATAAATGCATGGTGTTGCAATTTGTGAGGTCAAACCAGGGCAGGGCTTAATGCAGTTAATGGTAGGGCACTGGGGAGTATTGGTGAACGGAGAGACCTGGGGGGACAGGTACGTAGTTTGATGAACGTGGAGACAGGATGGTGAAGGTGTTATTTCGCGCGCTTGCCTTCAATGGTCAGAGCATTGAGTAGATGAGTTGGGCGATCATGTTGAGACTGTTACAGTACATTGGTAGGGCCACTTGTGGAATACTGTATCCGGTTCTGCTCAACCTGCAGTAGGAAGGCTATTGTTCAATTAGAGAGGTTCAGAAAGCATTTACCAGGAAGTTACCTGGACTGAAGGGTTTGAGTTATAAGGGGAGGCTAGATAGCCTGAGACACTTTTCGCTGTACTTAAGAGTTTGCGGGGTAATCTTATAGATTAGATTAGATTCCCTTCAGTGTGGAAACAAGTCCACGCCACCCCTTTAAGCATCCCACCCAGACTCATCCCCCTATAACCCACACACCCCTGAACACTACGGGCAATTTAGCATGGCCAATCCACCTAGCCTGGCATCTTTGGGCTGTGGGAGGAAACCAGAGCACCCGGAGGAAACCCACGCAGACACGAGGAGAATGTGCAAACTCCACACAAACAGTCGCCCGAGGCGGGAATCGAACCCGGGTCCCTGGCGCTGTGAGGCTGCAGTGCTAACTGCTGAGCCACCGTGCCGCCCCTTATAGAGGTTTATAAAATCATGAGAGGCATAGCTGAGGTGAATAGCCAAGTTCTTTTCCCCCACATTTGAGGAGCTCAAGGCTAGGGGCCACAGGTTTAAAACGAGAGGAGAAAGATTTTAAAATGGCCTGAGGGGCAACGTTTTCACACAGAGGATGGTTTGTATATAGAATGAACTGCCAGAGGAAGTCATAGATAGATGTGCAATAGTTAAAAGGCATTTGGACAAGTACATGACTAGGAAAGGTTTAGAGCAGTGTGGGCCAAACGCAGGCAAAATGGAACTAGTTCACTTTGGGAAACTTGGTCAGCATGGATGAGTTGGGCTGTAGGATCTGCTGTATGAACCTACAAGTCCCATCCTATCATTAACCAATCCAAATCAGGCAACATCTCATCGATCAGTTCTCAACCTCATGTTCAAAGGCTTTGTTCCACTCCTCCCTGTGTCTGTAACCTCCTCCATGACCACATTACAGATGGAGAAATGTCCTTGTCGGGGTTAGGTTAGTTTACTTTGATGATTTCTTTGCCACGCCCCCCCCCCACCTTGAGAACTCTACCCTCCTCTAATCCAGACCCCTTTCCACATTTCCCACTTTCCTTCGCCCCATGCCTCCCCACCAATGGAGTACCGTCAATTGCCAACTCTCCCTGAATGTCTCGGGCTCTGACTTCTCCTGTAAGATACTCCCATCTTCTCAGGTCCTGCCACAGTGCAGCGTCCTGCTCCTTCTTGCCAGTTTCTTTTGCTGGATATTGCCCTTACAAAACATGGAGGGGACACACGAGTGGTTGGCATGGGTTGGCACGAGAGATTCACGTGATAACCGGAAGGCTTGCTTTACTTTTTGCTTCACTTGTGGCCGTCGCTGGCTGGGCCTAGCATTTATTGCCCCTGGAGATTGGGGGTGAGCTGCTTTCTTGAACCGCTGCCATCCATGTGCTGTAGGGACGTACACACAGTGCTGTTAGGGAGGGGAGTTCCAGGATTCTGGCCGAGCGACACTGAAAGAATGGCCGGTATGGCTCCAAGTCGGGATGGGGAGTGGCTCGGCGGGAAAGTTGCAGGGGGTTGAAGTTCCCATGTATCTTCTTGTCCTTCTGGATGGTAGAGGTCGTGGGTTCGGAAGATGCTGCCTGAGGGTCTTTGGTGAATTTCTGCAGTGCATCTTGTAGACGGTACATGCTGCTGCGACTGAGCGTCGGTGGTGGAGGGAGTGGGATGTTTGTGGATGTGGTGCCAACCAAGCAGGGGCTGCTTTGTCCTGGATGGTGTCGAGCTTCTTGAGTGTTGTCGGAGCTGCCTCCATCCAGGGCAAGTGGGGCGTATTCCATCACACTCCTGCCTTGTGCCTTGTCGATGGTGGGACAGGCTTTGGGGAGTCAGGAGGTGGGTTACTCGCTGCAGGATTCTCAGCCTCTGACCTGCTGAAACAGTGAGTGGAACGATTACAGCCAAGAGGGGAGAGGGAGATTTCAAGGCCAACAGACTCTATGTTGCTCCCCAGCCAGCGTTCTCAGTGACCAGCCATGGGAATTGTTTCCTTGGCAGAATTGGAAATTCCTGCAAATTTTATGGAACAAGCACTCCTCGCCTTGGGCATGTTGGCGGTTTGCACAGTTAAAGCCTTGTTTCCCAGATGCTAGTACTGACCCCTCAATGGGTGAGTGAAACTGCAAGAGCAGGTCGCTGTTTTATTTGCTCAGGTTTGAACCAATCTCCTCCCAAAGGGGCAGGTTGGTTTGGATCTGATCGTTGGCATCGCTTGGATATTTGAGAGCGACTTTCCTCACATCTTCCATTCCCTTTGTAATCGGGCGATTCTACAGTTCTGAGAATTGACAATGAGTGTTACCCTCACCAGATCGGAAGGCCAGGGTGCTGGGGATGGGATCAATGGCTGTGTTGTTATTATTTTCTAACCATCCCTCACACTGTGTGACTGTGTCTGACTGTCCCTCACACAGTGTGACTGTGTCTGACTGTCCCTCACACCGTGCGACTGTGTGCCACTGTCCCTCACACTGTGCGACTGTGTCTGACTGAACCTCACACTGTGACTGTGTTTCACCGTCCCTCACACCGTGTGACTGTGTCTGACTGTCCCTGACACCATGTGACCTGTGTCACTGTCCCTCACACTGTGTGACTGTGTCTGGCTGTCCCTGACACCATGTGACCTGTGTCACTGTCCCTCACACTGTGTGACTGTGTCTGGCTGTCCCTCACACTGTGTGACTGCATCTGGCTGTCCCTCACACTGTGTGACTGTGTCTCACTGTCCCTCACACTGTGTGACTGTGTCTCACTGTCCCTCATACTGTCTGACTGCGTCTGGCTGTCCCTCACACTGTGTGACTGTGTCTCACTGTCCCTCACACTGTGTGACTGTGTCTCACTGTCCCTCATACTGTCTGACTGCGTCTGGCTGTCCCTCACACTGTGTGACTGTGTCTCACTGTCCCTCACACTGTGTGACTGTGTCTCACTGTCCCTCATACTGTCTGACTGCGTCTGGCTGTCCCTCACACTGTGTGACTGTGTCTCACTGTCCCTCACACCATGTGACTACAACATTCCTCATAATTTAATATTGTCTAAATTTTCCTTGTGAATGTGCCTGTCTGTATATCTGTTTCTCATATTTTCTGACTGTATCTATCCCAAGGTTCCTCACTGTTTGACCGTACATAACATTTCCTCACACTATGATACTGTATCCAGCTGCTGCTGTGTAATTGTTTCTCTCACTTGCTTCTTTGACTGTCTCTGCCTGTTCTACAGGCCTTTGCCTGTGTTCATGTCCCTGACTGCTCCTCACTGTGTCTAATCAGTCCTCCCACCATGGGGACCCTTCCTCACTGTTTTTGAGCACAAGTGCGACGACATCTGACCATTCTCTGACATTTTCCCTTCACTGGGCTCGTGGGGCGAGAAAAGTAGGACCTGCCAAAAACACCGGGGGGGGGGGGTAAACATGAGCTGAAGGGGTTACAAACCTTTTTGCTGACAGACAGCTTTGTAACTTTGCATTCTTGCAAGGTATCCTGATGAGTGAAAAGAATTTGGTGTTCTTGCAAGGTATTCTGATGAGTAAAAGGAATTTGGCATTCTTGCAAGGCATCCTGATGGGTGAAAAGAATTTGGTGTTCTTTCGCGGTATCCTGATGAGTGAAAGGAATTTGGCATTCTTGCAAGGGTGGGGGAGGGGAGGAGGAGACGGCTGGGCTCTCTTATCACACTGCGATGTTTTGGGTTGTAACGTCCATAAACCAGCTTGTGATGGTGTTCCATCTGCCCCAAATGAGTCTGTCTTTCCCGGCTGTTCCTTCAAAGAGTGGAATGAAGCCCAAGTTCATGAATTAAAGACATATTCTAGTTCATTCAGAGAGTCCCACATTTCCCGGACAACAGACTCGCTTCAGACGAGTCTTTGTTGTCTGGAGCTACAGATTGTGGCTGAGCCTTTCCAGTGTGTGGTCTGATGAAAATCCTTTGGCCCTCGCCCACTGGGAGGATTTAAAGGTGTTACAAATTTGTCCTCCCGTGAACTTTATATCCTGGGATTAATACTTTGCGTCACTGGCTCAGAGTCAGGGGCACTATCACACTGTGCCTCAAGATCTCTCATTGTTATTACCGCATATTCCATACGCAGTCTGGATGTATATGCTCCCCCGGTCCTGCCCCTCAGCTTGTGTCTTGTGGTCATGAAGAACATTAGGGATGAAGCCATTCAACCCCTTCAGCTGATTGCTTACCATACCATAAGTAAAATCGTGTCCCCCCACCAACAACCAAAATCCCAAGTTGTGTCTCAGCATCCATGGCATTTTGGGGAGGGTTTGGGTGTGGCAGTGAGGTCATGACTTGACCTTGGCTGAAAACTTACGCTCTGAGACTTATGCTCTTCAGAACACTTTACAAGAGTGCCACATTGCTTCTGTTCATCAGGACAATTTGCAAGAGTGCCACATTTCTTATACTCATCAGGACACTTTACAAGAGTGCCACATTGCTTAGACAATAGGTGCTGGAGTAGGCCATTCGGCCCTTCGAGCCAGCACCACCATTCATTATGATCATGGCTGATCATCCACAATCAGTATCCTGTTCCTGCCTTATCCCCATAACCCTTGATTCCACTATCTTTAAGAGCTCTATCCATCTCTTTCTTGAAAGTATCCAGAGAGTTGGCTTCCACTGCCTTCTGGGGCAGAGCATTCCATATATCCACCACTCTCTGGGTGAAGAAGTTTTTCCTCAACTCTGTTCTAAATGGCCTACCCCTTATTTTTAAACTGTGTCCTCTGGTTCTGGACTCACCCATCAGCGGAAATATGCTTCCTGCCTCCAGAGTGTCCAATCCCTTAATAATCTTATATGCCTCAATCAGATCCCCTCTCATCCTTCTAAACTCAAGTGTATACAAGCCCAGTCGGTCCAATCTTTCAACATGTGATAGTCCCGCCATTCCAGGAATTGACCTTGTGAACCTACGCTGCACTCCCTCAATAGCAAGAATGTCCTTCCTCAAATTTGGAGACCAAAACTGCACACAATACTGCAGGTGCGGTCTCACCAGGGCCCTGTACAGCTGCAGAAGGACCTCTTTGCTCCTATACTCAATTCCTCTTGTTATGAAGGCCAGCATGCTATTAGCTTTCTTCACTGCCTGCTGTACCTGCATGCTTGCTTTCCTTGACTGATGTACAAGAACACCTAGATCTCGTTGTACTTCCCCCTTACCTAACTTGACTCCATTTAGATAGTAATCTGCCTTCCTGCTCTTGCCACCAAAGTGTATAACCACACATTTATCCACATTGAACTGCATCTGCCATGCATCCGTCCACTCACCTAGCCTGTTCAAGTCACCCTGTATTCTCATAACATCCTCCTCACATTTTACACTGCCACCCAACTTTGTGTCATCAGCAAATTTGCTAATATTACTTTTAATGCCTTCGTCTATATCATTAATATATATCGTAAACAGCTGTGGTCCCAGCACCGAACCTTGTGGAACCCCACTGGTCACTGCCTGCCATTCCGAAAGGCACCTGTTTATCACTACTCTTTGCTTCCTGTCAGCCAGCCAATTTTCAATCCAACTCAGTATTTTTTCCCCCAATACCATGTGCTCTAATTTTGCTCATTAATCTCCTATGCAGGACTTTATCAAAGGCTTTCTGAAATTCCAGGTACACTGCATCCACTGGTTCTCCCTTATCCATCTTCATAGATACATCCTCAAATAATTCCAGAAGATTAGTCAAGCACGATTTCCCCTTCGTAAATCCATGCTTCTGCTCATCAGGACACTTTACAAGAGTGCCACACTTCTAATACTCATCAGGACAATATACAAGAGTGCTACATTTCTTGTGCTCATCAGAACACTTTACAAGAGTGCCACATTGCTTCTGCTCATCAGGACACTTTGCAAGAGTGCCACATTTCTTATACTCATCAGAACAATGAACAAGAGTGCCACATTTCTAATACTCATCAGGACAACATATCAGAGTGCCACATTTTTTATACTCATCAGAACAATATACAAGAGTGCTACATTTCCTGTGCTCATCAGGACACTTTACAGGAATGCCATGTTTCAAACAGTCACAGTCACTTATATGGCAGGGAAAAGGGTGTTGATTGGTTGGCAAGTTGTTGCGAATGGCTGTGTCATTGCCATGCAGGAAGCAAGTAATAGGCTCCAGGATAATTCATAAAAATGCAGATATTCATTTCATTTGTGGAGGGTGTGCCCTGCACTTGAGTATGTGTTCCTTCTGGACAATGAGACACGTAATGAACTTCACTGATCATCTGAAATCAAGCTTGTCTCTGTTGGTACATGTGGGATTATTCAGAAAGTGTTGTCATATCGTGTAATCATACATAACAGTGGATATTTGCGAATGCAGGCTGGCTGCCGAGTAATAGTCTCGTTGAGTCATACAGCATGGAAACAGGCCCTTCGGTCCAACCAGTCCATGCCGACTGTAATCCCAAACTAAACTAGTCCCACCTGTCTGCTCCTGGCCCATATCCCTCCAAACAGTTCTTATCCAAATGTCTTTTAAATGTTGTAACCGTACCCACCACTTCCTCTGAAAGTTCATTCCATACACATACCACGCTCTCTGTAAAATCATTGATCCTCGTGTCTTTTCTAAATCTTTCCCCTCCCATCTTAAAAATACGTCCCCTAATTTTGAAATCCCTCACCCTAGGGAAAAGACTTCTATCATTCACCTTATCCGAAGTCCTCAGGATTTGATAAACCTCTGTAAGGCCACCCCTCAGCCTCCTGTGCTCCAGTGAAAAAAGCCCCAGCCTACCCAGGCTCTCCTTATAACGCAAACGTTCTATCCCCAGCAACATCTCTCCTGAACCCTCTCCAGCTTAATATATCCTTCCTATAACAGGGTGACCAGAACTGGACACAGTGCTCCAGAAGAGGCTTCATCAACGTCCTGTACAACCTCAACTTGACGTCCCACACTCCTATACTCGCAGGTCTGAGCAATGAAGGCAAGTGTGCTAAACGCCTTCTTAAACCCCCTGTCTACATGTGACGCAAACGTGGAAGAATTATATATCTGTACCCCAGGCTTCTCTGCTCTGCAGCACTACCCAAGGCCCTATTTTTAATTGTATAAACCCTGCCCTTGTTTGCTTTATCAAAATGTGATACCTTGCGTTTACCCAGATTAAACTCCGTCCACGCTCCTCAGACCCAATTGATCAAGATCTCCTTGTAATCTTAAATATCTTGCTTCACTGTCCACCACGCCTCCAATTTTGGTGTCATCTGCAAACTTACTAACTGTGCCTTCAGTATTCTGATCGAAATCATTTCTATAAATGACAAACTAAAGTGGATCCAGCACCGATCCCTGTGGATTATTGCAGTCCGAGTTAGGTTCGGTTACAGGTCTTCTGTGATCACATTGACAGGGAGAACGAGAGGCCAAGAACGTCGACTGCGCAGTCGCTTACTTTTCTGCGTAGCAAGAGAGATTGACTCTGGAGGCACAGGATAGGTGCAACACCAGACTCCAGTGCGAAGCAAATGTATGGATTAGGAACCTCATCAAGTCAGCCTCATCATTCAATAAGATCATGGATTATCTGCTCTTCCCACAAGCTTTGCTTGTCGCATATCTAACTGCTTCTAAAATCCCTGTGGTGTAGGTGGAAGGCCATTCAGCCCATCGAATCTACACTGACCCTCCGAAGAGCATGCCACCCTAACCCGCACATCTTTGGACTGTGGGAAGAAACTGGAGCACCCGGAGGAAACCCACACAGACACGAGGAGAATGTGCAAACTCCACACAGACAGTTGCCCGAGGCTGGAATCGAACCCAGGTCCCTTGGCACTGTGATACAGCAATGCTCACCACTGAGCTACCATTCTAACTCAGTATTGTCCACTTTCCAGACCATACCGTCAGACCGTAAGATATATGAGTAGAATTAGGCCATTCGGCCCATCGAGTCTGCTCCACCATTCTATCATGGCTGACATGTTCCTCAAGCCCCATTCTCCTGGCTTCGCCCCATAACCCTTGATACCCCCTCCTTAATCAGGAACATATCTCTCTCTGTTTTAAAAACACTCAGTGACTTAACCTCCACTGCTCCCTGCAGCAATGTGTTCCACAGATTCGCCACCCTCTGGCTGAAGAAATCCCTCCTCATCTCTGTTCGCCCCTTCAGTCTGAGGCTGTCCCCTTGGGCCCCGGTCTCCCCCACTGGTGGAACCATCTTCTCCAGGTCCACTCTATCCAAGCCTCTCAGAATCCTGTAAGTTTCAATCAGACCCTGCCCCCACCCTGATTCCTCGACTGGTCCTCCTACGACGAGCCCTTCATCCCCGGGATCGTTCCTGTAAACCTCCTCTGGACCCCTTTCCAAGGCCAGCACATCCTTTGTTAGGTATCGGGCCCAAAACTGCTCAAACATATTTCAAAAAGGTGTTGAATGTAAGATCCAGGAACAGGAGTGAGATACACAGCTTGCTCCACCATTTAAGCCAACAGCTGATCTCGCCTAGACCTCAGATCCTCATCCCTGCCCGCACCCCATAACCCACTCATTAATAAAAATCCATCGATCTCCTCCTTAGATTTACTCAGAACCTGCGGACCAGGAGCAGCCTATACGAATGGAAATTGCAATGTGTTCATGTCTGCAGTCTCCTTCCATATTTTCTGATCGAAATCTGATTGTAGTGTCTGATTTTATTCTGCCTCTTACTCATCTCTGTTACGAGTGCAGTGGCAGTTGTAATTGCTTGAGCAATGTTCAGAACCGAACAGATTGTGTTCTTTGTTTAAACAAAGCCAAATCCTTCACTCGTTGAAGCAGAGTTTGCTCCCAGACCTGTTTACCAGCGTTGAGGCACTCGGTTGCTATGGGTTACGGCAGGTCTGAATCGCTCTGAGTGTGTGGAGTTCATTCCCAGGCCTGTGGAGGCCTATCCAGCCTGAGGCCAGGCTACATCATCTCGACCGCTGCAGATAATCATTCCCCGTCCCTGGCAGTGTTTAATGGGGGGACAGTGTAGAGAGAGCTTTACTCCTCTGTGTCTAACCCCGTGCTGTCCCTGTCCCTGGGAGTGTTCGATGGGGACAGTGTAGAGGGAGCTTTACTCAGTATCTAACCCCGTGCTGTCCCGGTCCCTGGGAGTGTTCGATGGGGGGACAGTGTAGAGGGAGCTTTACTCTGTGTCCAACCCCGTGCTGTCCCTGTCCCTGGGAGTGTTTAATGGGGGAGGGGACAGTGTAGAGGGAGCTTTACTCTGTGTCTAACCCCGTGCTGACCCTGTCCTGGGGAGTGGTTGATGGGAGTGGGTGGTGGTGGCGGAGACAGTTGACTGAGCTCTCCTTTGGTAACTGGTTATCGGTGTTTGGCACAGCGATATGTCTGACAGAAACTTGGCAATGAGAAGACCTGGAAAGCCTCCGCTTCGCAACTGCCCATCGGGAATTCAAACAATGCAGACATAAACAGGGCAACCTCCGACAGCTGCGAGACCCAGTGAGTTTCCATTGGCCAATCGCCAGGGCAAACTGAAGAAACAAGCGTGTTGACAGCGATAACAATGGAATTTCTAACCTTTTCTGATCCTCATGATTAATTAAGAGTGTCACTGAACTTTCCTAGATTGAGACGTGAGGTTATTTGGGGTGCCCTGACAGAATTCCCGACTGTCTATGTCGGCCGATTCATCTGTTTATCTTCTTTCTGCCGAAATACGGACGGCGACAACAAAGTGATGATTGGGAAATTGCTTCTGGGGTTGGGGCAGGTCGCAAAATGTCACTGGTCTCGCTGTTACGTGGCAGGACCACCCCCCTCACCTCACCTCACTTCACGAGGGAGCAGAGTTCCATTTGGGAATGGGAGCAGACCATTTACCCATCAACAATCTCTTCACCTGCGTCTCAAAAATATCGCCGTTAAACTTGAGACGGTGCAGAAAACGGATGTCAAAGGGTTTGCGTTCAAAGGAGGGGCTGAATAGGCTGCAGCCTTTTCCCCCGGAGCGTCAGAGGCTGAGGGGGGGGGCGACCTTATAGAGGCTTTATAATGCCCCCAGGGTAGCGGAGTCCAAAACTAGAGGTCGTATGTTTAAGGTGGGAGGGGGGAGATTTGAAAGGGGCCTGAGGGGCAACTTTTTTCACACAGAGGGTGGTGTGTGTAAGGAATGAGCTGCCAGAGGAAGTGGGGGAAGCTGGTACAATGACATTTAAGAGGCATCAGGATAGGTACATGAATAGGAAGGGTTCAGAAGGATATGGGCCAAATACTGGTGAATGGGATGGGATTAATTTAGCATATTTGTCCTGCATGGATGAGTTGGACCAAAGGGTCTGTCTCCATGCTGTAGGATTCCATCTCTCACTCCTTTTTAGGAAGAGAGTTCTAAGAACTGATGAGCCAATGGGTGGGAAAAGTCCAAATTATTTCTGTCTCAAATCTGGACCCCTTAGTTTGAAACTGCATCTGTTTCTCTGACAAAGTGAAACATCCCCTCCACATCCATTCCTCAGGATTTTATAGTTTTTCAAATCAGTTCACCTCTTAGCTTTCTGAGGCCCCCTTCCGTGACTCCCTGGCGTCCCGAAATCCAAATCTGTGACTCCCAATCCCGGCAGCTTGACTCAATGAGGGAGCTGACTTTTAAAATGAGGTGTTGTAACGCGCATGCAAATGAGGACGGTGTGTGAGGCACTCACATCGCCACGCAGTTAGATCGCAGTTCGTTTCTCTCGTTCTTGTGAGCACTGTAGGATGAATACCGCCAGTGATCGCAGAGAGCTGCAAACGTAGCCCCAGTCATACGAGACAGCCTTCCTTCCACTGACTCCATCTGCACTTCCCGCTGCTGGATGAAAGCAGCCAACAGCAACATGGAACCCCTCTCCCAACCGGATTATAATCTCTTCCACCTTCGGGCAGGACATACAAAAGTTTGAAAACACGTACCAACAGATTCAAGAACAGCTTCTTAACACAATTCTAAATGGCCCTCATATATTAGAGTTGGTCTTCCTCTGCACCTTCTGTGCAGCCGTGACACTATATTCTGCTTTCTATTCTATTACCCTGATGCACCTATGTATGATCTACCTGGATAGCACGCAAAACAATACTTTTCACTGTTTCTTGGCGCATGTGACAATAATAAATCAAATTAATTGAATGCAAGAGGGTAGGGAGGTTATGCTTCAGTTATTTGAGTATAGGAATTGGAATGTCATGTTGAGGTTGTGCAGGACGTCAATGAGGCCTCTTCTGGAGCACTGTGTCCAGTCCTGGTCACCCTATTATAGGAAGGATATTAATAAGCTGGAGAGGGCGCGGAAGAGATGTGCCAGGATGTTGGAGGAGCACAGCAGGCCAGGTAGCATCAGAGGAGCAGGAAAGTTGACAGTTCCCCCTCCTGTTTTCTGAAGAGGGGTCCCGACCTGAAACGTCAGCTTTCCTGCTCCTCTGTTGCAGCCTGGCCAGCTGTGTTCATCCAGCTCCACACCAGCATCGGCAGCTCTCGCTATCTTTTCCAGGGAGTGGCCAGGTATGGAAGGTTTGAGTTATAAGGAAAACTGGATAGGCTGGGCCTTTATTCGCTGGACCACAGCAAGTTGGGAGGCGACCTTATAGAAGTTTATAAAATAAAGAAGGGTATAGATAGTTTCTTTTCCCTAGAGTGGGGGGATTTCAAGACTTAAGGTGTGTGCGGAGAGAGATTTAAAAAAGGCATGAGGAGCACATTTTTTTACACAGAGGGTGGCTCACGTAAGGAATGAATGAGGATGTGTGTACAATTTCAACATTTAAAAGACATTTGGGTAAGTACATGAATGAGAAAGGTTTGGAGGGATTTGGGTCAGGAGCGGGCAGGTGGGACTATTTTAGTTTGGGATTATGGTCGGCGTGGAGTGGGTTGGAGCGTGGGGGCCTGCTTCTGTGCTGTATGAGTCTTTGATTCTATACACCGTATTAGTGAGACCATATCTGGAATGGGACAGAACTGGTCTCAGTCCCTATGGAAGGATGTTAATGTGTTGGAAGCAGTTCAGAGAAGGTTTACTTAAACAAATACCTCGAATGAGTGAATGACTTCATGAGGAAAGGCTGTACAGGTTCACCCTGTATCCTCTGAGATTTAGAAAAGTCCAAGGCACCTTAATTGAAATGTAGAAGGTTCTGAGTGGACTTGACCGGGGCTAACGACTGGGTTATGAGAATCCAGAGCTGGGCCATAATTTTAATGTAAAGTAGCACCCCCACCCTGACCCCTTTTAAAACAGTGATGAGGAAATAGTCCAATGCCTCAGAGGGATATGAATTCCCGTCTTTCAAGCAAAAGAGTGGGGAGATGATGGCCAAGTGGTATTATTGCTCAGCTGTTATTCCAGACCCCCAGGCAATGTTCTGGAGACTGGGTTCAAATCCTGCCATGGTCAATGGTGGAATTTGAGTTCAGTAAAAATCTGTAATTATAATACATGCAGTCAGGAAAATCACTAATATCCTGTAGGGAAGGAAACTGCCATCCTTACTTGGTCGGGCCTCCATGTGACTCCCGACCCAAAGCCAATGACTCTTAACTGCCCTCTGGGGCAATTAGGGATGGGCAATAAATGCCCAGCACCCACTTCCTATGAATGACTAAAAGAACAAAATGGAAGCTGAGTTGTTAATTTTTTTTTAAAGCAGAAGTGGATAGTTTCTTGACAACTGCGGGAATGAGAGATTATCGGGAGGGGTGGGGGAGAATGCGGGGATGTAGGGTTGAAGGTCAGCCGTGACCTTACTGAATGGCAGGGTCAGCCTCAAAGGGCCGAAGGTTAGTTCGTGTGCCCACAGTCCCCAAAACGTCATTTGAAATGCTTTTGGCAAATCCCGGAGAAATGTTGGTGGCCATTTCGAGAAAAGTCTCAGCATGTGCTCAGGAGGTTTTCATTCCGCTCAGTCAGGAGTTTCCCAGAACTATCTGCTCTTTTCAGGAAGGGTTGTGAACCTTCATAAACCATGCACAAAGCAAAAATTGATCAACCCTTAAAAGCCTAAGAAAAAAGTTTACAAATGACTGAAAAAGAATCGAGTAACGTTAAGTACCAATACTTCTAACTGGGGTGCAAATCTCTGTCTTATTTGTGTTGTTCAGTTTTATTTAGGATTACCACTTTAGCTTCAAATGTAATTGAAATAACACCCACAGAGACTGTTATCCCAAGCCACCCTTTATTTACACATGGAGAGTCCTTGACACTGATCCAGCTCCATCAGAGGCAGCTCTTGGAGTGAGCAGAATCTCTGACAGTCCTGTTTCTATCTGTCAGTCAAGGCTCCCAGATTGGAGCAGATTAACAGCCCCCAGTCGGGGAACTCAGATTCTATGAGGTCCATATGGCTGACCTCATTACAATTTTTTGATTTTAGACCCGTTGGCTGATTTTCCACGTTCAGAGATTTTGCGATTTAAAGATTTTCCTCAGCAAGAGCGCGCTGAAAATTATCCGAGTCTAGTATCTTCCCAGATGTTGGTAATGTACAATATGCACCTTTAAACGATGAGGGGTTTGTCTTATGGGGAAGAGACTGAGCAGCGTGGGCCTATATTCTCTGTGGAGTTTGGAGGAATGAGACGAGACCAAATTGTGGTCTGTAAGGTGCTGAAGTGGACGTCCAGAGTAAATTTCTCCATGTCAGATAATCTAAAATGACAGGTCACAATTTTGGGGATAAAGGGCAGCAGATCTAAGACAGAGGGAGAGGAACTACCTCTCTGAAACAGTCATGAGTCTTGTAGAATTCACTCCCCCAGAGCGCAGTGGATACCTAGAACTGAGTGAATTTAAGGAGGTGTTGTGTTTTTAGTTAGTAACGGCTTAAAGGGCGATGGAGAGCAGACAGCACAGTGAAGTTGAGCCTGAATTGCGATCCATGATGTGGTGTCGGTCTGGGCTGGACACATGGCACCAGATTAGAGTCTAATGGGTTTATCAGAAATCACAAGCCTTCGGAGTGCTGCTCCCTTGTCAGGTGAAGGAGCACCTGAAGGGGGTGAGATCACACATGACGGTATTCAATGGGGGAATGGAAGGGCTGAATGGCCTCCTCCTGCTTCTAAATCTTATGTGCCTTATGTTTTAGAATGTCTGACCGCTCCTGAAATGGATGAAAACGCTTCTTGATACCTACTTCTGCTGCATTAGGTGGCTGCAATGCTGGAAGCAATGGGGAGAACATTTGCTAGAGTTGGTAGTGAGAACTCTCCCAGTGATAACTCCTCCCTGAGAGAAGCAGGCACCGGGCGGGCTGTGATCCATACAGCAGCTGAGGATTGGCACAGGTCTATACTGGGACACTGGTTTTCCACCGGGCTACCCAACAATGTTCAGCGCATCAGGGACTTCACGTAAACATGGGAATGCAGGTTGACTGGCAGACATAGCGGAATCGTTCAGACCAATCAGTCTCTTCCAGCCTTCAATGAGATCTTTGCTGACCCAAACATCCTCAACTCCACTTTTCTGCCTTCCCCTCTCATTACCCTTCCTGATTCAAAATCTGTCTCTGCCTTGAATATGCTTAATGACCCAGCCTCTGCGGTAAAGAATTCCACAGGTTCACTCCCCTCGGAGAAAAGAAGTTCCTCCTCATCTCGGTCTTCAGTGGGTGACCCCTTACTCTGAGATGATGCCCCTCTGGTCCTGGGCTCTCCCACAGGGGGAAACAACCTCTCCACATCTCCCCTGTCCAGTCTCCCTGAGAACCTTCTATGTTTCATCAAGGTGGCCTCTCATTCCTCCAACGAGCACAGGCCTGACCAACTCAACATCTCCTCAGAAAACAGCTACTCCACAAATTGGGTCAAGCGATTGAACCTTCTCTGGGCTGCATTGAATGCCAGTCTATCTTGGCTAATGGATCCCGAAACTTCCAGTTGTGGCCTGACTATTGTCTTGTGGAGTTTTAGCGAGACTTCCCTCAATTTTGTACTCCATTTCTGTTGAAATAAAGGCCAAGACTCCCAGAGATGCAGTTTGTCAACTCGATTCGAAGACACATAATATTTCTCTTGAACTTTTCATGCTCTGTGACTATCTCTGACATTTGCTGCCCACCTCAAAGTGCCCTTAAACTGAGTGGCTTCCCAGGGCCATAACATAGTCACCCAGATCATCAGGGCTTGGAGTCACAGGTAGGCCAGATTGGGTAAGGGCAGCAGATGTCCTGGTCAATATGTGCTGGTCTAGTCAGCAATGCCCACATCCCATAATTGCACAAAGAAAAAAAACCCTAATTGCCCCCTGGGAAGGTGGGGGTGAGCTGCCTTCTTGAACTGCGGTGGTCCTTTTGCTGTAGGGACACCCATGCAGTGCCGTTAGGGAGGGAATGCCAGGATTCCGACCCAGCGACAGTGAAGGAACGGTGATCTATTTCCAAGTCAGGATGGTGAGGGCCTCGGAGGGGAACTTGCAGGGGGCTGGTGGTCCCACGTACCTGCTGCCCTTGACCTTCCAGATGGACGTGGTCATGGGTTTGGAAGGTGCTGTCTGAGGGTCTTTGGTGAATTTCTGCAGCGCATCTTGTAGATGGTACACACTGCTGCGACTGAGCGTCGGTGGCGGAGGGAAGGAATGTGGTGCCAGTCAAGCATGTGCCTGGAGGGTGTCGAGCTTCCTGGGTTTTGTTGGAGCTGCCTCCATCCATGGGCAAGTGGGGAGTATTCTCTCACCCTCCTGACTTGTGCCTTGTCGATGGTGGGACAGGCTTTGGGGAGTCAGGAGGTGAGTTAATAGCATGGAACTCCCAGCCTCTGGCCTGGTCTTGTGTTTATTTGATTCATTGTGACTAGATGCGTTGCAGAGTGATGCCAATGGTGTGAGTTCGATTTCCCATCAGCTGAGGACATCATGAGGGGCACTCTTTCTCAACCCTTCCACTCACCTCACCCTCGAGTTAAGCCACTCCTGGTTGTCTCCATCTCTATTGAGAGGGTTAGCCCCATGGCCTAGAAAGATTCTAACAACTTTATGGCTGATTAGGTTCACTGGTAATCTCCACGGATGTTGGTGGTAGGGGAATTGTTCAATCATAGCATCCCTACAGCGTTGAGGCAGGCCATTCAGCCCACAATGATTCTCCAAAGAGCATCCCACCCAGATCCAAACCCTTTGTTACCCTATCCCAGTAACCCTGCATTTCATATGGCTAGCCCACCTAACCTGAGTATCCCTGGTCACTGCGGGGAACTTAAGCATAGCCAATCCACCCTAACCTGGACATCTTTGCATTGTGGGAGGGAAGCTGAGCACCCGGAGGAAACCCATGCAGACACGGGGAGAACGTGCAAACTACGCACAGGCGGTCGCCCGAGGGTGGGATCGAACCCGGGTCCCTGGCGCCGTGAGGCAGCAGCGCTACCCACTGAGCCACCCCAGGGGAAGAGTTTCTCCCTGGTCTCTGCAGAACTCTTCCTGATCTCAAACGCCTTGATCAAATCTCCCCTGCTCTCTTGTTTTTAATGCCTCAAATGCTAGGTCTGGAGTATTTCATTAAAAATTCATTTGTGAAGCATGGGCTTCGCTGTCCGGGCCCAGCATTTCTCGACCAGTCCCTAGTCGCTCCTTGAGAAGGTGGTGGAGAGCTGCCTTCTTGAACCGCTGCAGTCCTGTGTGCTGTAGTTTGCCAGCAGGGAGGGAATGTGGAAGCTGAACTCCTTTTCAGATGCCAAGTGTCTGAACAGAGCGGGGAGTTTACAGATAACCTCATAAAACTGCTTTCCATATGACTGGCTAGGCTTGAATTTTACTACCCGCTGTTTCAGATCACCTGACGCGGCTTACCTCTCATGACCTGTATCTATTGCAGACTGTTATTCCCCCACCTTTTATGGGATGTGGGTATTGCTGCCTGGTTTAGTGCCAGTTAATTGCTCCTTGAGAAGGGGGGGTGGTGGGAGTGAGCTGCTTCAGTCCCCTGTGGTGTAGGGACACCCGCCAAGGGCCAAACAGCAAAGGATGCTGGGTACATTGGTCAAGGAGAACTCTGAAGTCACAAAGCCCGCGCGCACGCGCACACACACGCGCGCACACACACACACACACACACACACACACACACACACACACACACACACACACACACACACACACACACACACACACACACACACACACACACACACACACACCAGTTGCGAGTCAACACCATTGACTGTGGGGTCTGGAGGCACATGTAGGCTTGGACCAGGAAAGCACAGCAGATTTCTCCACCCTAAAGGGGGCCCTGAGACCAGATAGGTTTCCACAACAATCAGCGACGGTTGCTACGGACGTTGCCGAGACGGCATCCGCTGACTAAGGATTTTGATCTCTGCAGGAACTGATTGTAGGCAGGAAAATGAAATTAAATCTCAAGATTAGAACAATTGGTTGTGGGGGGAAAGGGGGGAGTGGCATTTTTAAGGTGAGAGAGAGCAGAGAATTTGAGGGTGAATGATTTCACTCAGAGCATGATGGGAATCTAGAACTCCTTGGCTAAAAAGTGCGGTAGAGGTGGGAAATGTCACAATGGTTCAATATCAGTGGTGAACATTTTGGGAATAGTAATCATAACTCTGTCAGTTTCAACGTTCCTGCAAAAGGAGTGAAGACAGCGCAGAAATTATGTGAGGCAAGGCCCATTTCAAATATTATTGGACGGCATCTGACAATTGTGGACTGGGAGCAGCTACCAGCAGGCAAGACTGCATTTCGGAAAGTGGGAGAGTTTTAAAAGAGGTTTGCTGAGAATTTGAGGCCACAGTGTGTTCCTTGAAAGAGTGAAGAGCAAGGGCAGCAATCCAGGGAACTTTGGATGTCGAGAGTTTGAAGAAGGAAAGGAAGGGTATCAAAAACAGCTAAGGCCCTTCAAAATTATAGAACGTGTAAGAGATTGCTTAATAAGGAGGTAAGGAGGGCGAAGAGGGGGCCATGAAATATCTCTGCCAAATGGGGTCAAAAAAGACCTCGAGACTTTTTCTAAGTACAATACAAGTGAAAACATTACCAGGGAACGAGAGAGGTTGATTAAAGGCAATGTGTGCGAGGAGCCAGTAGAGTGGGAAAGGTCATTATTCAATATTTCTCCAATGGTCATAGGATCCTACAGCATAGAAGCAGACCATTCAGCCCCTTGAATCCACACCGAGCCCCACCCACCCCCAAGAGCATCCCATCCAGACCCAAACTGAGAACCCTGCACTTCTCCATGGGTAACCCCTGTAGACTGCACATCCCAGGATACTATGGGGCAATTTGGCATGGTCAGTCCTGCAGATCTTTGGACTGTAGGAGGAAGCCCACACAGACACAGGGGTGAGCATGCAAACTCCACACAGACAGTATCCCCCCAGGAGCCTGGCACTGTGAGGCAACAGAGCTAACCATTCAGCCACCTTACTATGTGGTCACAAGGGGGAAGTGTATTGTAGCTGGGGGTATTAGTTGGGATGGTGACAGTTCTAGGATTAATAAGTATTAGATATTGTAACAGTTTATAAAGGTGCTTATATCCCCCAGGGCCTGAGATGTGTCACATGGGAGGCAAGGGAGGGGATTGCTGGGGCCTGGAGGAGATATTTAATACGTCATTGGCCACAGGTAATGTCCCAGATGACTGGAGAACGGCTAATGTGGCTCGTTTGTTCAAGAATAGTAGCAGGGATAATTCCCGAGCAGTTAGTCTGACGTCGGTGGAAGGGAAATTATTGGGAAAAATATTTCCCTCGGAACAGGGTTAATCATCACTTGGAAATTGATCAGGAATAGTCAGCATGGGTTTGTGAGAGGGACTTCCAGTCTGACTAATTTAACTAACTTCTTTTTTTTCTAAACATACCGATGAGGGTAGTGTCGTTGTTGTAATTCTTAGACTTTGACAAGGGCCCACATGGAAGATTGGTCCAAAAGGAAAGATTCATTGGGATCCAAGGGAAGTTGGCAAACTCGATCCAAAATTGGCGACCAAATAGGGGGCAGAGGATGTTGGCGGAGGAGGGTTTTTGTGATTGGAAGCCAGTAGCCTGTGGTGTACCAGGGATTAGTGCAAGGAACCTTGTTGTTGGTAATGTCCATGAATGACTTGGATGTCAATATAGATGCATGATTAATAAGTTTTCAAATGATGTGAAAATGGGGTGATAGTAAGGAGGATGGACTCAGGCTACAGTCTGTATTTTTGATTCATTTGAGGAATGTGGGCTGGGCCAGCATTTCCTGCCCGTCCCAAGTTGCCCCCTTTAGAAGGTGGTGATGAGCTGCCTTCTTGAACCGCTGCAGTCCTCCTGCTGTGGGTTGACCCACAATGCCATCAGGGAGGAGAATTCCAGGATTTTGACCCAGCGACGGTGAAGGAGCAGCTATATACTTCCATGTCAGGATGGTGCGTGGCTTAGAGGGGAGCCCGGGGCGGCGTTCCCAAGTATCTGCTGCCCTTGTCCTTCCAGGTGCAAGTGAGTCAAGGGTTTGGAAGGTGCTGCCTGAGGATCTTCGGTGAATTTCTGATTCACTGAAGATCCTCAGTTTGACGTTGATCAGCTGGTAAATTGGGCAGGGCAATGGCAGATGGGATATAACCCTGATAAGTGGAAGGCCTAATAAGGGAAGGACATACATACAATGTATGGTGTGTGATGGATCCTCGATGACCAGCACAGATATGATGGGCTAAATGGCCTGTTTCTTTGGACTCGACTTGTGGAGTGGGCTCAATCAGCCAAGCGTCAGCATTCAGGAACCTTGGCGTAGAAGTCTAGAGCTTCCTGAAGGGGTCAGCACAGGGAGACATGATGGTGACGAATGAGTTGTTTGCACTGGAGAGGTCATAGAGCAGATTCCCCAGGATGTTGCCTGGAATTGAAAGTCTCAATTATGAGGAGAGACTGGGTTTTGTTTGCCCTGGATCTGACAGAGCCATCCAAAATGACGCAGGG
The DNA here is from genome assembly GCF_030684315.1 of Stegostoma tigrinum. NCBI lineage: Eukaryota > Metazoa > Chordata > Chondrichthyes > Orectolobiformes > Stegostomatidae > Stegostoma > Stegostoma tigrinum. Next base: position 6,867,845 of record NC_081398.1, read on the forward strand.
CAGCTTGTGAGAATTGCTCCCCTGAGGCAGAGGTGTTGAAGACCAGATGATGCAGGTTTAAGTTAAGCAATGTGGTGGCTCAGTGGTTAGCGTTGCTGCCTCACAGCCCTAGGGACCTGGGTTCAATTCCACCCTCGGGTGACTGTCTGCATGGAGTTTGCATGTTCTCCCTGTGTCTGCGTGGGTTTCCTCCCACATACAAAGATGCGCGGGTTAGGGTGGATTGGCCATGCTAAATTGCCCGTAGTGTTCAGGGATGTGTAGATTAGCTAGGTTCTGAGGGGGTGGAGCACTCCAAAAGTCAGTGTGGACCTGTTCGGCCAAAGGGTCTGTTTCCACACTGTAGGGACTCTGTTAATGAACTATGCAATTCCACGGATTATTTTTCCAACCAGAGGATGGTTGATATGTAGAACGCACTGCTGAGAGGGTGGTGGAGGCAGGTACACCTATAGAATTTAAGGAGCGCTTAAATTTAAGAGTAGACTACGGAATATGAGCAAGTAAATGGGGCAATGCAGTTTGGTGTTTGCTGGTTAGCATGGACATGGTGGGCCGAAGGGCCTGTTCCTGTGCTGTCTGACTAACTTTTTTGTTCATTCATTTATTCAGAGGATGCGTGCGTCTCTGGCTAGGCAGCATTGATTGTCCATCCCTAATTGCCCCAGAGGGCAGTTTGAGAGTCAACCACATTGCTATGGGTCTGGGGTCACATGTAGGCCAGACCAGGTAAGGATGGCAGTTTCCTTCCCTAAAGGACATTAGTGAACCAGGTGAGTATTTCCCAGGTGAGTCGCCATTAGACTCTTAATTCCAAATTTTTGTCACCTAATTCAATTCAAACTCCATCTGCCACGATGGCGTCCAAATCCTGGTCCCCAGGATTAGCCGGGTCTCTGGGTGAACAGTCCAGCAATACTACCAAGAAGCCTGACCACTGTTGGAATTATGGTAACGTACGAGGCAATGGGCCACCTACGGTGACAGCGGGATTGGAATAGATGGATGGAATAGATGGAATAGATCCTCAGTTTGACGTTGATCAGCTGGTAAATTGGGCAGGGCAATGGCAGATGGAATATAACCCTGATAAGTGGAAGGCCTAATAAGGGAAGGGCATACATACAATGTATGGTGAAGGATGGATCCTCGATGACCAGCACAGATATGATGGGCCAAATGGCTTGTTCCTTTGGCCTCGACTGGTCTCAATCAGCAATCCTATTCCCAATTCCTCCGCCTCTGCCGCATCTGCTCCCACGATAAGACATTCCACTCCCGCACATCCCAGATGTCCAAGTTCTTCAAGGACCGCATCTTTCCCCCCACAGTGATCGAGAACGCCCTTGACCGCGTCTCCCGCATTTCCCGCAACACATCCCTCACACCCTGCCCCCGACACAACCACCCAAAGAAGATCCCCCTCGTTCTCACACACCACCCCACCAACCTCCGGATACAACGCATCATCCTCCGACACTTCTGCCATCTACAATCCGACCCCACCACTCAAGACATTTTTCCATCCCCACCCCTGTCTGCTTTCCGGAGAGACCTCTCTCTCCGTGACTCCCTTGTTCGCTCCACACTGCCCTCTAACCCACCACACCCGGCACCTTCCCCTGCAACCGCAGGAAATGCTACACTTGCCCCCACACCTCCTCCCTCACCCCTATCCCAGGCCCCAAGATGACATTCCACATTAAGCAGAGGTTCACCTGCACATCTGCCAATGTGGTATACTGCATCCACTGTACCCGGTGTGGCTTCCTCTACACTGGGGAAACCAAGCGGAGGCTTGGAGACCGCTTTGCAGAACACCTCCGCTCAGTTCGCAACAAACAACTGCACCTCCCAGTCGCAAACCATTTCCACTCCCCCTCCCATTCTCTAGAGGACATGTCCATCATGGGCCTCCTGCAGTGCCACAATGATGCCACCCGAAGGTTGCAGGAACAGCAACTCATATTCCGCCTGGGAACCCTGCAGCCTAATGGTATCAATGTGGACTTCACCAGTTTCAAAATCTCCCCTTCCCCAACCGCATCCCTAAACCAGCCCAGTTCGTCCCCTCCCCCCACTGCACCACACAACCAGCCTAGCTCTTCCCCTCCACCCACTGCATCCCAAAACCAGTCCAACCTGTCTCTGCCTCCCTAACCTGTTCTGCCTCTCACCCATCCCTTCCTCCAAACCCAAGCCGCACCCCCATCCACTTACTAACCTCATCCCACCTCCTTGACCTGTCCGTCTTCCCTGGACTGACCTATCCCCTCCCTACCTCCCCACCTATACTCTCCTCTCCACCTATCTTCTTCTCTCTCCATCTTCAGTCCGCCTCCCCCTCTCTCCCTATTTATTCCAGAACCCTCACCCCATCCCCCTCTCTGATGAAGGGTCTAGGCCCGAAACGTCAGCTTTTGTGCTCCTGAGAGGCTGCTTGGCCTGCTGTGTTCATCCAGCCTCACATTTTATTATCTTCAATCAGTGAAGTGTCAGGTCTTGCTACAATCCCTGACTTCTTCTAAGTGTACAGTGAAGCTAAGAGGATGATGCAACACTCTTTCAAGCTATGCTTCAACCCACCTAGCCTGAGGAACCCACTTCAGTCCATTCATAGTGTCTACTTCAATGTCCTACAGTACAGACCATGCACGCTCACTGCCTCCCCCTGCAACTAAGTCATAACAGGATAAATTGTTCTTGCAGCAGAGAGTTCAGAGTTCAGTATCCATCCAATGGGGATAGCTCTAATGTCTGATCAATGTCACTTCCTAGTGATTCCTCGCCTGGTCTAACACCAAGGGAGCTTTAGACCCCTAGTTCAGGCTTTAAAACCCAGGAAGGCATCCCACGGGCCCAGAGTGGGTGGGTCACTCCCCATTTCATCCTGGGCACAGAATTTATGCCACTGTTACAAAGAGAAACGGGGCAAGTGTTCATTATCACCATGGTCTTGTGTGGGAGCTTCCTGTGCATAGATTGTGGTGCTGCTTTTTTCCTTTGCACCTTGGGGTTGCTGACAGGTTTCTGCATCACTTTCAAAAATTTACATCCAAATCTGGAAATCCAATTCTACAGAACGCCTCGCAGCAGTGTCCCGGGATAAATGTTCCCAGACCGAGCCTGTCAGACAGCTCACATTTCTGAACTCCCATAAAAGGGTTTCATTCCTAAATGAGCTGGCCCAGCCAGTCATTGCCTGGATTCCCATATTTAGGTCTTTCCCTGCTTGGCGTCTCAGGCTGATTCACTCCGTCTGTCCCCTCTCTCTCTCTCTCTGTGTGTGTGTCTCTCTCTCGCTCTCTTTTTCTCTCAGAAAATGCCCGTTGCTAAACCTCAAGTACAGAATGCACGTACTCTCTCTCTCTCTCTCTCTCACTCTCTCTGCGGGGGTGAGAGTGCAATTTGGCATTGCAGAAGGCTCGGGCTCTCCTTGGGGAATTGGACACTGCTTTTGAGGCAAGAACATGAATCTCAACGATGCCCACCTCTCCCTGTCACCTTCCAGCACAGCCCACAAAACAACTTGGCACATTGATGACTGGCATCACCCACATAAAGGCCGGATCTTTGAGAGAGTGGCAGCTCAAGGTTTACCTCCGCAGCCAGTTTAACCCCGTTTGCAACGCTTTTCCACTTCCATGCCTTCAGAGAGTAAAATGTAACAGGCAAAGAAACATGATATGGGGCTTTGTGGGGGGGTGGGGGACAGGCAATGGGGTGAAGGTTGGAAGGCAATTCTCAAATTCTTGAAGACAAAAACGTATTTGCTGCTGGCTGGGCCCAGCATTAATTGCCCCGTCCCTAATGGCCCCTTGAGAAGGTGGGGTGAGCTGCCTCCTTGAACCGCTGCAGCCCATGTGGTGTAGGGACAGGGTCTTTAGGGAGGGAATTCCAGGATTTTGACCCCGGCGACACTGAAGGAACGGCCGATATATTTCCAAGTTGGGATGGAGAGTGGCTCGGATGGGAACGTGCGGGGGGATGGTGTTCCCATGTATCTACTGCCCTTGTCCATCTAGATGGAAAGTGTTGGGGGATCATACACGGAAACATAGAAAATAGGTGCAGGAGTGGACCATTCGGCCCTTCGATCCTGCACCGCCGTTCAATAGAATCATGGCTGACTGTGCAATCTCAGTCTCCCACTCCTGCTTTTTCTCCAAACCCCCTTGATCCCTTTAGCCACTGGGCAAGATCCAGCTCCGTCTTGAGCATATCTAATGATCTGGTCCCCAACAGCTTCCTGTGGGAGAGAATCCCACTCTCCGATTGAAGAAATTCTTCCTCATCTCTGCCCTGAATGGCTCACCTCTTATCTTTAGATTGCAACCCCCTAGTTCTGGACTTTCCTGACATCAGGAACAATCTTCCCACATCTAGCCTGTCCAGCCCCATCAGGATTTTATGTTTCCATGAGATTCCAGGTCTCCCAATTCCTCTAAACTCCAGTGAGGACAAGACCAATGATTCTTCATACATCACTCTGCCATTCTAGGAATCTGTCTGATAAACCCTCGCTGGACTTCCCAATAGCAAGAATATCTTTCCTTGGGATAGGAAACCAAAACCGTGGACAATACTCAAGCTGTGGTCTCACCACGACTATGCAAAACTGCAGCAAGGCATTCCTACACTTATACTCAAATCCCTTTTGGAGGGGGTTCTCTAAAGATGGCTTCAAATGTTGCTGTGATTGAGAGATCGAGTCAACAGTGGGATGACCAAATACATTGTGGAATGCGATGAGGTGGTGGGAACAGGAGTGAACTATCCCAGGAATGCAACGAGTCAAAGATGAATAAGGGACCTGGTCAGAGGAGCTAGATGCCCCGAGATCCTCAGATCCCTCGTGAGAGGGATTACACTGCATAGTTCCTCAGTGAGGTGGGATAACTGGAATGAGATGGGGCCTGCAGTGTGGTTTCTGCTCCATAATGAAAGGGAGCCTTAACCCTCCCCTCCAACCCCATCTCATTTCTTTGTTTCACCACAAGTGTTCCAATAAAATCCCACAAGGAGCAGAGGGTAAGACGTGATGGAATTGCCTGGGCATCAGAGTGGGATGAGAAGAATTGAGCTTAGTCACCCTGAAGGCATGTGGGCACACGTACGTGTGCATGAGAGTATGTGTGTGTGTGTGTGTGTGTGTGTGTGTGTGTGTGTATGTGTGTGTGTGTCTGTGTGTGTGCGTATGCACGTGTGTGTGTGCGCACACATATGTGTGTGTGAGCGTATATGTGTGCGCGAGTGTGTGTATGTTTGTGAGCATGCGTTTGTGAGTGTTTGTGTGGGCGTACATGTGAGTGTATGTGTGTGTGCAAGTGCGAGTGTGTGTGTGTTTGTGAGTGTATGAATGTGTGTCGTGTGTGCCTGTGTGTATGTATGTTTGTGTGTGTGTGTATGTGTGCGTGTGTGTGAGAGAGTTTACATGTGTGTGTGAGCGTGTGCGTTTGTGAGTGTGTGCATGTGAATGTGTGTGTGTATGCATTAATGTGAGTGTGTGTGTGTGTGTGTGTGTGTGTGTGTGTGTGTGTGTGTGTGTGTGTGTGTGTGTGTGCATGCGCGCGTGTGTGCCTGCCTGTGCATGCACGGGTGATGCACGCAGAACCCCAGAACAGTTCTGGGACAGTAGCAGGCCGATCAGCCCAACCGGTCTGCGCTGGCTATCCCACTCAGCTACCCACATGGTGCCACTCCCCTCCCCTTAACCTTGTGCCTTTTGACTCTCCCTTTGGAAACAATACTGGGCACAGGCCCTAGGCCTCAGGCAACACCTTCCACCTCCTGAAAGGTTTTCCCTCAGTGTCGCCCAAAGCCTACGGCCTCTTGTTTGTCAATCCTCCCAGCTTTGTTCCCAAAAGCCTTGCGAAAGCGGGGAAAGAGATCGGGGATTTTCAAGGAACAGGAGGAATCTCCTGGGCAAATCTTCTTGGCCAATCGAGGTCAAGGATGAGGACCCACAGAGAGAAGGAGGAAGCTGAGGTGAAACCGGAAGCCCTGACAAAGACCTTCCTGACATTTCTTGACATTTTGTAATAGAAATATTCGAAAAGCTTACTCATTGCACGAAGCTGAAAATACTCAGCTGTTTGGGGAGAAGGTTAAGGTCAGAAAACCTCTGGATGTTTCCATGACATCACACAGGATGGAAAAGAACAGAAAATGTGCAAAAAGAACATTTGCAAAACTCTGTTGAATTCAGGAGGTGAACAATCTGATGTGGAGGGAAAGTGATTGTAATGATGTAGCCCAGTTACAGAAGCAGTTTCCTTTTTTTCCAAAAATGAAATCGATTTCTAAAAATAAAACTAGTTTCCACTTGAAATAAGTGTGACAGAAAAATGCAGTAAAATTCCCCTTATGCCTGTGTACCAGGTTTCTAGTTGTCTCAGTGCAATGGGAATAGATACATTTTCTTGTTAGGCCTACAGGGCCAAGACGTTTACAAAGTTGCAATTTTCTTGCTACAACTTTCACTCTGACTTCAGTCGGTGTTTACACAAATAAACTACTTGGTCTGGCGAGAGGAAAGGGGAGCCATAAGCAACTTGAGAACTTGACCCCAGGCCGTGAAGGAGAGAAAGCAGGGAAATGTGCCATTCACAATATTGTTGAATGATGTCGATGAGTGAACTACATCTCAAAGTTTGTAGAGTACAGTGCACAAAACTGGGCGACAGGGTGAGCTGTAAGGAGGAAGTCGTGAGGGTTATGGTTCAGGGTTAGGGTCAGGGTTCAGGTTAGGCTGTGCAATAGGGTTAGGGTTAGAGTAGGGGTTAGGTTTCCAGTTAGGGTTAGGGTTGAATTAGGGTCAGGGTTAGGATTAGGGTCAAGGGTAGGATTGAGTTTCAAGTTAAATGGTCCTCGTCTACCACAAAGGGAGTATGACCAGGGTGCGAGAGGTCTTTGATGGGTTAGGGTTGGGGTTAGGGTTAGGGTTGGGGTTGGGGTTAGGGTTAGAGTTAGGGTTAGGGTTAGGTTGGACTCCCAAGGTAGCAAGAAGTGTCAATGGAGTCAGTGGACGAAAGGCGAGTTCGTGCGATAGACTGAGGCTGTGTTCGCAACTGTTTCTTACAGTCCTGGGCAGAGCGGTTACTGAACCAAGCTGCATCCAGACAGGACGGTGCATCAAAGAGATTTTGGATTCTACAGAGCTTCAGGAAGGGGCGTTGGACAGTCGAAAGGAACAGGGTGAAATTCCTGTCTCAGAGATGAAGAGGTGGTGGGAAGGGTGCCATGCAGACTAGATCTACAGCCAGGAACCTAGAGGGAGGGACTGAAGTAAGCAAACCGGAGTATCGAAGGGGAAAAGCCGAGGTCAGCAGGAGACCTTCCAGGTGGTTACTCGACCTTAGTACGTGCGCAGTAACTATGGCCAGGAGGGAGGCATAAACAGGATCTCACACTGGTACAGTGCGTCTGACACATTCAGACAAGACAGAGAAACTGCAACGTTCAGACAGCACGAGTCAGGGATTTCTTTGCCCACAGTAAGCCGGAGGCAAATGCACATCGGCAAAACCACAATGTGTCGACACTTTCCACAGAACAGATTTTGCCAGCAGGCTTTCACTCATCTCCCCGCCAACCTCATTTTGTTGTGTATTGTTTGGTTTTCTTCCAGGTTCCCATGCAGATTCTGTATCTAACCCCGTGCTGCCCCTGTCCTGGGAGTGTTTGATGGGGGACAGTGTAGAGGAAGCTTTACTCAGTATCTAACCCTGTGCTGTCCCTGTCCTGGGAGTGTTCGATGGGGGACAGTGTAGAGAGAGCTTTACTCTGTATGTAACCCCGTGCTGTCCCTGTCCCGGGAGTGTTTGATGGGGGACAGTGTAGAGGGAGCTTTACTCTGTATGTAACCCCGTGCTGTCCCTGTCCTGGGAGTGTTTGATGGAGGACAGTGTAGAGGGAGCTTTACTCTGTATCTAACCCCGTGCTGTCTCTGTCCTGGGAGTGTTTGATGGGGGCCAGTTTCGAGAGAGCTTTACTCTGTATCTAACCCTGTGCTGTCCCTGTCCTGGGAGTGTTTGATGGGGGACAGTGTAGAGGGAGCTTTACTCTGTATCTAACCCCGTGCTGTCTCTGTCCTGGGAGTGTTTGATGGGGGCCAGTTTCGAGAGAGCTTTACTCTGTATCTAACCCTGTGCTGTCCCTGTCCTGGGAGTGTTTGATGGGGGACAGTGTAGAGGGAGCTTTACTCTGTGTCTAACCCTGTGCTGTCCCTGTCCTGGGAGTGTTTGATGGAGGACAGTGTAGAGGGAGCTTTACTCTGTATCTAACCCTGTGCTGCCCCTGTCTTGGGTGTGTTTGATGGGAATAGAGTAGAAGGAGGTCTGCTCTGAATCTAACCCCGTGCTATCCCTGGGAGCGTTTGATGGGGGAACACTGACGAAGCTGTGTCATTACTCAAATATTTCCCAGAAGCTCCCTCTACACTGGCACCCATCAAACACCCCCCAGGGCGGGGATTGTGGATTGCCTGTGCTAAATTGCCCTGTAGTATACCGGAATGTGCAGACTAGGTAGGTGAGCCATGGTTAATTTGGGGATAGGGAGGGATGCTCTTCTGAAATTGGGTGTGGGCTCAATGGGCCGAATGGCCTCTTTCTGCACTGCAGAGATTCTAACATGTCATTAGACCTGTCTTGTGCTTGTGAAGTTTGAGTCTCTTCTACTCACGCCTTTGCCTGGGCATCCTTCCCAAAGGGCACCTGGACTGATGCCACCATGGGCACCAATGAATCCGTTCAAACCATCGCAGCTCCACCAACGTCTTCATCGCCAACTTCTTGAGAACTGTTAGAGATGGTCAACGCTGCTCCATGCCCTGCCAATGTTGAAAAGGAAAACCTGAGGGAATCGGAAGATATGACTGTTCTATCAAGACCTAGGGGCGCTCTGGCTCCCTTTCCCCCACCGGTTGCTTTCCCTGAGCAAGGTTCTATCAAAGTCAGTGGCAGGTCACACGTTCTGTGACCCAGGGCTTCCCATGCGAGGGAATTCTGAGCGTTGACTCTGCGAAGGTGCGTGTCCCTGAGTAACTAGACGACCGCAGTCCAGTCAGGCACGCTACACCTCAAAAGAACCACCATCCTATTGTGTGTAGTGATACGGGATTGATATGTACGGAATGTATCCTGAAGGATGGACTGCCGAGTGAGTCACTCAGCTCAAGTCTTTACCTGTCGCTTCCCATTTATGTAGAACCGCTGCGCCTCTCCAGCTGTGTGTCTGGAAGTGTGCAAGTCTGAGTTCGTGACTGCTAGGACCCAGATGTTTTGATCAAGGTGGGTGGGGGGTGGGGGGAGCGGGGAGTGTGTTTAGAACCTCTTCTGCGGTCGCTGTGTCTGTTTTTTTTTCTCTTTCGAAATGCTCGCGGTCGTGAGGCACGAGGATGTGGGCGCACCTCAACTGGGACAGCTGGTGGGAGCGGAGCTGGCGAACGGAAGAAACTAGGAGGGGTGGGTTAGTGGGTTAGTGGTAAGGGGCTTAGCGGTGAAGTGTTGAAAACTGGAGGCACGGTCCTTCTCGTGGCAGCTTTCGCAAGCCTCGGGGTGCCTCAGAGAACCGCATCGCCAGTGGAAAGGGATTTTGTACTGTCCCTGGCCGCTGCAGCGTGAGAAGGGTCGCTGGCGGGTTGCCCACACTAAGATCCCATTGATGGCATGAGTCGGAAACTGGCTATGAGCTGAAGTCTGCTCCCCCACCACCACCCTCCCCAACTCTATCTCCTCGGTGGCACTCCTTAGCTACCTTAGAGAGGGGTAACCCAGCCAGAAGCCAATCCTTGATTAAGGTCTGCCCAGTCATTCAGTCAGATCTGATTTTATCCTCAACTCCCTATTCCCGATAATGTTTCGACTCCTCGATCATTAGCAACCTAGCTACCCCGACCTTTAAAGTATCGAAACATTTTGCGGGAATCCCAAAAGCTCACAATCCTCTAATTGAAACAAACACAAATGCCCCCCCATCTGTGTTGTAAATGCTTCATTTGACACCCATGACCTCTGGATCTAGATATTCCATTTTATGACGGGGTTGGATGAAGAAGGGTTGGCATCATGCCCACTGATGGAGGGCTTAACCAGGTGGACTTGGCCACGGGCTTTAATGCCCACCTCTGAGGGTCCTTGACTCTGACCCCGTGGCACTCCCTCAGCCACGTCACTGAAGCATCAGCCAAAGCGATGTGAAATTGGCATCTTCGGCGCAGGATTGTGGGGGTTGAGTTTGGGGGGGCGTGCGGCGTGGGATGGAAAGTATAGACAGAGATGGAGAGAATGAGAATGAGGTGAAGTGGGAGAGTGTGACGGCAAGACAAAGAAAGGAGGGAAGGCAGAGAAGAAACCGAAGCAGATGTGGACCAATGTGGACCTTGCTTTGGGGTCGACTTTTGAATTATGGTTTGCCTTGAGGTGTGGTTGACTTCGAGCCAATTTTGCTGAGGCCACACTGAAAACAGGGCAACTCCTGACTGCAGTTGACCCCCAGCAATGGTCAACTGTCATTTCCTTTGGTTATTGAATGCCTTTGGTAATGTTAGCCCTTAATTATCAGCTTTTCATCATTTATGGTTTTTTGGGTGTTGTTGGTATTTGGCTGGGATTGACATTAGGCTTGGATTGACCTATGGCTGGAGTTGACCTTTGAACTGTGGGAAAATTTTGACGACTGGTGCTCAGGAGGCGGGGAGAGCCAGAATTCAGCTGTTTGAGGCCCTGGCAATGGGCGTTTCCAGCCAGGCTGCTCTAAGTTTGGCAGTGCCAATGCATGCAGATTGACGACTGATCATCAAGCAGGCTCAGAACTGAAATAACCGTGAGATGGTGTCAGTCAACCCCAGTCATCAGTGCTCAGTCAAGTCAGAGTATTTGGGGAGAGCGAGGTGGGGGGAGACCTAATCCCAGAGGTTGGACCTCGGAGTGAAGTGAGAGGCACATTGTCGGAAATGCCATGCTATGATTGAAATTATGACCTCTGAAACGGCTGCATTTCGAAGTGCCTTATGCACGATCCAGTACTGACACTGACCCTGACTCTGACCCTGACCCTGACCCTGACCCTGACCCTGACCCTGACGCTGACGCTGACCCTGACCCTGACCCTGACCCTCACCCTCATAATGCTCATCCTGACTGGATCTCTGGTTGACATCCCAGCCTCGGTCAGTCCGACTGAGTCCCCTAATGTCTGCCAAGGCCATTTTTAGGCACTTTGCGGGGAACCGGGCTTTCGATTGTTAATTTTGTTTCCATTCAGTGAGGGAAGGTGTGGGGCATAGCTGGCGAGAAAGAGACACACTCAGGAGGCATGCAGATTCAATCCACTCGGGAGTCGCAATTAACAAGAGTCGACATGATTCACTGAATGGAAACTGCCGAGAAATTTGATAAGGGTCTCTATCGGGATCAAGTCTTTTTAAAGTAGTATTCATCACCAATTGGCATTGAATCATTGTCCGAGTCTCCCAATGTGAATCCACATCCTACCCTTTTTGGAGCTGAGAGCTAAACATATGCAGCCAACCACTAACCACTGGAATTAATATTCTGAGTAAACTTCCAGTTATGGACTAATCCCCTCCCACATATCTATCTCTGTCTCCACTCTCTCAGGATGTTAGAAGCATCTGATGACTTTCAAAAGAGATAGAGCTGTACAACACGGAAACAGTCCTTTCAGCCCAACCTGTCCATGCTGACCCAGATATCCGAAATTAATCTAGTCCCATTTGCCAGCATTTGGCCCATACCCCTCTAAACCCTTCCTACTCGTGTGCCCATCCAGATGCCTGTTAAATGTTGTAACTGTACCAACCTCCACCACCTCCACTGACAGCTCACGCCATACACGCACCACCCTCTGTGTGACAGAAAATACTCTGTCAGGTCCCTTTTAAATCTTCCCCCTCTCACCCTGAACTTATGCTCTCTGGTTTTGGATAATGCAGTGGGGAGCTGGAGGAGCACAGCAGGCCAGGCAGCATCAGAGGAGCAGGAGACTTGACGTTTCGGGTCGGGACCCTTCTTCAGAAATGGGGAGGGGGAAGGGAGCTCAGAAATAGGTCGAGAGAGGAGGGGTGAGGCTGGGATGTGGGTTGGTGAGTGCAGGTAGGCAGTGGTGGGGATTGGTCAGTTGAGCTAGGAGGGGTGGATAGGTAAGAGAGAAGGTGGACAGGTTGTGTCAGTTCAAGGAGGCAGGGATGAGAGGGAGGTTTGGACGTGGGATGAGGCTGGGGGTGGGGAGATTTTGAAACTGGTTGACTTCCACTTTTAGGCCATTGGGCCGGAGGCTCCCGAGGTGGAATATGAGATGTTGCTTCTCCAGTTTGCAGATGGCATCATTGTGACACTGGAGGAGGGCCAGGATGGACATCTCACCCAGGGAAGGGGAGGGGGGAGTTAAAATAGAGGGAAGGTGTTGTCATTTGTCATGCACAGAGCGCAGATGCTCTTCAAAGCGGTCTCCAAGTCTATGTGTGGTCTCACCGATGCAGAGGAGGCCACACCGGGAGCAGCGGGTGCATTGGACCACATTGACCGATCTGCAGGTGAACGTCTGTCTGATGTGGAAGGTTTGTTTGGGGCCTGGGGTGGGGATGAGGAGGAGGTGTAGGGTCAGGTGTAGCACCTCCTGCGGTTGCAGGGAAAGGTGCCGGGGGTGGTGGGTATAGCGGGGAGCGTGGAGCAAACAAGGGAGTCACGGAGGGAGCGGTCCCGACAAAATGCAGATAAGGGTGGGGAGGGAAATATCTCTTTGGATATTGTAGGTGGTGGAAGTGGCGGAAAATGATACATTGGATGCGGAAGTTGGTGGGGTGATATGTAAGATCATGGAGTATTCTATCTTTATTTTTGTTTCAGGGAGGGGATATGAGGGCAGAGGTGCGGGAAAGGCAAGAGATGTGGTTTAGGGCACTTTCGATCACTGGAGGCAGGATGTTGCTGTCCTTGATACATGAGGACATCTGGGATGTTCGGGAATGGAATGCCCCATCTCTGGCACAGATGCAACGGAGGTGAAGGAATTGGGAATAGTGGATGGCATTCTTGCAGGAAGGTGGGTGAGAGGAGGTGTAGTCTAGGTAGCTGTGAGAGTTGGTGGGCTTTAAGTAGATGTTGGTGTTGAAGCTGATACCAGAGATGGAGATAGAGAGTTCCAGGAGGGAGAGGGAAGTATGAGAGATGGTCCAAGTGAAATTGAGGTTGGTGCGAAAGGTGTTAGGAAAGTTGATGAGCTGTTCAAACGCCTCGTGGGAGCATGAGACAGAGCCGATGCAGTCATCGATGTAGCAGAGGAAGAGGCGGGGCATAGTGCCAGTGTAATAGCGAAAGAGTGTCCATGTGTCTTAAGAAGAAACAGGCACAGCTTGGGCCCGTGCCGGTGCCCATGGCCACCCGCTTGGTCTGTCAGAAGTGGGCTCCCCTACACCTGGAATGCAAAATAACTCAGTTATTCATCCTATCCGCGCCCCTCATGATTTTGTAAACCTCTAAAATATCACCCCTCAGCTTCCAATGCACTAGGGAAAATAGCCCCGGCCTATTCAGCCTCTCTCTATAGCTCAACCTCAGCAATATCCTTGTCCAGTGAAGAGGTATAGCAGACACAGTGAAAAAGGTTACTTAAGATTATAAAGGGATCTTGATCAAACGTGCCAAAGGATTTAAAAATGGCAGGTGGCGTTCAATCTGGATAAATACAAGATATTGCACTTTGGAACAACAAATCGGAACAGAACTTATACAAATAATGGTAGGGCCTTGGGTAGTGTTGTAGATCAGGGATTCAGATACTTAATTCTTTGGAAGTTTGCATCACATGTAGACAGGGGGATTAAGAAGGTGTTTAAAACACTTGCCTTCATTGCTCAGACCTTTGAGTATAGGAGCTCGGACGTCATGTTGAGGTTGTACAGGACTTTGGTGAGGCCACTTCTGGGGCACTGCGCCCAGTTCTGGTCGCCCTGTTATAGAATCATAGTCATAGAGAGGTACAGCACAGAAACTGATATAGCGGTCCAACTCGTCCATGCCAGCCAGATATCCTAAATTAATCCAGCCCCCTTCGCCAGCATTTGGCCCGTATCCCTTTAAACCCTTCCTGTTCACATACCCCTCCAGATTCCTTTTAAATGCTGTAACTGTACCAGCCTCCACCACTTCCTCTGGCAGCTCATTCCACACATGCACCACCCTCTGCGTAAAAAAAATTGCCCCTTGGTTTCTTTTTATATCTTGCCCCCTCACCTCAAATTTATGCCATCTAGTTTTGGACTCCCTTACCCGAGGGAAAAGACTTGTCTATTCATCCTATCCATGCCATTCTAGATTTAATAAACCTCTATAAGGTCACCCCTCAGACTCTGTCGCTCCAGGGAAAATAGCCCCAGCCTATTCAGCCTCTCCCTGTAGCTCAAACCCTCCAACCCCGGCAACATCCTTGTAAATCTTTTCGGAACCCTTTCCAGTTTCACAACATCTTTCCTATAGCAGGCGATCAGAATTTCATGCAGTATTCCAAAAGTGGCCTCACCAATGTCCTGTAGAACTGCAACATGACCTTCCCAACTTCTATACTCAATGCACTGACCAATAAGGGCAAGGGTACCAAACACCTTCCTCATTATCCTATCTACTTGCAACTCCACCTTCAGGGAACTCTGAACCTGCAGTGCAAGGTCTCTTTGTTCAGCAACACACCCCAGGACCTTACCCTGAAGTGTGTAAGTCCTGCCCTGATTTGCCTTTCCAAAATGCAGCACCTCACATTTATCTAAATTAAGCTCTACCTGCCACTCCTTGGCCTATTGGCCCATCTGATCGAGATCCTATTGTACTCTGAGGTAACCTTCTTCGCTGTCCACTACACCTCCAATTTTGGCGTCATCTGCAAACTCACTAACCATACCCCCTGCATTCACATCCAAATAATCTATACAACTGACAAAAAACAGTGGACCCAGCAATGACCCTTGTGGCACACAGCTAATCTCAGGCCTCCAGTCTGAAAAGCAACCCTCCCCCACTTCATCGTAGGGGGAATATTAATAAATTGGGGAAGATTCAGAAGAGATTTATCAGGATATTGCCAGAAATGGAAGGTCTGAACAATAAAGAAAGGAAGGGTAGCCTGGGGCATTTTTCCATGGAGCATGGGAGGTTGGAGGAGGTCCTTATAGAGGTTTATAAAGCCACGAGGGGTATAGATGAGGCTAATGGTTGGTGCTGGGAGATTTTAACACTAGAGGGCACGTGCTTAAGGTGAGAGGAAAGAGATTTAAAAAGGATGTGAGGGGCAATTTTTCTTTTACACAGAAGGTGGTTCGCATGTGGAATGAATTTCCTGATGGAGTAGCGGATGTAGACACAGTTACAAGACACTGAGATAAATGCATGAATAGGAAAGGTTTAGAGGGATATGGGTCGGGAGCAGGCAGGTGGGACTGGTTTAGTTTGGGTGTATGGTCAGCATAGACGAAAGGGTCTGTTTCAGTGCTGTATGACTCTGACTATGACTTTCTGTAGTTCGAAGGGTATGGGGGTGAATGGAATTTTGAATCGGATGATAGACTGAGGTCATATTCGATGGGAAGAAGAGTTAAAGGGACCAAGTAGTGTACTCCTGTATTCTGTTTGTAAGGCTTGTAGCTGGCGGGAAGGATTGATGGAGCCTGGAGGTGAGTTGCCCACTGTAGGAGTCTATGCCCCGTGCCAACTAGGGTGTGCCTGTCTTGATCTGTACCCAGGCTCCGTGCCATCCAATGGGATGGAAATGTGCTGGGTGCAGCTTGATTTCGCCTGTGGGTCCAGAGAGAGCGAGGGACAGATGAGAGATAGAGCGGAAAAAATGCAGTCATCATTCAAATCACGCAAGCCGGGATGTTGTAACTCTGCTGATGGCTCGGAAGAAAATTAAGATAAGGAGGCCCTTCCTCAAAAACAGGATGGAGGGAGTGACAGTCACAACATATCAAGGAGTCAGAAGGAAGTTGCTGTGTTGATAAGCGAGCGGGCACACTCAATTAGAGGAAGTGACCAGTTTATCTCTGGAATAATGGCGAGTAGCCAGAGCGCACAATTGGAAGGACTTGTCCCTGCCTGTTTGGCAGAATTGCCACACAGCCAGAACTTCCCAACAAGCACCAAACCATTGTTTGGGTGGTTACAATGAGGGCACTGACGCTAGATCCTTCATGTATTCTGTGCCCTCGAAAGCTGCTGTGGGGTTGGGGGTTTAGAGATGGTCACGCGTCTCATGCTGGAAGGTGCCTCTGCAAAGGAAGCCTGGAGATCGATGCAGTGCGTCTTTTTTTGTCCATGACTCTGTGCTCTACACTCCGTTGCCCAGGACACGCACCCATGACCAACGTTGACTATGCCTGGGGACCATAACTCTTGGCCAAAACCAGTTGGCCCTCCAGTTAACCTCAACTGAACGATGCAGACTGGCACATTGCAAGGTGCAGGGCCGCGTGCTGAGGGGAGCACTAAAGCTTGAGGAAAGACCACCATCTAAGGTCTTCCTGCCAAAGTTAAGTGGGGGTCCGTTCAGTTGTCCCGATGCTGCACATGGGTGTGAAAAGTCGCTGGCACATAGCGTAATTAAGAAATGTCTTTAGATGACTTATTACCATTGAGAATGACAAGATGTACTAAATTGACATGGACTGCTTCACTAACTGTGTGTGTGTACCCAAGGAATGTTTCCCTTTTATAAATAAAGTCTAATTTTGCCGGACAGAAAAATTGCTGTGTCATCCCCCCCCACCAGCCCTGACCGATCGCTGCCCATGCCCACCTCTCCAGGGTGGTTCACCCTCTGCCTTGTTGCCCCCAATGCCTCCTTCTCACATGCAGTTGGTGCCAGTTACTCCAAAAACGTGCCCAGTAGGCCATAGCAGAGGGACCCTTGGCCAGGTGCTGCAGTGAGCCTTTTAGGTAGAACACACTGCTGCGTGACAGTGGTGGGGGGTGCGTGAGAGCTCAGGGCGGTATGGCTTCAGTTGGCCCACACCATTGCAACCATGCTGCCAGTTGGTGCCAATATCCAGGAGTGACAGAGCTGGGGGTGACAAGCAGAATGTTGGGAGGACAGCTCATCCCCCCGCTGGTTGACCCTTCCACCATGGAATCGTAGAATTCTTAGAGTGTGGAAGCAGGCCATTCAACCCATTGAGCACATACCAGCTCTCTGAAAAGC
This sequence comes from Stegostoma tigrinum, assembly GCF_030684315.1. Taxonomy (NCBI): domain Eukaryota; kingdom Metazoa; phylum Chordata; class Chondrichthyes; order Orectolobiformes; family Stegostomatidae; genus Stegostoma; species Stegostoma tigrinum. The sequence continues at coordinate 6,885,056 of NC_081398.1, forward strand.
ATCCCAGCCCAGCCCCCTGCCCGATCTGTCTAACCCTGCATTTCCCATGCCCAGCCCACCTAACCTGTGTATCCCTCGATATTGTAGGTCAATTTAGCGTGGCCAACCCACCTTAGTCTCCTAAGGGAGGAAACCGGAGCACCCGGAGGAAGCCCACACAGACATGGGGGAGATTGTGCAAACTCCACACAGACAGATGCCCGAGGGTGTAATCGAATCTGGGTCCCTGACCCCTTGAGGCACTAGTCCTAACCACTGAGCCACCAACATTAAGGAAACTTCACCTCTGCTTTTCTGGGCAAGCACAATGTATCCTCGAGGAACCCTCATGGTGACCCTCCAGTAAAAATGAGCAACTTACCTCCTGACTCCCCAAAGCCTGTCCTACCACTTACAAGGCACAAGCTAGGAAGGTAAGGGAATGCTCCCCACTTGCCCTGGATGGGGGCAGCTCCAGCAACACTCAAGAAGTTCGACACTACTTGATTGGCCCCACATCCACAGACATCCCACTCGCTCCACCGCCGACGCTCAGTAGCAGCAGTGTGTACCATCTACAAGATGCGCTGCAGAAACTCACCAAAGACCCTCCAGGCAGCACCTTCCAAATCCACGAGCATTTCCATCTAGAAGGTCAAGGACAGCAGAAATATGGAAACGCCATCCCCCTGCAAGTTCCTTTCTGAGCCACTCACTATCCTGACTTGGAAATAAATTGGCCATTCCTTCACTAAGAAGGCCCTGTCTCTTCAACACTCTCCATCTCCCCTTATCCTAAGGCATGGTGACCCTCAAATTAAACTCACCACCAGTTGTCTGGCTCCTTCTAATGAGATAGTAGCGCTATGATCCTCTGGGATTGTGGGGACTTTACCTTTCCAATTCTGGGTGACCGGGTCAAAATCTTGAAACTCCCTCCCTAATGTCAGGAACTGCTGATATATTTCCAAGTCAGGATGGGGAGTGGCACGGAGAGGAACTTGCAGGGGGCTGGTTATCCCATGTATCTGCCTTTATCCTTCCAGATGGAAGTGGTCATGGGTTTGGAAGGTGCTGTCTGAGGATCTTGTAGATGATGCATGCTGCTGCTACTGGTGGTGGAGGGAGTGGATGTGGTGCCAATCAAGTGGGGGCTGCTTAGTCCTGGGTGGTGTTGGAAATTCTTGAATGTTGTTGAGGCTGTACCTGTTGAAGCGGGCATCCAGGATTTTGACCCAGCAACGGCTGAGCTATATCCGAGTCGGAGTGGTGGTTGGCTAGGAGAAGAACTGGAATGTGATGGCATTCCTACTTCCTCCAGGGGCAGTTACCCACATGTAGGGCCCAGACACCCACATCCTGTGCGAGAACGAGTAAGAAAACTTAACCTGGGCCATGTTATTACCAGTCCATACTTGACATCCATGCAATGGCCATTGGGATATTGAGGCTAATGCACACTCCAGTCCCATACAGCTGGGACAGCTTTGGCTGCGATCACATCCTGCTTTCTCCAAACCTACTTTCCAGCAATGAAGTAGACAATTAGGGAATGTTATGGACCAGACACGGAGTACTGGAGAAACTCAGCAAGTCTGGCAGCATCAGTGGAGCTACAGACAGACACACGAGAGTTAAATTTTCAGACATAACGTGACTCCCCTTCAGCACTTTGGGCTGTTGGCTTGCAATGTCGGGAGAACTGGCAACAGTTCTGCAATGTGGAAGTTAGACTGACCCTCCTCCAGACCTGTAATGTGGGGAGGGGCATTACAGATGTGAATTCTCTGAGAGCTGTTATTCTGAAATGTATCTGCACTTGTTCATGGCACGTGGGCATCATTGGCAGGGTCAACGCTTGTCGGCCACAGGGCGGCTCAGAATCGACCACATTGACCGCAGGCCTGGAGTCACGCGTTGGGCCCAGAGTCACATCGAGCCCCAGCCCGGGTAAAGGGTAAGGTACTACATAGGAATGGAAGCAGGCCACTCAGCCCCTTGAGCCTATCCTACCATCCAGTGAGATCGCGGCAGATGTGACACCTGACTGTGACAGTTTACAGATGCTCTAACTGTCGACAATATTGAAGGATTTTTGGCACGGACATGGCTTCCAAATGGGCAGTTAACACGACAGGTCAACTGCTCCACCACGTTGTCCAATAAATCAAACCCGAGAATGCTTCAGAAACTGAGGACATTTTGAAACCAATGTCCGTCTTTTTCTGGACATCAGGCATGTTGTTGCCCTCACTGGCATTTTGCCGTGCAGGGAACTCCCTGTGTCGCAATGAGGGATGAACCACTGAGGACAGAGATAGCCAAGAATGGAAACTTGTGAATATTTTGCACAGTTTCTCCTTGGCGTTGGAAGACTGTCTCCTAAGAAATTAAAACCACCAACACCAATACGTTGACTTCCATAAACTTAGCCAGGACAAGCCTCATTGCCAGTCACGGCTGTGTAAAAATAGCTTTGTTGTGACGGCTATGATAAGCCTGGAAAGAAGCTCGAACCTTATCTCACATCCTGACAGAAAATGAGCAGAAACATAAGCAAAAAGGGAGCCGTAATTGAGCATTGCCTGGATGTTGACTGGACAAGTTACTGGTTGTGGGGTTAAGGGGTTAAATTAACTGATGTGAGAGCGCAAGGTTTGATGTTGGATATTTGGGAAGGATGTCGGATCCTGTTGTTTTTCTTCTCTGCTTGGCAATAACTTCATGTGGAGGAAGTGACCCAGCAGATTAGGAGTGCGTACATGACTCTGCACAAACAAGAGAGAAAGGACCAATGCCAAATCTCTGGTGCTGAGCAACTTTAGGAAGGAGGGAATATTGCTGACGGGATCGGCTGTGGGCTTACGGGGATGGGGGAGCGGTGGAAGGTGGGGGCAGGAGTAGGAGTAAACTGCATTACCCTTACAGAGAGACAGCACAAGCATAATCGGAAGACCTAATGCCAAAACAGCATACCTGCCCCTCTATTTCCTTTGGAGGCATGTCCAATATGACTCTAACTGATTTTTTCAGATACTCCGTCCCATCCGGAAGCATCACTGCTTGGAACGGCAATTGCTCTGCCCAGGACTGGAAGAAACTACAGACCGTTGTGAGCAAAGTCGAGCCCATCACTCAATCTAGCCTCCCATCCATTGACTCCGTCTACACTCCCCACCGGCTCAGGAGAGCAGCCAACATCATCAAAGACCCCTCCCACCCTGGTTACAGAGTCATACAGCATGAAAACAGACCAACTAGTCCACACCGACCACATTCCCAAACTTTACAAAGGTTTGGAGGGATATGGTACAAGCGCAGGCAGGTGGGACCAGTTTAGTTTGGCATAACGGTTGCATGGACTAGTTGGACCGTACGGTCTGTTTCTGTGCTCTATGACTCTATGCCCTCGTCCCATCTGCCTGCGCATTGCCTTCCAAACCTTACCTATTCATGAACCTATCCAAATGTCCTTTAAACTTTGCAACCGTACCCATTTCCTCTGGAAGCTCATTCCACAAACAGAGCTCATTCCTTACTCAGTGTAAAAAAACTTGCCCCTCATGACCTTTTAAAACTTCTCTCCTCTCACCTTAAATATATGCCCCAGTCTTGAATGTCCCCACCCGAGAGAAAACGCACCTGCCATTCGCCCTGTCCATGCCCCTCATGATTTAATAAACCTCCATAATGTCATCTCTCAACCTCGTATGCTGCTGTGAAAATAGTCCCAGTTTTTCCAGTCTAATTTTGTAAAGCAAAACCTCAATTCCCAGCAACATCCTGATAAATCTCTTACTGAATCCTGTCCAGTTTAAGTATATCCTTCCTGGGCGACCAGAACTGGACACAGTACACCAGAAGAGGCTTCACCCACGTCATGTACAACCTCAACATGACGTCCCAATTCCTATACTCAAAGGTCCGAGCAATGAAGGCAAGCGTGCCAAAAGCCTTCTTCACTACATAGATAATAAAATGTGAGGCTGGATGAACACAGCAGGCCAAGCAGCATCTCAGGAGCACAAAAGCTGACGTTTCGGGCCTAGACCCTTCATCAGAGAGGGGGATGGGGAGGGGGAACTGGAACAAATAGGGAGAGAGGGGGAGGCGGACCGAAGATGGAGAGTAAAGAAGATAGGTGGAGAGAGTGTAGGTGGGGAGGTAGGGAGGGGATAGATCAGTCCAGGGAAGACGGACAGGTCAAGGAGGTGGGATGAGGTTAGTAGGTAGCTGGGGGTGCGGCTTGGGGTGGGAGGAAGGGATGGGTGAGAGGAAGAACCGGTTAGGGAGGCAGAGACAGGTTGGACTGGTTTTGGGATGCAGTGGGTGGGGGGGAAGAGCTGGGCTGGTTGTGTGGTGCAGTGGGGGGAGGGGACGAACTGGGCTGGTTTAGGGATGCAGTAGGGGAAGGGGAGATTTTGAAACTGGTGAAGTCCACATTGATACCATATGGCTGCAGGGTTCCCAGGCGGAATATGAGTTGCTGTTCCTGCAACCTTCGGGTGGCATCATTGTGGCAGTGCAGGAGGCCCATGACGGACATGTCATCTAGAGAATGGGAGGGGGAGTGGAAATGGTTTGCGACTGGGAGGTGCAGTTGTTTGTTGCGAACTGAGCGGAGGTGTTCTGCAAAGCGGTCCCCAAGCCTCCCACCCCAAGCCGCACCCCCAGCTACCTACTAACCTCATCCCACCTCCTTGACCTGTCCGTCTTCCCTGGACTGACCTATCCCCTCCCTACCTCCCCACCTACACTCTCTCCACCTATCTTCTTTACTCTCCATCTTCGGTCCGCCTCCCCCTCTCTCCCTATTTATTCCAGTTCCCTCTCCCCATCCCCCTCTTTGATGAAGGGTCTAGGCCCAAAACGTCAGCTTTTGTGCTCCTGAGATGCTGCTTGGCCTGCTGTGTTCATCCAGCCTCACATTTTATTATCTTGGAATTCTCCAGCATCTGCAGTTCCCATTATCTCTGAGCCTTCTTCACTACCCTGTCTATATGTGACGTAAACTTCAAAGAATCATGTCCCTGAACCCTTTCTATTCTACAAACTACGCCAAGGCTCTACCCTCAATTGTACAAGTCCTGAGTTTGCTTGTTCTACCAAAGTGCAACACCTCTCATTTATCCAAATTAAACTCCATCTGTGACTCTATTGGTGCAATTGATCAAGAAAATGTTTGAAAAAGCACGTGAACAGATTCAAGAACAGCTTCTTCCCTGTTGTTCCCAGACTTCTGAATAGCCCTCTCATATATATTAGAGTTGGTCTTTCTCCGCACCTTCTCTGTAGCTGAAACGCTATATTCTGCTTTCTGTTCTATTACCCTGATGCACTTATGTAAGGTATTGTTAGGGCAATGAGGTCAAACCCCTCTGATATTTAAAAATGAACATCCAGAGAAGTTCGCCTTGCCCCATAATCTGCTAAAGGAATTGGGAGAAAATGGCTTTTCACCTTCCAATCTGTCATAAAGGGGAGGTTAAATGAAACAAAATCCTTTCATTCACTCTATAGTCAACAATTAACAATGTATTTACATAATTCTAACCTGAACAAATCAACAGTACTAACAAACTGAACACTTCTCTCTTACCCACTAATAATCCTGACTAAAACAAAATTCTAACAGTATGCTGTTCCAATAAATACAAGCCTGCCATATATAAACCAGAGTAATAAGAGAAATAAATTAAAATTTAGACTTACAGAACTACAGTCAGGATGCGTCTATGGGAATGTTCTGTGACTTTTTTGCTACTCTTCAGTCAGGAATTCTTTCTTCGTTTAATCCTTGTGTCAGGAATATTAGCTAAGAGTGACGTGGTGCCTTTTGGTTGGTGCTTAATCAGAGAGTTGAAGATTTCAGTGAGAGTCAGAGTTTTACTCCTCCAATGATAGTTTGCTCTCACCCTAATTTTCAAAAGCCCTCTTCTTACATACCCTTGATGACCTGTCAATTTTCTTACAATAGGATTGGTCCTAGGTGGTCAACACCATCAGAATTAAATTTAATTGGGTTTTGGTATCCAGGACCCGGATTACTCTGTTTTTGCCTTCACAAATGCTGCTAGACCAGCTGGTCTTTTCCAGCAACTTTGTTTTTGCTCCTGATTTACAGCATCTTGAGTTCTTCTGGTTTAAATTAGTTGACTGATATTCAAGCTGGTTGCCTTAACATCAAAACAAGCCTCGGATGCCAACCACATAGCCAATCAATACATAGGTTTTAATTTCAGAACTGTCCATGTGCCTGCAGCTGCTTGCTGACATTTGTTTCATCGCCAAGCTTAGTAAAACACATCACCTCTTAAAGGGACCACGTACTCTCCCCTATCATCTTTACAAACAAAGTCTGACATCCTGCCTTCTAATTCACAAGCACCCTACCCAACTACGCAATCTGACTGCATAGCATGCAAAGCAATACTTTTCACTGTACCGCAGTGCATGTGACAACAATGTATCAAATCAAATCAAATTAAATCTATTGATGATGCACATGCAAGATTCTAGGGGGTCACACATCTTCCACTTTCTCCTTTAGCTGAACGACTGGCAATCACTGGCACTGGAAAGGAGGCATGGCAGGCGGCAGCGCCCAAATATTGAACAGCAAAGAAAAAACTGAGCTACTTTGCCACACAGGGCAAAAAATCTTTGAGTACCGGAGCAGGGATTTCTTGCTGCTGATCATGCGGGACCTTGGTGAGACCACATCTGGAGTATTGTACGCAGTTTTCTGAGGAAGGATGTTCTGGCTACTGAGGGAATGCAGCAAGGGTTTTGCCAGACTGAATCCTGGGATGGCAGGGCTGACTTATGATGAGAGATTGGATCAGCGAGGATTATATTTGCTGGACTGAAAGGGGAGAATGAAGGGTAAATGTCATAGAAACCTATTAAAATTCTAACAGGACTCGATGGGGCTAAATGCAGGAATGATGCTCCCAACTGGGGAGCCCAGAACCAGGGGATCGCAGTCTAAATGGGACAGGGTAGGACTGAGATGAGAAATGTCTTCACCAAGAGAATGTAAACCCTGTGAAATTGTCTGCCTCAGAAAGCAATGGAGGTCAAAAAGTTTCGAAAGAGTTATTTATACTTCTTAGGCTTAAAGGGATCAAAGACTATGAGAACAAAGACGGAACGGAGGACTGAGTTGGGTGATCAACCAAGATCCTATTGAATGGCAGGGCAGGCTCAAATGGGTGAATAGCGTTCACCAGCCCATTCCACACCCTCTGCATGAAAACGATACCCCCTCAGGTCCCCTTTAAACTTTCACCTCTCAGCTTAAACCTACGTCCTCTAGTTTTTGGACTCCCCTACCCTGTGAAAGAGGTCTTGGCTATTCATCCTATCCGTGCCCCGCATGATTTTACAAGCCTCAAAAAGATCACCCCTCCCAAGCCCTGACGCTCCAGGGAAAAATTGCCCCAGCTTATCCAGGCTCTCAAAGCTACCATTCCCCGCCACTCGGCAATTCATCTTCCAATTGCCCAAAGGAAAGTGCAGGCTTGGGTGTGCGGTTAGTCATGAAAAATGCGAGGTTATAGGGTGGGTCTTGGTGGGATGCTTTTCAGAGGGCCAGTGCAGACTGAGGGCTGAATGGTCTCCTTTCATACTGTAGGGCTTCTATGGTCAACGATGCTCCCCCAACACAGCCTGTCAGCTTCTTCCATACATGCACGGGCCTGTGGAAACAGGAGGAAGATTAGAATGCCCCGTATGATACATTTCTACCAATGTATCCCAAAATAAATCACATGAAGAAAATCACTTTGTGTCAACGACCACGTTGCCACACATGAAATGATGGCACACTTCCTGAACACAAATTTTCCCAGAAGTGGTTACAAAAGGGAACTACTGAGTGTACGATCTGTTTAAACTCTTCAACCCTCCCTCCCTGCTCCTCTAGCTGTGCCTCGAAATCCCCAAGGCTTTGGCAAGCTGTGTCCTCCTCCTTCGTTTAAAGTTTACCGTCCCTCCCACTTCATCTTGTGGGCGCCGAAAACGGAGTCTTTGGAATTTGATTCAAAAGTCATCTAATTATTTTTCTAAGGCAGGAGGTAGATATATTCCAAATGATTGAGGGAATGAAACATTACCGGGGGATATGCAGGGAGGCGATGACCTGGTCGCTATTAATCAGAGACCCCTGAGATCCGGGTTCGAAACCCACCACGGAAGATGGTAGAATTTGAACTCAATTCGAAAAGAACACTCCGGAATCAAGAGTCCAATGATAATCATGAAACCGTTGTTGGGAAAATCCTCTAATGCCTTTTCGGGATAAAACTTGCCGTCCTTACCTTGTCTGGTCTCCGTGTGGACTCCAGACCCATGCCACAACGTGGTTGACTCTTAAGTGCCCTCTGGGCATGGAGGGATGGGCCTAGCCATCATCCCGTGAATGAATGAGAGAAAGGTGTAGCGTTCGAGTCAGATCAAAGTGCCTGAGGGTGCCTCTCTGAAGGACTGCAGCGGTTCCAGGAGGCAGCTCACCACAAATCCTTCTCAGGGGTCAACTCAGAAGTGGCAATAAATGCAACAGGTGCTTACAAGTGAATGAGGGACTATAGCACCAGACGGGGTAGGATCAATTTGCAGGCTATCATAGAGCATGGAGGTACACATGACTCCAGGAAACAGGTCCTTCGGCCCAACTAGTGACCTGCTTTTGCTCCTGGTAGACCACACGGGCTTCCTTCCCCACCTGGTATTAGATTAATGCCAATAAGAAGGACCGGTGGCAATAAGTCTATCCAAGGTGTCTGAGAAGGCCCTGGTACCGGTGGAAACGGTATCTGAAAATATACTGATCAGCAATGTCTGCAAGGAGCTTGGAGGGACGTTGGTTCAATGGGGAGGATGTGGAGTTAAGTGTTGCCAATGGGTGTGCCAGTGCCAGACAGAGCACACTGCAGTGGACATGAAATGTTAACTCTGTTCCTCTCTCCACAGACGCTGGCAGAGCTCAGAGCCGCTGAGCTTCCTCGAGCATTTTCTGCCTTCATTTTCCACTTCCAACTTCGGCAACTTTGATAACATTCCTGAAAGGGAGGGCTCGCTTAGAGCTAAATAACCATGCCTAACAGGCTACCGGTGAGAATTCCTTGCAAGTATTGGGGTTGAATCCCTGCACCTATCCAGCAGACCTTGGAACTCTGAGTCAAGAGACAATCGAGGATAAAGATAGATGGTAGATGGATGTAGTCTAATTCTGGAAACAAACCATTCATACACTCTACAAGCCAGACAGTGGCCAGCAGAAGGCACGTTAAGCTTTAAGGCACTTGTAAAGGAATTTTCATGGAATCCATTCAGCCAAGCAAATTCCCACAACCATCCAAAGTACATCCTGCCCAATCCCTGTAACCGTAAAATTCCCATGGCTCATCCACATAACCTATACATCCCTGGGCAATTTAGCACGGCCAATCCACCCTAACGCGCACATCCCTGGGCACTACGGGGCAATTTAGCACGGCCAATCCACCCTAACCCGCACATCCCTGGGCACAATGGGACAATTTAGCACGGCCAATCCACCCTAACCCGCACATCCCTGGGCACTATGGGACAATTTAGCACGGCCAATCCACTCTAACCTGCACATCCCTGGGCACTATGGGACAATTTAGCACGGCCAATCCACCCTAACCCACACATCCCTGGGCACTATGGGACAATTTAGCACGGCCAATCCACCCTAACCCGCACATCCCTGGGCACTACGGGACAATTTAGCACGGCCAATCCACCCTAACCCACACATCCCTGGGCACTATGGGACAATTTAGCACGGCCAATCCACCCTAACCCGCACATCCCTGGGCACTACGGGACAATTTAGCACGGCCAATCCACCCTAACTCGCACATCCCTGGGTACTACGGGACAATTTAGCACGGCCAATCCACCCTAACCCGCACATCCCTGGGCACTATGGGACAATTTAGCACGGCCAATCCACCCTAACTCGCACATCCCTGGGCACTATGGGACAATTTAGCACGGCCAATCCACCCTAACCCGCACATCCCTGGGCACTACGGGACAATTTAGCACAGCCAATCCACCCTAACTCGCACATCCCTGGGCACTACGGGACAATTTAGCACGGCCAATCCACCCTAACCCGCACATCCCTGGGCACTATGGGGCAATTTAGCACGGCCAATCCACCCTAACCTGCACAGCTTCGTATTGTGGGAGGAAGCGAGAACACTTGGAACAAACCCACTCAGACAGGGGAAGAACATGCAAACTCCACACAGACAGTCTCTGGGGGACGGAATCAAACTGGTGGCTCTCGGCACCCTGAGGCAGGAGAGCCATCCTCTGGGCCATGATGCAGGCCTGGTTTTGCTTGCGATTTTGGCAATCACAAACTGTGTGGTTACAGTCAGGCAGTGTGAACTTGTACTGATTTAGTTGGATCATATTAATCACACACACCAACTTGAAAAGTAAGTTAAATGAACACAGTTGGATAGAGATAAAGATGTGGAAATGTGGAACCTTTCCTTCTACTGGAAGTCATTGTTCTGTGAAAATAATGTGGGGCCCTTGTTTTGCACCAGATCAGAATCTGTCAGTTACAATGGTTACATCTCCCCTGCATGCAAAGTCAAAGAAATCTAAGCCTGTGAGGGATTAAAGGGTTAAATCATTTTCCCTTTCAGTCACTGCCTGAGCTTACGGCCTTGGATTTTCCTAAAGGTTTCATAAACTTGCTTTGACATGTGTTCATCAAAGTTGTCTGTCTTATGCTATCACTGCTAGGATCTCAAATTCAATAGATTTCTTGCTGTGGGAACCCTGCCCACCCCCACCCTAACTTCGTACTGGTTTGTAAATCACTTAGTTTGGAGCAGCCTAGAACGTGAAGCGGTTGTGGTCACGCAGCCTCGGTTTAAATAATTTGAGGACATCTCAAGGGTGTGCCTCTATTAGAGCAGAATTCAATCGATCTGCCAGTTCTGAAGACGAGACACTGGCCTCGAAATATTAACTCTGTTTCTCTCTCCGTACATTTTACCAGGCCTGCTGAGTTCCTCCAGCGTTGGCTTGGAGTACAGTTCTGATGGGTTACTCCAAAACTTTTCATCCTTAAACTGGTGCTGAGTTGGCAATTGTCAGTGATACAGAGCGCATGACCATAAGCTGTAGGAACAGAGTGGGCCCCTCAAGCCTAGGATCAAGGCTGATCCAACATTCCTCATGTCCACTTTTCCTGCCTTTTCCCTGGAATGCTTGATTTCCCCAACTGTTGACAATCTTTCACAATAAAACAAAACATTGCAGATGCTGGAAATCTGAAAAAAAACACAAATATTGCTGGAGAAACTCAGCGGGCCTGGCAGCATCTCCTAGATGGAGAAACAGAGTTAACATTTTAGGGTCCAGTGACTCTTAAGGACTCGTGATAGTTTGGAAACATTGGGATATCTGCTGAAGACAGGGCTGTCGGGGAAGGAAGAGGTGGATTGATTGAGATAGAGCCCGGAGAGACAGAAAGTTGGGCAGACAAAGGGATGGGTAATGGTGAGCCGAGGAGAAAGAGATGTTTGCAAAGGGGGCCATGAATGGGTGACAATGGGTTAGAAAATAGTGGACCAGGTTGTCCCAGACAGCATGGTCCCTGTGGTGGGCAATATATGTCTGGTGGTAGTATCCCATTGAAGGTGGTGGAAATGGTAGCTCATGATCCTGTTTAGGGACATCCTGTTTCACTCCCAATGTCTCCCCTTCCTCCTTCAATTATAGAAGGAGTTAAAATACTGTTTACCTCCTCTCTCCTGACTGTCCAAGGCCCCAAGCACACTTTCCAGGTGAAACAGCTGTACCTCCCACAATCTAGTCTACTGTTTTCACCACTTACAATGCGGTCTCCTCTACATTGGGGAAATGAAGTGTAGACTGGGTGACCATTTTGCAGTACACCTATGTTCTGCTCGCAATAAAGACCCCGAGCTTGCAGTTGCCTGCCACTTCAACACAGTACCTTGGTCCCTGGCCAACATCTCTGCAGTGAAGCTCAGCATAAGCTGGAAGAACAATAGTTTCCGCTTGGGGACCCCGCAGCTTTCAGGACTCAATATCAAGTTCAATAATTTCAGGGCCTGAGCATCTTCTCCCATGTCCTTGACCCAATTCCTTTCACCCTAGACCTTGTCATCACATGAGCTGCTTTCAGCACAGCCAACCCCATTCTCACCCACTAATGGCTTCTCTTTTTTCCCTGACACATTACCATCCATCTCTTTATCTGTGTGTTCTTCTCTATCCCTGGTCTCCATTTCAACCTGGTTGCTTACACTTCTCTCCTCTTCAATTCCCCTGTTTCGTGACCGTCAAACCCTCTCTTCATCATAAACACCACCTTCTCTTAATTCCGAAGGAGGGTCTCAGGACTAAGCCGTTAACTCTGCTCTCACTCCGGAGATGCTGCCAGACTTGTTGAGTTTCTCCTGCAATTTCTGTTCTTCTTTAAGAATCTATCTGTCTCAGCCTTCAAAATAAAACCATAAGACATAGAAGCAGAAATTAGGCCATTTGGCCCATCGAGTCTGCTCTGCCATTTAGTCATGGCTGATAAGTTCCTTTACCCTATTCTCCCCGTAACTCTTGATCTCCTTGATAATCGAGGACCTATCTATCTCCGTCTCAAATAGAGTCAATGACCTGGCCTCCACAGTCTTCTGTGGCAGTGAATTCCATAGAGCCACCACACTCTGGCTAAGAAGTTTCTCCTTATCTCTGTTCTAAAAGGTCTTCCCTTTACTCAGAGGCTGTGCCCTCGGGTCCTTGTCTCTCTGACAAATGAAAACATCTTCCCAACATCCTCTCTGTCCAGGCCACGCAGTATTCTGTAAATTTCAATGAGATTCCCCCCACATCCTTCTAAACTCCAATGAGCATAGCCCTAGAGTCCTCAAACATTCCTCATATGCTAAGCTTCTCATTCCAGGGACCATACACAAGGTCCCCAAAGCTCTTTTCAGTAAGGAGTTCCAAATACTCTCAACCCTCTGAGAGAAGAAATTCCCCATCGTTTCTACTTGAAATTGGTGCCCCTTTATTCTTAGACTGTGCCCTCTGGTCCTAGACTCTCCCATGAGGGGAAACCTCCTCTCAGTTTTGACCCTGTCAAGCCCCTTAAGGCAGGGTTACTGGGATAGAATGAGATGTTCTTCAGAAGGCATGATGGGCCAAACGAAATCTATCTGGACCGCGGGGATTCTCTGATTCTAACCTGTCGTTGTGACATGCAGGTGGGACTTGAACCTGGGCCTCCTGGCTCCATGGCAGGGACACCACCACAAGTACCGACTGCAATTCTATTTCAATGGACTTTATATTCAGTAGCTGCAGCTTTGAACACAATTGAGCTGAAAGCAACAGCCAGGAGCTTGCAGATTTTTGAATGCAAACATGCATGCTATCATCTCATAGAATCCTTACAGTTTGGAAGCAGGCCATTCAGCCCTCTGGAGTGCATCCCCACTCAATAGCTCCCAGCCCACACATCGTGGGCAATTTAGCACGGCCCATCCACCCCAACCTGCACATCTTTGGACTGTGCAAGGAACCTGAAGGTGAGCCCACACAGACATGGGGAGAACATACAAACTCCACACCTGTGGGTGGAACCGAACCCAGGTCCCTGGCACTGTGAAGCAGCAGTGCTAACCAATGAGCCACCGTGCCGCTTTCAACAACTGAGGTTAGAAACACAAGTCTATGTGCCTGATCACCTACTAATGTCACATGGGGGGTTTGAACCTGTAACTTTCCGATTCTTGAGTGCTGTCCATCGAGTCACGGCTGACGGTGCCCGTTGACAGCAGCAAGCTGGTGATTTGTCAATTGTTTTCATCGACAGATTCATTGAGAGGTTTCAAAATGTTGACTAACTGTGGGGTTTTCTGACAAGCTTTCTTAGGAAATTTCCTGACTGCTTCCTCTGAACAGCTTAAAACCGCACAGAGAGCCATTTAACTGCTGGTCAATGAGGAATAGAGTGGGGGTGGGGAGGGAGAAGGTCAAAAAAAAAACAGGAATTTGAACCAGGGAATGATTCCTCTCCTTTGATGAACCTTCACCATATATCTCCACCCCTACCCCACCCCAATCCAGGAATAGGTTCTCCCTGTCTCTGAAACAAACTCCACATCACCCCAACCAAATCAGGTCAGTTCCACGTGTTTGGCCCTCTGGAGCTGTGATGAGATTTGAACCCATGAACCAAAGGGACCCCAGCACCTAGATTACACAGCCATAGAGTCATTCAGCGCAGAAACAGACCCTCCTGCCCAGTCCTGAGGAGGGGGTCACCAGACCCGAAACGTTGATTCTGATTTTTTTCTTCTTCTTCACAGATGCTGCCAGACCTGCTGAGCTTTTCCAGCAACTTCTGTTTTGTTTTTGTTCCTTCAGTCCAACACGTCCAGATATCCTGAATTAATCCTGTCCCATTTGCCAGCATTTGGCCCATATCCCTCTAAACCCTTCCTATCCATGTATCCATCCAGATGCCTTTTAAATGCTGTAATTGTACCAGCCTCCACCACTTCCTCTGGCAGCTTGTTCCATACACATACCACCCTCTGCCTGAAAAAGTTGCCCCAAGGTCTCTTTTAAATCTTTCCCCTCTCACCTGAAACCCCCTCAGTTTGGAGCCCTCATCCCTGGTGGAAAAGACCTTGGCTATTCAAACTATCCCTGCCCCTCAGGATTTTATAAACTTCTATAAGGGAACACCAGTCCCTGCAAACTCATCTCTAAGGGATTCACCATCCTTACTTGGAAATATGTCACTGTTCCTTCAGTGTGGTTGGGTCAAAATCCAGGAATTCCCTCCCTCACTGCATTGTGGGTGAACACACAGCCGGTGGACTGCAACAGTTCAAGAAAACAGCTCACCCCAGGGGCAACTGGGGATGGGCAATAAATGCTGGGTGATCAGCAGCAGCCACATCCTACAAATGAATAAGTTCAAAAATTTTCGAGTAAGGTTGGATGCAGCGACCTTTCCTCAGAACGATCCGAGGAAAGGTCATCGGACCCAAAGTGGGATTTTCTTTTACTTCACGGATGTTGCCAGACCTACTGAGAATTTTCCAGCAACTTCTGCTTTTGTTCCTGATTTACAGCATCCGCAGTTCTTTCAGTTCTTGTTAAAGTCGCTCCCACCCACACCCCCTCAGCCTCTGCCTTTCCAGAAAAAATAGCCAAAGCTACCCCTGTAGCTGAAAACCTCCAACATCCTTGTAAATCTTTTCTGCACCCTATCAAGTTTCGCAACATCTTTAGGCATTTAAAATAATTAAAAGGTTTCGACAGGGTCAACATAGGAGAAAGATTTCCTACGCGTGATCAAGGCACAAGTAACTCATAACGCTAGGCAGACAGCTGTCAAAATCATTGTTTCTCATGAACGGTCGCAAATGGCCACGATTTTCAGGAGATAAAGCCAGAATTTCAACTTGGTGCTGAAATCTGATTAGCCGTTCCTTTATTCATTCACGGGATGACGGCCAGGCCAGCATTTATTACCCATTCCCTAATTGCCCAGAGGGTGGTTAAGAGTCAACCACATTGCTGTGGGTCTGGAGTCACATATCGGCCAGACCAGGTAAGGATGGCAGTTTCCTTCCCTAAAGGGCATTAGTGAACCAGATGGGTTTTTCCTCACACTGGGCAATGCATTCATGGCCATCATTAGACTCTTAATTCCAGATATTTATTGAATTCAAATTCTACCACCTGCCACAGGTTTCGAATCTGAGTCCTCAGAGCATTACCTTGGGCCTCTGGGTTAACAGTCCAGCAAGAATACCACCAGGGCATTGCCTTCTGGGGGGCAGAGCTAAAAAGAAAACTTGGCAACACAGTGAGAGGGACCATGATGCCCTGGGGCAGGTGGGCAAAAGCGAGCTGACTGCTTCCATCAGCCAAGTGGCAGATTTAATGAGACAGCTGCATGCAAGAGCCGGTACAGGAAAGATGGGCCAAACGGACTCAGTCCATACTGGACGGGCTCGTCAGGGAAGCAACCAAACACGTTGTGCTGTCGGACGCAAACTGTGCTGTGCAAGACATAACGCCCTGCGCGAGAAGCAACCCTTTACTGAAGTATAGCAAGTAACTTAGAAGGATAGCCACACCTGAGTTGAGACGTTACTTCTGCCTCTCTCTCCCCGCAAATGCTGCCAGACCTTGCTGTATATCTCCAGCAATTCCTGTTTGCGTCCATCTCAGATCTCCTGCGCCTGCAGTTCTTTGTTTTATAAGAAGTTCTTTAGTAAGTTCTTTGCTTTAGACTAAAGTTTGCGAAGACGTACCAACAGATTCAAGAACAGCTTCTTCCCCGCTGTTACTAGGCTTCTGAGTGGACCTCTCATATTAGAGTTGAACTTTCTCTGCAGCTGTAATGCTTTAGATTAGATTAGATTCAATTATAGCCTGGATTCTGCTCTATTACCCTGATGTACCTGATGTAAGGTATGATTTGCCTGGATAGCTTGCAAAGCGATTCTTTTCACTATCTCCCAGTACACGTGAAAGTCATAAATCAAATCAATTCAAGAGTTGGGAGGCCACGCTTCAGTTATACAGAGCAACACCACTTCCCCAATGCTCTGTGTAACTGAAGCATGGCCTCCCAACTCTTGAACTGATTTGGTGATAATGGGATCTGCAGATGCTGGAGAATCCAAGAAAATAAAATGTGAGGCTGGATGAACACAGCAGGCCCAGAAGCATCTCAGGAGCACAAAAGCTGACGTTTCGGGCCTAGACCCTTCATCAGAGAGCCCAAGATAATAAAATGTGAGGCTGGATGAACACAGCAGGCCCAGCAGCATCCCAGGAGCACAAAAGCTGATGTTTCGGGCCTAGACCCTTCATCAGAGAGCTCTCTTTTGTGTTGTGTCTGCTGTGTTCATCCAGCCTCACATTTTATTATCTTGGGCTCTCTGATGAAGGGTCTAGGCCCGAAACGTCAGCTTTTGTGCTCCTGGGATGCTGCTGGGCCTGCTGTGTTCATCCAGCCTCACATTTTATTATCTTGAATTGATTGATTTATTACTTTTACATTGGGAACCACTTCCCCAATGCAGTGTGCAGTTTTGCTCTCCATATTTATGAAGGGATATAAATGATTTGGAGGTAGTGTAGAGAAGATTTATTGGGTTAATACTTGGATTGATCAGATTTTTCTTTCCAGGATGGCGGTGGACGAGTAGGGCCACATACAGGCTCCTCAGCCCAAGAGCTCATCTATGTAGTCTGCTTACTTTTCTCTTTCTTTCTATGCTTTTTTTCTTCATGTTTCCATTTATTATGGTAATAATTGAACCTTTTCTAATAACTTTGGTAGTGGGCATCTTTGCCCGGCTCAGGCCCAGTGGTGAGGTGGGTTCCAGAAGTCCAAAATGGTGCTATAGGCCTGGCAGGGCAGTCTCCCAGTATGGTGGTCTAGTCCAACTGGCAGTCTTGACCTGGCGTGGTGATTCTGTCCAGGAGGCACAGTCTCGTCCTGACATGGAGGCCTTTTTTGGTGGCTTCCAGGCCTTCCAATGGCCCAGTGTGAACGTCTAGGCCTCATCCCGCAGTAGAGGCCTCATGCCACAGTGGAAGCCTAGTCCTGCAGCAGAGGCCTAGTCCCACAGCGGAGGCCTAGTCCCACAGCAGAGGCCTAGTCCCACAGCTGGGGCCTATTCCAACTGTGGAGGCCTTGTCCCACCGTGGCGGTCTTGACTTGGCCTGGTATGGTGGTCTCAGCCCTGTGTGGCAGATTTGGCCTGGTATTCCAACATACTGAGCTGTCTTTAATTGAGCTGTCATGAACCTTTATGCTTTTTTCTTCTTATTTATGTGTTCTGTCATTTAATTTAGGTGCTGCAGTATGAGGACGTATGAAACTTTTCCGTTTTTTTGTAAAAATACACGTGACCCAATATGTTGCACTACTATTCTATTGTGAGGGGCTGGTGTGGACAGTCGGGACTTGCTTTGACTGGAGTTGAGAAGGGTGAGGGGTGAATTTGAGTCATGAAATTGTACAGCACAGAAGCAGACCCTTCGGCCCTACTCATCCATGCCGACCAGACATCCTAAATTAATCTAGTCCCATTTGCCAGCATTTCCATCTAACCCCTTCCTATTCATGCATCCTTCCAGATGCCTTTTAAATGTTGCAATTGGACAATTTTCCACCACTCCCTCTGTCAGCTCATTCCATAAAAACACCACCCTCTGCGTGAAAAAGATGCCCCTAGGGTCTCTTTTAAATCTTTCCCTTCTAAGAATAGAACAATTCCATTGTGATTGTCAGTAAAAACCCATTTGGTTCATTAATGTCCTTTCGGGAAGGAAACTGCCATCCTTATTTGGTTCTGGCCTACACGTGACTCCAGCCCCACAGCAATGTGTTGACTGTTAACTACCCTCTGGTCAATTAGAGATGGACAGTAAATGCTGCCCGGCCAGCGATGCCCTCATCCTGTGAATGTATAAAGAGAAAAATAGATAAGGTCACCCCTTAGCCTCCGCGGCTCCAGGGAATATAACCCTAGTTTTTTCAGACTCTCCCTATGGCTCAAACCCTCTAATCTCAGTGACACCCTTGTAAATCTTTTCTGAACCCTTTCAAGTTTAACAACATCTTTCCTAAAGCAGGGAGACCAGCATTGAACGCAGTGTTCCAAAAGAGGCCTAACCAATGTCCTGTACAATTGCAACTTGGCATCCCAACTCCTACACTCAACGCACTGACCAATAAAGACAAATGCTGTCTTCACTTGAATATTTATGAGGTGGTGTTAAATAGTTTCCCACGAAATGAGAGAACTGTGCGCAATCGGGGAATGGATGGAAATGTGGAAGGTGGAACACAAATGGATGAGCCATGACCTTATAAAATGTTCTGAAGAACGGTAACTGGATTCAAGGTGTTTAATGCTACCTTATCACGCCAGGGGCTGCCAGACCTTGCTGAGCTTCTCCAGCAGTTTCTGTTTTCATTGAGTAAGAGAGGAGGTCTTGGGAGGGGGAGCCAGGGGGTGTTGTGTGGGGGGCTGGATGGCTTTGTCCTCCTAAATTGTGTGCAGGCTGCCCGGTGGCTCAGTGGTTAGCACTGCTGCCTCATGGCGCCAGGGACCTGGGTTCGATTCCACCCTCGGGTGACTGTCTGTGTGGAGTTTGCACATTCTCCCTGTGTCTACGTGGGTTTCCTCCAGGTTCTCTGGTTTCGTCCCACAGACGTGCAGGTTAGGATGGGTTGGCCATGTTAAATTGCCCTGTAGTGATCAGGGATGTGCAGGTTAGGGTGGGTTGGCCATGCTAAATTCTCCTGTAGTGCCCAGGGATGTTAGGGATGTGCAGGTTAGGTGGGTTAAAACATAATGGGACTGGGTGGGATGATCTGAGGGTCAGTGTGGACTTGTTGGGCCGAAGGGCCTGTTTCCACACTGTAGGGATTCTATGATGGAAGGATATCAGATGAGGGAGACGGCTAAGGAGGGAGTCAGGGCATGGATGTTCTTGCTGTTAAAGGGTACATTCAGCTCACTGACTGACAACAACAGAAAGACCATCACAGTCAGCAAAGAGCCGGAATCGTGATGTGCTGGGAAAACTTGCCCCGACCCCAAGCTTCCCTGTTTAGGTGGCTCAGTGCTTGGAACGTCCTACGTTCGTGTAGAATGAACAAAGTTCATGTTGCATTTGTTCAGGCATTTTGAACAGCAAAAACAAATCAGAGACTAAAATTTTTTATTCACTCGCACGATGTGGCAAGACAAGAGATTATCGCCTTCCTGAACTGCTCAGAGAGCAGCTAAGGATCAGACACGTTGGGTTTGGAGTCACATATAGGCCAAGGAGAGCAGATTTCCTTCCCGAGAAGAAGCCAGATGAATTTTAATGCACCAAAGCTCATCGCTAGACCCTCGCCGTCCAACTCAAATTCCACTGTCAGCCCTGGCAGGATTTGAACTCAGGTCCCGCAACCTTCCCCCCACCACTCCTGCAAAACAGAACCTGGGTTTCTGCATTAATGGTCGAGTGATAAAACCACCACAGGCCACAGGCTCCCCTGTGTGTAACATGACGCTGTTTCACTGGCAGTGGGGAGTCAGGGGCACTTCAGGCAGATTGATGCTCAAAGCAAAAATGCTGGGCAGAAGATGAGGAGGAATATGCCACACCTGACCCGAGCCCCTCAATCAGATTCCAGTCTGTAACTCCCACCCGGGTACCTGTTATTCTGTATATAAACCACCCCGAACTCCTCGATCAGATTCCAGTCTGTAACTCCCTCCCGGGTACCTGTTATTCTGTGCATAAACCACCCCGAACCCCTTGATTAGATTCCAGTCTGTAACTCCCTCCCTGGTATCTGTTATTCTATATATGAACCACCCCGAATCCCGTGATTAGATTCCAGTCTCTAACTCACTCCCGGGTACATGTTATTCTGTATATAAACCACCCCGAGCCCCTGGATTAGATTCCAGTCTGTAACTCCCTCTCGGGTACCTGTTATTCTGTATATAAACCACCCCGAACCCCTCGATTCGATTCCAGTCTGTAACTCCCTCCCGGGGTATCTGTTATTCTGTATATAAACCACCTTGAGAACCCTCGATCAGATTCCAGTCTGTAACTCCCTCCCGGGGTATTGTTATTCTGTATATAAACCACCCGGAACCCCTCGATTAGACCCCAGTCTGTAACTCCCTCCCGGGTACCTGTTATTCTATATATAAACCACCCCGATACCCTCGATTAGATCCCAGTTTGTAACTCCCTCTCGGGTACCTGTTATTCTGTATATAAACCACCCCGAAACCCTCGATTAGATTCCAGTCTGTAACTCCCTCCCGGGGTATCGGTTATTCTGTATATAAACCACCCCGAGCCCCTGGATTAGATTCCAATCTATAACTCCCTCCTGTAGAGTTTGGAAAGAAACAAACTGTGGAGGATCAATGCCTACTTTGCCGACGGGAGAATTTACCTCCGTCACCCTCAGAGTGGAAATCCCAGGCAAACCTTGCCATGGATTAAACATAGCAGCTCTGGGCACGGCATGAGCAGATAATGAGCCAAGGAACTGTTTCAGGTTCAAAACAAGTGACGTGAGAAACATTTGTATTTTTTGATAAAGGTGAAGTCCTGCAGAAGGGAAGCCTTACTGTGACTGTACAAGGGGCTGATGAGACCATCTGGAGTACCGTGAGCAGTTTTGGTCCCTTTATTTAAGGAAATATATTGTTTCACTGAAGGTCACTCAGAGCAGGCTCGTTAAGATTGTCTTATGAACAAAGGCTAAACAGATTGGGAATCGATGAAGGGTCTAGGCCTGAAATGTCAGCTTTTCTGCTCCTAAGCTGCTGCTGAGCCTGCTGTGTTCATCCAGCCCCACACTTTGTTATCTGGGAATCTACTCCCTGGAGTCTTACAGAACAAGAGGGGATCTCATTGAAACAAATGAGATTTTTAAGGGTCAATGCTGAGAGGATGTTTCCCCTCTTGGGAGAGTCTGGGACCAGAGGGCACAGCCCCAGAATAAAGGGGTGCCAATTTCAGACAGAAATGAGGAGGAATTTCATCTCTCAGAAGGTTGTGAGCCTTTGCAACTCCTTGCCACAGAGATATCTGGGGGCAGAACCCTTGTGCGTATTTAAGACTGTGTTGGATAGATTCTTGGTCAGTCAGGGGATTGAGGGCTGCAGGGAAAACACGGGAAAGTGTGCGTGAGGAACATTAGATCCGTCACAAGCAGGCTTGAGGAACTGAACAGCTTGCTCCTATTTGTCATAGTCTTCTGGACGCTGGGAATCTGAAACGAAAACAAAAAGATAGTTCTGAGGAAGAGTCATACCAGACTGGAAACATCAACTCCTGTTTTTCACTCTCTCCACAAATGTTGCCAGACCTGCTGAGTTCCTCCAGTGTTTTATTTCTGTTTTTGCTGCAGAATTTCTTGATCTGATTTCATTGTGTACTCATTCCTCCAGGATACCTCATTTTATTCTATATATAGGCAAGCCGCTGATGATTCTGTTCGATTCTGGCTAATAGTCACTTCCTCTTTCCTGCTGTTTGCTATTTAGTTCTAATTATCTTGTGTCCTGTCCCGAGCATCGCACTGTCAGCTCATGAAATTGGAGCCCAGTCAGCTGCAGCGAATTGGATGTGTGCCTTATGTAAAGTGTATGCAGCCTATTCTAAGGGAAGTGAGGGGCCAAACACTCCTGGAACAGGCTACAGAGAAACCTGACAGTCAGAATACACACAGCCTACAGCTGGCAATATCGATCTGAAGAGCAGACCACACCCCCCCCCCTCCTCATCCCCGTATCCCTGCATTTCCCCGTGGCTAACCCACCTCGCCTGCGCATCCCTGGCCGCTGAGGGACTCCGTAGCCTGGCCAATCCACCCAAGCCTGCGCACCTTTGGGCTGTGCGACTAAGAAACCAGAGCACCCGGAGGAAACCCATGCAGGCCACGGGGGAGGACGTGCAGTCAACATTCCCCTGTGGGCAGAATTGAACCCTGGCACCGCGAGGCGGCGGTATTAACCACTGAGGCAAGGCTGCCCACTCACGAAAACTAAAGGAAATTATCCCCCTGTTCAGTCAGTTGTGAAAGATTGAAACTTGTTCTCCATTCATTTGCCTGAATATTGGAGGAAACCAAGCCTGAGACCTCCATTCTCAGCAACACTCTGGTTGGCATCAAGATGGTGGAGGAGCAGGATCTTGTCCACTGCGGCCTTCTCTTTTCTGCTGCTTTCCTTTACTTACTCTCGCCCTGAGCTCGCGTGGCATCACCAGCAGCAGCGACTGGCCCCTACTTACTTCCCATCCCCCCGCCCCGGGTGGGCACGGGGCCTGGCGTTGGAATTGGCATCAGTGAGAGATGGCGCCCGAGGATTGGCGTCCTGTTCGGCGGCGGACAGAAGCAGTGGCAGAAGGGCATCACGGCGACAGGGATGAGGTGGGGCCCAGCGGCGAGAGATGTCACCCTGACGTTGGCAGGTCCAGAAGCAGCAGAGGCAAAGGGGAATCGAACCAGTGCCAAAAATGGCGCCTAGAGTATGGAGACTTCGGCGTCAGTTGGGTCTGGCGCGGACGGTGACGAAGCGGTGGAAGATGGGCTGGTAGCACACGTGTTGTGAAGGCTGAGCTGGGGCCAGGGCTGGAAGATTCTCTTTGAGCTACATCTTTACACTTCCTTCCTTATTCATAAAACTGCTCAAAATGGCGTCGGATCATGGCAAAACATTTTGCTGTATTTTTCTCAGGCGCAACAATAAAATCTCTCATTCGTCCACGTTTTGAGAAAGCTGGTTAATAAGCACCAAAAGATCCCGTCGATGAAACTGAGGCCTGAGTCACATGCATTTGGTGTTGCAAGATGCGTGTGTTGTCTCAGCTTCTTAAGGTAGCCTCAGGATGGCATGCTAAAACCCCTTCAGAAAGCTCTGGTGAACAGCGTAATTGCAAGGTTAAAGTGACATTATCGCATCATCACCCCTCCACTTGCACCTAATGAATGTGTGAGTGTGTTTATACTGCTACGCTAAGTATCATTCTGTGTTCTTTCCTCAACTGCATTCCCTGAAGAAAAGTCTGGATTCAGTTCGAACTTGTTTTGTAGGTATTTTTAACCAAGCTTATCAACCGTGCATGTCTGGGGGCAATGGGACTTGAACCCAGAGCCTTGAGGGACGAACATTGGCCCACAGTGGCTGCCTTCGGATTCGCTGAGTGTACCTTCCAGTTTGAAGCGGCACTATCATTTTTGGGTGATAATGGGAACTGCAGATGCTGGAGAATCCAAGACAATAAAATGTGAGGCTGGATGAACACAGCAGGCCCAGAAGCATCTCAGGAGCACAAAAGCTGACGTTTCGGGCCTAGACACTTCATCAGAGTGTCTAGGCCTGAAACGTCAGCTTTTGTGCTTCTGAGATGCTGCTGGGCCTGCTGTGTTCATCCAGCCTCACATTTTACTATCATTTTTGAGCCTCCTTCCACCCCATACCATCCTTCCTCTCGCCATTTAAGACACCTACAATGTGCCCTGGCCCACCCATGTTGACATGATGGTCAAGAAAGCGTAACCGTGTCTGTAAATCCTCAGGAGGTTGAGGTCATTTTTATGGAAACCATTCTATCCGGATGCATCATAGCTTGGTACGGCAACTGCTCTGCCCAGGGCCGTAAGAAGCCACAGACAGTTGTGAACACAGCCAGTCTATCAAACAAGCCAACCTTCCATCCATTGACTCCGTCTGCACTTCTCACTGCCTCAGGAAGGCAGCTAACATCATCAAAGACCCCTCTTGCTCCCGCCATAATCTCTTCCAACCTCTTCCATCATGTAGAAGATGCAAAAGCTTCTACAAACAGATTCAAGAACAGCTTCTTCCCCGCGCTTATGGCGCTGCTGAACGGACCTCTCAAACTTCAAATCGAATGTTGGTTTTGCTTTTCATGCACCTTCTCTACAGCCTTAACATTGTATTCCTCGTTCTGCTCTGTTACCCTACTGTGCTTCGTGTATTGTGGTCTGCCTGTACTGCACGCAAAACAAAACTTTTCACTCCACCTAGGTATGTGTGACAGCAATAAATCAAAATAATCTCAGATCAAAACATTGTACAGCAAACATTACTCACATATCACTTTGTCTCGACTCTTTGGCAATTTGCCTGTTATACTTGGCAAGCCGTTTTCTGTCCTTTATCGCAAGTTGTTAACGGCTACGACCAGCTGTGGGCCACTTACGTAACTTAACCAATTTTAAACATCAGCCTGTTCAGAATTGTTATTTTTTTTTTATTTCGAATTAGAATTAGCTTTATTGCCACAGGAGTACAGTGAGAAGTTGACAGGTCATCACTTACAGCGCCTTCTGAGATACCAAGGTACAGATTCTTAAGTCCACATTCTTCAGGAAAAGAATGAGAAAACTAGAGAAATGAAAAGTTCGTCAAAAAGTTCGAAAAAAAGAGAAATGAGACTTCAGAATAACAGGGGTTCTAACCCAGACTGAACTGGGTTTTATCACAAGGCCGGGAGTCATGTCCATGCTGACGCTGGGGGGTTTTCGCGATGAGGGTGGCACTGGCTTTTATTGCCCATCCCTAATTGCCCAGAGGACAGCTAAAAGTCAATGACATTAGCTGTGGGTCAGGAGTCACGTAGGCCAGACCAACTAAGGTTGGCAGTATCCCCCCCTCAAGGAGTTGAGTGAGCCAGATCGGGTTCTTTGCTTTCTGACAACCAACAACAGATTCGTGTTCATTGTTAGACTCTTAATTCCAGATTTTTAATTGAATTCAAAATTCCACCATCTGCCTTGGCGGGATTTGAACCCAGGTCCCCAGAACATTAGCAGGGTCTCTGGATCAACAGTCCTCTCTGTCATTGCTCCTCATATCTTCACCGTTGAAGTCAGGAATCGTTCCTGTCAACCATACAGTCCGCTGACTCCAAGGCCACTATATCCTTGAGAAGATTCGTTGCCCTGACCTGCTCATGGCTCTCTTCGTGGGATCCAACCCTGGTGTTGTACAACTTTTGCGAGCTTATACTCCAATCGTCTTGATATCAACGCCAGCATTCCCATAGCTTCCATGACTATTTTCTGGATTGCAAGAAGGATACTATTCTAGGCCAAACTTAAAGAATCGTAGAGTCCCTACAAGGTGGAGGAATGCCATTCAGCCCACACCGACCCTCTACAGAGCATCCCACCCTGTATTTCCCATGGCCGTCACAACCCTGGAACAGCGCGGCCAATCCAGCCTAACCTGTACACCTTTGGAATGTGGGAGGAAACCGTGGGAGCACTCGAACTTGCAAACTCCACACAGACAGTCGCCCGAGGGTGGATTCGAACCCGGGTCCCTGGCGCTGAGACGGAGCAACACTGACTGCCGTGCAACCTTGAAAGGTCAGGGACAGAGTTGGAGGAGGTGTGTGGGGGTGGGGGGGGGGGAGGCAATGGATAAGCTGTAAGGTGTAGGAGCAGACGTAGATCTTTCAGCCCATCTTGTCTGCTCTGCCATTTAATGAGATCGTGGCTGATTCGACAAGCCTCCACTCCAAATTCCTGTCTTCTTCCCCTTGATTCTCTTCCTGATCAAAACCCTATCTCCTCTTTGAATTGACTTAATGACGTAGCCATGGCAGCCCTGCGGAAAGAATTCCAGAGGCTCATTCCCTTCTGAGAGAAGAAATTCCTCCTCATCTCTGTCTTCAATGGGTGACCCCTTGCTGTGAAGTGATACCCTGTGATCCTAGACTCTCCCACAATGGGACACGGCCTCTCCACATCTCCCCTGTCATGTTCCCCCTCTGAATCTTGTATGTCTCAATAAGGTTGCCTCTCATTCTTAGGTTGGAGAGCTCTCACACCACTGCACCCCCCCACCCCGGTCCTCATGTGTACCTGGCAGATGAAAGATTTGTCATAGAGTCAAACAGGATGGAAACCGTGCCTTATTCATCCATGCCGTCTGAGCTTCCCAAGCTAAGTTAGTTTCATTTGGCCCACATCCCTCCAAACTTTTCATATCCAGGGATTTTCAACAAACAAGCAAGAGCAGTGAGGCCTGGGTAATGAGATAAGAGTCTAGAAAAGGTTAACACCATGGGACACAAAACAATGCTGGCAGGGATCCCAAACAAACGAGTCATCTAAAGCTGGTTCCCTCATCGTTTCGGAATTTGGAAAGTAAGAAGAGAAATATTTCGCCCCGGCCCTTGGAGAGAGCTGACTGACCAAATCTGCAGGGTCCACCCACTCAGCCCAGACTCGGTTCACTTCACATCAACAATCTCTGTTGTAAACCCACTCCATGGAGCTCGAGGATTCAGATATTCCGAGAGCCCCTTGCTTACTTCCATAGCAAGTACATCGTTACTACCGTTAGGGAGATTATCACTCTGTGTGGCCATTTGGCCCATCAGGTCTTTACTGTGTCACCTTTCTCTCCTCTGCCCCTTTCCCACCATCCAGCCAATTGGTCACATTCCCCTCCCCGACAATCTCCAGGCTCACTCCACTATCTTTTTCCTCTGCTCTTTTGCAATTGTACTTTTGCAAACATTTCTCCAGGTTACAGAATGGCTTTCGTTCACTGGCTGTGCTCAGGAATTCTTTGGCATGTTAGCTCACTGTGGGGAAACACTTGCCAACAAATACTCATTCTTTGCTCGTCTCCCACCAAATCCATCTCTTTTTCCCGGAGAAGAGAGAGCTGAAAGGAGCTTTGATGGAGATGTAGTCATTCAGTCTTAGGTCTACAGCACAGGCAAAGGACCTTTGGCCCATCGAGTCTGCACTGGTCATAAACAGCCACCTAAATATCCCATTTTTTAGCACTTGGCCCGCAGCCTTAGCATTGCAAGTCGACAGCTAAATAGTTCCTCGCTGCGTAACAAGCATATCTGCCTCTCCTACCCTCACAGGCAGTGAGTTCCAGATCCCCCCCACTCTCTGGGGGAGAAGATCCTTAAATCCCCTCTAAACCTCCTGCCCCTTACCTTCAGTCTACGTCCTCAGACATTGCTCTCTGTCAAAGAGAAATATATCTTCCTGTGTACCCTGTATATACCCCATTTAGAGTCATATCGTCAGAAAATTATACAGCACGGAAACAGGCCCTTCAGTTCAACTCGTCCACGCTGACCAGATATCCTAAATTAATCTAGTCCCATTTGCCAGCATTTGGCCCATATCCCTCTGAACCCTTCCTATTCATGTCCCCATCCAGATGCCTTTTAAATGCTGTACCTGTACCAGCCTCCACCACTTCCTCTGGCAGCTCGTTCCACACACACACCACCCTCTGTGTGAAAAAGTTGCCCCTTAGGTCCCTTTTAAATGTTTCCCCTCCCACTTTAATCTTCTCCCCTCTCGTTTTGGGCTCCCTCACCTCAGGGAAGAGACCGAATCTATTTACCCTATCCATTCCCCTCATGATTTTATGAACCTCTCTAAGGTCACCCCTCAGCTTCCGACGCTCCAGGGAAAATAGCCCCAGCCTATTCAGCCTCTCCCTAAAGCTCAACATCGTCGGAAATCTTGTCTGAACCCTTTCAAGTTTCACAACATCTTTCCTGTAGCGGGAGGAGACCTGAGTTGAACGCAGTTTTGCAAAAGTGGCCCTAACCAATGTCCTGTGCAGCTGCAACATGGACCAGCCCAACTCCTCGCACACAGCCAGGTTTCTGAAAAATTCAATCATGTTGGTCTGATATGACTTCCCATTGGCATTAGTAAAACAGCGACTGGGGGAGAATGTGGAGTTCTGAGTGGAGCCATGGGTCATCTGTGTTCCACGAGCAACGTGTTTTTTTTGGGGGGCAGCCCCAATGGGCCGAATGGCCTGCTCGCACGCTGTAGGGATTCTATGATTCTTGAAGTTTAGCCTGGAACATCGTCCTTATGATTGACCTGGAACCCAGATAATAACCAAGGACATTAATGACATGCTGGCCTTGATAACTAGAAGACTGGAATAAAAGGGTACAGACGTTCGCTCCCATAATCCTGCCCATAGTCTCGGCCGCACAAGTTCCCATTGAAATATTTCTTCGGTAGGCTGAGGCCTTCTGTCTCTACCACCCTTACAAGCAATGAGCTTTGTTATTCATTCAAGGGATGAGGCCATTGCTGGCCAGGCAGCATTTATTGCCCACCCCTAGTTGCCCAGAGGGCAGTTGAGAGAGAACCACTTTGCTGTGGGTCTGGAGTCACATGTAGGCAAGGCCAGACCTGTTGGCAGTTTCCCTCCCTAAAGGACACTCGTGAACCAGATGGGTGTTTTTTCCCCAACAATCGATTCACCATCATTATTAGATTCTTAATTCCAGATATTACATTGGATTCAAATTCTGCCATCTGCCGCGGTGGGATTCGAACCCAGAATATGATGAGCGTCTCTGGATTAACAGTCCAGCAATAAAGGCACTTGGGCCATTGCTTCCCCTGAGTGTTCCAGATTCCCATCTCCCACTCACAGAGGGAGTGGTTTGGATTAGGAATGAGCTGCCTGTGAGTGCGAGTCTGCTCAAGTGAAAAGGCATGAGCAACTGCCTCGAAAAAGCAAGGACGCACACATGGCTTCAAAGTAGTAAGGCACGACGGTAATTTGCTCATCCAGAGAGCCAGGAGCAGACACGATAGGCCTAATGGCAGGTCCATGATAATGTAAGAGCATACAGAACAGAAGCAGGAGCAGGCCATCTGGTCCCTTGAGCCTGCTCTACCATTCAATAAGATCATGGCTGATGTTTTACACTGACTCAGCTCCGCTTACCGGCCCACTCACCACAACCCTTAATTCCTGGCCTGCACAAAATCTATCTCAAAACTTTCAATGAGGTAGCCTCGACTACTTCACTGGGCAGGGAATTCCACAGATTCGCAACACTTCAGGAGAAGAACTCAGTCCGAAATCCATTCCCCCTTATTTTGAGGCTCTGCCCCCTCGCTCTAGTTTCACACGCCCAGTGGAAATGACTTCCCTGCTTCTATCCTATCTATTCCGTTCACTATTTTATATGTATCTGTATGATCCCTCCCCTCTCAGTCTTCTAAATTCCAATAAATTTGGTCCCAGTCTACTCAATCCGTCCACTATGTGACGTCCTCAAAACCCAACCATCTGCCATGTTGCACGTTCCCAGTTGAGTTACCCTCGAGTTCAAAGGTTAACTCTCCAGATCAAGAGAGTTCCAAGCCCCCACAAGCTAACTGGGCCACAATCCCGTTTGCTTTCAATGGGTCTGTTGAGTGGGATATTTACAAATGAGCTTGGCTTCTCAGAAGACAGCAGGACGCGCAGGGTCACTGGGCGTTGGTGGTGGGGTGAGGAATTTTGTTGCCATGACAATTAAAGCATTGGTAGAGAAGGCACCATCATGAGGCACTGAGACGGACCTCTGTTGGCCAATGACCGCCCTCCAATTGAGGTCATGTGGTAGAGGCAGGTCTCCATTCCAGGCCAAAGAACTGAACTGAGTTGAATCAGCTTTGTCGCCACATGAGTACAGCTCACAAGTTGCCACTTAAGGCACCATCTTAGCAACGAGGAGCCCACATACAGGTTCTTAGGAAAATAACATTAGAAAAGTAAAGAAATAAATAGGCCAGCATTGCAGATCGTCGGAATAAATGAGGGAATGGGGAAGTAAGAAGTTTGGAATAATGGTCTCTCTAACCCAGTCTGCGCTGGGGCCTAGCCTCCAGTCTGCACCAGGGCATAGACACCAGGCCGTGCCAGACTTCACCCTGAGACTCTGGGGGCCCTGGAAACCACTCTGGAATCACATCGGAAGTCCACACTGAAGCCACACCGGGCTGAGAGACCACTACACCAGGCCGAGACCAGTATGCCAGGCCGAAAGACCACCACGCTGGGCTGAGA
This sequence comes from Stegostoma tigrinum, assembly GCF_030684315.1. Lineage (NCBI taxonomy): Eukaryota > Metazoa > Chordata > Chondrichthyes > Orectolobiformes > Stegostomatidae > Stegostoma > Stegostoma tigrinum. The sequence goes on from NC_081398.1 coordinate 6,915,511, forward strand.
CTGCCACACCAGGCTAAAAGATTGGCGCACTAGGCCAAAAGACCACCACGCCAAGCTGAGAGACCACCATGCCAGGCCGTGACCACTACACCAGGCCAAAAGACGGCTATGCCGGGCCAATAAACCACCACGCTAGGCCGAAAGACCACCATGCTGGGCTGAGAGACTGCCACACCAGGCTAAAAGACCGCTACGCCAAGCCAGGACCTCTACACCAGGCCGGGACCATCACGCCAGGCTGAAAAATGCCACACTAGACTGAGACTGCCACCCCAAGACGAAAAACCACCACGCTGGGCCAAGAGACCACCACGCCAGGCAGAAGGACCACCATGCCAGGCTGGATGTACGGCACACTGCTGGTATGAGCCTCTGAGCGAGGTCATTTGACCCATCGTACTGGTGCCAGCTTTCTGCGTACAAGATACACCCTCCAATCCCACTCCTGCTTCTCCTTCTCATGCTCATTTTGTTCTTGTTTGGTTTTGCTTTTGAAGAACGCATCCAATTCCGCTCCAAAGGTTACTGCTGAACTCACTTCGGCCAAATATCTGGTCCCTGACTTTCTTATCCTTGGACACGGTCTCTTGCTCGCCATTCCAACCACGATTTGCCATTGACAATGTCTCGTAAGCCTGTGATTCTCTGTGAGATAGAACGACAGGATACACAGGGATAGGGAAGTGGTAATGCTGTGGCATCATGACCATGAGGCCCAGGGTAACACTCAGGGGTCACGGGGTTAACTGTTGCCACAGTATTGGTGGAATTTGAGCACTGTGAATAAATCTGGTCTGTACAGTTAGTCCTTCTAACTAAAGAGGTTGCTTCTTAAATTTTGGTTAAGCTTCTGCCTTGAACTCTAACCTTTGCAAGAGGGCACATTAACAAACGTCCTCATGGGTCCTTTCCATGGTGGCCACTAAGAATTCCAGGAAGCAGGCTATGGAAGGGGTCATTAGCTGCCAATTTCTCTTGTATAAGACCATAGCAGCTAAAATGGGCCATTCAGCCCATCCTTATGACATTCTGCACTGGCACTCCTAAGATCCTCTCCCAGTCAATGAGCATCACAGGAGCTAGCAGGCATCATCTCAACCTTCTTTCTTAATTCAGCCTTGGATTAGGCCACAATTGAAGGGTGGTCCCATAGTGAGCTATCGTTATTAGATTTTTTGGGCTTCTAATGCTTTTCAAAATCTAGCCCTGGCAACGATGCCTGCGAAAACCCAGCTCGTTCAAGGATCCGGGAGGGAAGTCTGCCATCCTTACCCGGTCTGGCCTATGCCTGACTCCAGGGCCATAATGACCCAGGCTATCTCTTCGCCGCCCGCTGAAAAATAGCTGAGCAGACCACTCAGCTCAGGGACAGGTGACAAATCTTGGGTGGATTTTGAAAGAATTTTGAGTGACCATCCCGTATCTGACTGTCGATCCGAAACGTGAGTATATCAGCTGCTCCCTCATGGGTACATCTAGACATTCGAACCAGGAGTGGGCCACTCGGCCTGTCGAGCCTGCTTTGCCATTCCATAGGATCATTGGCCGATCTGATTCGAACCTCAGCTCGACAAGTTCTGCATATTCCTCCGATAATCTTCCACCCACCTCAGTCGTCAAAATCTGTCTATCTCTACTTGGAAAGTAAATATATACAGATTCGGCATCCACTTTCTTTTGAGGAGGGGAGCTCCAAACACTCAAAACGGTCTGAGATGAAAACGCACCCACAGTTGGGCGAACCTCTATTTTCCTACTTTGATCGTTGGCCATTATCCTGGCATTCGACCTTTACCCACACACTTATCGAGTCAGAGTCATAGGCTTGTTCAGCACGGAAACAGACCCTTCAGCCCATCTCATCCGTGCTGACCAGATGTCCTAAGTTAATCCTGTCCCATTGGCCAGCATATCCCTCTAAACCCTTCCTATTCATGTCTCCATCCAGATGCCTTTTAAATGTTGTAACTGTACCAGCCTCCACCACTTCCTCTGGGAGCTCATTCCATACATGCACCACCCTCTGTGTGAAAATGTTGCCCCCTGGTCCCTTTCAAATCTTTCCCATCTCCTTAAACCGACTGTTTCTAGTTTTGGACTCCCCTACCCTGGAGACTAGCCACTCTATCCATGCCCCTCATGATTTCTTAAACCTCTACAAGGTCACCCTTCGGGGAAAATAGCCCCAGCCTCTCCCTGTCGCTCAGGCTCTCCAACATCCTTGTAAATACTTTCTGAACGCTTTCAAGTTTCACAACATCCTGCCTGTCGCAGGGAGACCAGAATTGAACACAGTATTCCAAAAGGGGCCGAGCCAATGTCCTGTACAGCCACAACACGATATCCCAACTCCATTACTCAATGCACTGACCAATAAAGGCAAGCGTACCAAACACCTTCCTCGCTACCCCGTCTACCAAAGAACTATGAACCTGCACCCCGATGTAGTGTGGAAGCAGGCCATTCGGCCCACACTGACCCTCTGAGGGGTACCCCAGCAAGACCCACGTCATCCCTCTAGTTCCAACCCACCTAAATGGCACATCTTTGGACTGTGGGAGGAAACCCCCGCAGACACGGGGAGAATGTGCAAACCCCACATAGACAGTCGCCCGAGGGTGGAATCGAACCTGGGTCCCTGTCGCCGTGAGGCAGCAGTGCTAACCGCTGTGCTGCTTCTTGGCTTGACCATATTGGATCGGGATGTGAGGTTGGGGGTAGTGGGAGAGGGGTGGGGGTATTTGTGGGGGTGGGGGAGGCACGAGGGCAGGGTTGAGGTACTGAGCCCAATTGTCAGCCGTGGGCGCAGTTTGGTGGCGGAGTAGCGTTTCAGATCTTGTCCGTTCCCATCCGCTCATCTTCTCGTTGCTTTTCTTTTATTTCTCCTCCCCAACTCCCCCCATTTCTTTGTTTTATTTACCTCTCGTTGAAGAGCTTGGTAGCGGTGGCGGGCTCAGCTGCGGTTTCCTCATTGGCCGGTTACAGCCAGGGCGCACCCCCTCAAGGCTGCCGGGGCACAGGGGACCATGGGTTCCTGTCGGCTCCAGCGCCCACGCTTTGTGGAGGCGGAGGCAAGGTTGGGCCAGTGCGGTACCCAGTTGGCATCAGCGTTGGCGAGCTGCAGCAGACGGCATCTGCGGAAGAGAGTCGGCGCCCACGAGCGGAGGCTCTGTTCCTTTCAATTGCGATGAAATGGCGCTCGTGCCTGGCCGCCATGGCGGACCACTCAATGGGAAGGACTATCAAGCTGAACATTTTTTTTCCTTCATTTTCCTGCCCTTATGTTTTACGTTCGCCTGCGTTACAAGACGGCGACGGAGACGGGTGGCGCAATACAGCGCTTTTTGCGACGAGATGCGCCTGACAATAAATAAGCCGATCAAATTTTCAAAAAACCCGATGTTGCAGGCTAGGCTCAAGGGGCCGAATAGCCTAACCTTGCTCCTACGTTTCGACAATCAGGCACCTTCCCGGGCATGGCACAAATGCTGGCCTCGCCAAGTTTCCTGAGAACGTGAGAGCCGCACTCAGGAAGAGGCAGGGGCTATTCAACCAGGTGGTTAGACGGGAGCGTGGGCGCTGGCCGGTCTCTGTCTCTTTCCATATTTGAATAACATTCCTTCGCTGCTGTTTGAGTTTAGTCTCCAGTGCATTGCTGAGGGTGCACAGCCAAAGGCCAGCTGTTAATACCATCTGGGTTAGGAAACTAAATAAAGGCTCAGCTGCACGCCTCAAACATTCAAGAGGAAAACATAATAGAAAGAAAAACAGAGGGGAAGCATTCCCCAGAACAAGCTTCATAACTCGATTATGAGAGCACCAGCCTGCGGGCATGATTTTGATTCTGATGGGGGGGCGGAAGACCCTGACAGAATTACGGTGGCACGGTGGCTCAGTGGCTAGCACTATTGCCTCACAATGCTGGTGGACCAGGGCTCGATTCCACCCTCGGGTAGCTGTCAGCTTGGGTTTCCTCCCATAGTCCAAAGATGTACAGGTTTGGGTGGATTGGTTGTAGGAATTGCAGGGATGAGGTGGGTCGCCCCCACAATATAGGGAGTCTATGACTTGTTCCCCTTTAGTCCGAGACTGTGCCCCCTGGTCCTTGGTTCTCCCACAAAAGGAAACATCCTCTGAACATTGACCCTATCAAGCCCCTTAAGAATTCCATATCGTTCAGTGAGATCGAGAGCGCAGGGGTGACCTTATAGACGTTTATAAAACCATGAGGGGGCAAGGATGGCCTGAAGAGCCAAAGTCTTTTGGACTCCCCCAGAGTGGGCGAGTCCAAAACTAGAAGGTGTAGGTTTAAGTAGAGAGGGGGCCTGAGGGGCAACTTTTTCACACAGAGGGTGGTGCGTGTATGGAACGAGCTGCCAGAGGACGTGGTGGCGGCTGGTACAGTTACAGCATTGAAAAGGTATCTGCTGGGTACATGGAAGGGTTTAGAGGGATATGGGCCAAACGCTTGCAAATGGGACTAGATTAATTTAGGATATCTGGTCAGCATGGGCTGGTTGGACTGAAGAGTATATTTCCATGCTGTATGACTACACGGCTCTAAGGCTCAATGATTCAGCCCATCTGTGAGCTAAACCCAAAAAGAATTTGGATGGAGGCGTGTGAAACACAACATAATGACAGCGTGTATGGTTTGTAGAATACGACAGTGGGGTGTAGAAGGGATCCTGGAATTAACAGATGTGTAACCATTAAAAGATACATTGATTTGCAGACTGGTCATACTGTAGAAGGAAGCCATTCAGCCCAAAACATTCCCTATGATCCTCAAAAGCAACTCAACTAATGCCACTTGTCCCACCCTTGATCCATAGCCCAGCAATGTGGATGATTATTGAATTCCCTTTGGAAAGGCAGGACTAAATCTGTTGAGACAACACACAGGCAGTGCATCGCACTGACCCTACCCCTGTGCTTAAACCACATCCTAGCCATTTGCATTTTCTCTTTTACCAATTACCTGAAACTCGCACACTTTCATTCTCGATCGCTTCATGGATGGGAACAATTTTGTCCCACTGCTGTCCGTCCAGGCCCCCCTCACGGTTCTGTGTAGCTCAAGCCAAAGGGATTGGTTCAGTTTGGGAAACCAGATTGACAAATGGGCCCAGAGAGTTTGTTTCCTTGCTGTACAATCCTATGACTGCAACTCAAATGCACTTCATTTTTGCGTTAGAGGGAGTGTAAAAAGGGATTACTAGATCTGTCCTGGGGATGGAAGGACTCTCCCATGAAAAGATGTTTGATTTGATTTGGTTTATGATGGTCACATGTACCACGTTACAGTGAAAAGTAGTGTTTTGCCTGCTAACAAGATTGGACAAACTGGGCCTAACTTCTCCAGAGTTTGGAAGAATGGGATCTCATTTACATTTATTTAGAAGGATAGATAAGATGTTTCCCCTCTTTGGAGTCAAAATCATAGAATCCCTATAGTTTAGAAGTGGGCTATTTGGCCCAATGAATCCACCCCTACTCTCTGAAGAACATCACACCCAGACCTATCTCATCTCCCTGCCCCTGCATTTCCCACGGCTAACTCACACAGCCCACACACACCTGGCTACGATGGGCCAACTCCCCATGGCGAATTTCTGAACCTGCACGCTGTGGAACAATTTAGCACAGCCAATCCACCCTAACCCGCACAGCCCTGAGCACTATGGGACAATTTAGCACAGCCAATCTACCCTAACCCGCACATCTCTGGGACACTACGGGACAATTTAGCATGGCCAATCCACCCTAACCTGCACGTCTTTGGACTGCGGGAGGAAGCCGGAGCGCCCAGAGGGGACGCACGCAAACACAGGGAGAATGTGCAAACTCCACACAGACAGTCGCCAAGGCTGGAATCGAACACGGGTCCCAAAAGCGCTCAAATGCTGCAGATATGGGAGTCGCCAGCACCTTGCGCAGTTGCACTAAGACCCTTGTTGAAAAAGGGTCATTGGACCTGAAACATTAACTCGAATTTCTCTCCACTGATGCTACCAGACCTGCTGAGTTTCTGCAACACTTTCTGGTTTTAATTGCAGGAAAAACATCCACTTGCTAGGGGACAAAGATAGCTACAGAATCTGCTACTGCTGCAGATGGGACTCAGCAATAAATCAACTGCAGCATTAAGTTTAGAATAGTCGCTTCGGCCCATTTCGACTATACTGCCAAAAATATACAGCTGCCTACAGTAGTCGCACTTCCCTGCACTAGGACCACAGCCTAACTCCTTATAAACTTTGTGACTTCATTTCATTCTGTCTGTACCACTACCTGTTCTTAGAAAAAAAATTATTACCTGCGTTTGTTCATGTGTGTTCGAGGTTATAAAGACATATAGCACAGAAACAGACCCTTCGGCCCAACCAGCTAATGCCGACCATAATCCCAAACCACACTAGTGCCACCCGCCTGTGCTTGGCCTCTATCCCTCCAAACATTTCTTATTCATTACTTTTCCAAATGTCTTTTGCACGTTGTAATTGCACCCACTTCCACCACTTCCTCTGGACGTTCATTCCACACGAGCCAATCTCTGTGTAAGAAAGAGAGAGAGAGAGAGAATCTGAGAATCTTCCTACTACTTCTGTGCAAAAAAGTTACCTTTCCTGTTTTTTTTTTATCTTTCCTCTCTCATCTTAAAAGTACACCCCTTAGTCTTGAAATCCCCCACCCCAGGGAAAATAGACAATAGATAATAGGCGCTGGAGTAGGCCATTCAGCCCTTTGAGCCAGCACCACCATTCATTATGATCCTGGCTGATCATCCACAATCAGTATCCTGTTCCTGCCTTATCCCCATAACCCCTTGATCCCACTATCTTTAAAAGGACATCTACCATTCACCTTATCTACGCCCCTCGTGATTTTATAAACTTCTTCATGGTCACCTGTCAACCTCCTATGCTCTAGTGAAAACAGTCCCAACCTGTTCAGCCTCTCCTTCAAACTCAATTCCTCCAATCCCAGCAATAACTTTGTAAAGAGATAACAGGGTGTGGAGCTGGATGAACACAGCAGGCCGAGCAGCATCAGAGGAGCAGGAAGGCTGACGTTTCGGGCCGAGACCCCCTGCACCTTTTTAAGTCTCACTTATCTTTCCTATAGCAGGGAGGCCAGAACTGAACACAGTATTTCAAAAGTGACCTAACCAATGATTCTACAGCTACAACATGTACTGCCAACTCAATGCGTTGATCAATTAAGGCAAATGTAGCAAATGCCTTCTTCACTAGCCTAGCTTCAGGGGATTGTTTCATTTCAGTGATGTTGGTTCAGGGGATTAATGTTGAGAATCAGTGAGTGAGATGCTGCTTATGAGTGTGAATCAGCTGGCTTGCTGATTCAGGACACAGTGTAAACATGAGTAATATTGCCATTTGTTAGCACTCCAAGTGACAAATCCGATGACGTAAGAGTCCACAGTGGGGAGTATTCATGCCTGAAGCCATTCCTCCCCTGTCTCCAGACGGAGGGTAAACATTCCCTGGCTTCCCAGACTGCCTTCCGGCAGTAGGGTCCTAGTGCAGGACATGTCGCCGATGTGTGAATGGCTTGTGGAAACCCATCTCTTATTGCGATCAACACGTCCGTTAGAAACAGGGGCTGAGGTAGGCCATTCAGTCCCTTGGGCCTGCTCTGCCATTCCATAAGATCACAGCTCTCCCGACGTAGCCGCAGCCTCAGTTTCCCGGCCTCCCCTTCCCCTCTGTCAACCTCGAAACCCCATCAATCAACGCTCAATCTAATTTTCAACCTCTACCTCCTCAGGAGGCGAAGGAAATCATTCGGTTTATCCACAATGACTCTTAGCTAGCACTGTAGAAAACATCATATCAGGATGCATCACAGTTTGGTACGGCAACGGGTCTGCCCAAGACCCTCAAGGAATTACAGAGAGTCAGCCCAGTCCTTCACACAAGCCAACCTTCCATCCATTGGCTTCAGCTATACTTCCCACTGCCTCGGGAAGGTGGCCAACATAATGAAAGACCCCTCGCATCCCAGTTATACTCTCTTCCAATCCCTCTTCCTGCCCAGCAGAGCATCTGAAACATCTACCAATAGATTCAAGAACAGCTTCTTCCCCGCTGTTATCGTATTTCTGAATGGCCCTCTCATATATTAGAGTTGATCTTTCTCTGCACCTTCTCTGTCGCTGTAACACTATACTCTACATTCTGTTCTATTACCCCAATGTACTTATGTAAGGGATGATTTGCCTGGCTAGCACGCAAAACAATACTTTTCACTGTATCTCGGCACGCGTGACAGCAATAAATCAAATCAATTCCAAACTTTGAATATATTCAGTGAGCTGGCCTCCATTGCTCTCTGGGGGGGAAATGAATTCCAAAGACAGGCGGCACAGTGGCTCAGTGGTTAGCACTGCAGCCTCACAGCTCCAGGGACCCAGGTTCAATCCCGCCTCGGGTGACTGCCTGTGTGGAGTTTGCACATTCTCCCCGTGCCTGCGTGGGTTTCCACCGGGTGCTCTGGTTTCCTCCCACAGTCCAAAGATGTGCAGGCTAGGTGGATCGGCCACGCTAAATTGCCTGTAGTGTTCAGGGGTGTGTGGGTTATAGGGGGTTGTGTCTGGGTGGGATGCTCCAAGGGGCGGTGTCGACTTGTTGGGCCGAATGGCCTGTTTCCACACAGTAGGGAACCTAATCTAAAAAAAGACTAATGACAGAAGAAATTCTTCCTCATCCCTATCTTCGACAGGAGGCCTCTTGTTCTGAAACCATTCACCATCATTCTGGATTTCCCCATCCATCCAGTCAAGTCCCTTCAGAACGTATTTAGTCATGGATCAGAGGGGTCACTGGCTGGACCACCAGTTGTCATTCATCTCCAGTTTCCATAGATTTATGGAAATTTGTCCGTCTGTATTTACCCCAAAGAAGATGGCAGTGAGGTGATCAGAACGCTCGAGGGAGGGAGCTCCAGAAATTTGATGAGATGATGCTAAAGAAATGGCGATATGTTTCCAAACCAGGAGGTCCAAGGCTCTGGGCCAAGTGCTGGAAAATGGGAATAATTAGCTGATTGTTTTCGACTGGCACAGACTCAAAGACCCAAAGGAAATAACATCTCCTTCCCATTCCCCATTCAAAAAATGGCAAGGTTCCATTTGCCTTTCTGATCACTTGCACAACCTGAATACTAAACAGGTGATTCATATCGCTCCTCTTCAGATGTGGTCTTGCTCGAAGCTTGCTCAAATGTAGCAACACCTCGTTGCATTTAGATTCCATTCCTCTCGTAGCAATCAACAACATTCCCTTCACTGCACTGATCACTTAGTATCCTTACTTGCTCATGGAATGTTTTAATAAAAAGCATGAGTTAGACCTCAGCTGAAGTATTGCTTTCATTTTGGGGCGTTCCACTTCGAAGAGGGCACCAAGGTGTTGGTGAGCACGCAAATGGTCTTTGGATGTGGAGTCGGAGGGTGGTGAAGGGGGCATTTGGGGCGCTTGCCTTTATTGGCCAGTGCATTCAGTAAAGGAGTTGGGAGGGTCATGTTGCGGCCGTACAGGACATAGGTTAGGGCCACTTTTTGGAATACTGCTTTCAATCCTGGTCTCCCTGCCTTCGGAAAGATGTTTGTAAGGATTCGCCAGGTTTGGAGAGTTTGAGCTGTAGTGAGAAGTTGAATAGGCCAGGCTATTTTCTCCAGAGTGTCAGACGCTGAGGGGTGACCTTGTAGAGGTTTATAAAATTATGAGGGGTGAATAGCGGAGGCTTTTCCCCAGAGTAGGGGAGACCAAAACCAGAGGGGTATAGGTTTGAGGTGACAGAGGAAAGATTTAAAAGGAGTTTAAGGGGTAACATGTTCATGCAGAGGGTGGCGTGTGTGTGGAATGAGCTGCCAGAGGAAGTGGAGGAGGCTGGTACAGTTACAACACTTAAAAGGCATCTGGATGGGTAGATGAATAGGAAGGGATATGGGCCAAATGCTGGCAAAATGGAATGGATTAGTTTAGAATATTGGGTTGGTTTAGAAAAGTTGGGCCGAAGGGTCTGCTTCCATACTGTATGCCTCTGCATCTCTGTGATATTACCAGAGCAGCTATTAGTCAAGGGGGAACAGGGGGTAGAGTGAAGGTGACAGTGTTCTCCTCAGAATCGAGAAAGTTGACGGGAGATTTAATAAAAGTGTTCAAGGTGAAAGAAATTTACACAACCAAGCTGACTATCGGGGGAAGGCAGTTTTACACTAATTAGCCGGATGTCCAGGAAATTTGACCCTGCGATGACAGACGTTTTGCACGGCGAATTATGAGCTGACATAAATGCAGAGGAGGCGAGAGAAACTCAGCAGATCCAGCAGCAGCTATGGAGAGACAAAAACAGAAGTTTACATTACAAGCCCAATGAGACCTTCCTTCAAAGAGGACTCATATGGTTAACTCTGTTTCCCTCTCTACAGATGCGACCAGGCCTGCTGAATTCCAATAGCTTCCGCTGTGCTGCTGTTATGGGTTAAAAGTCTGCTCCCAGACAGTGTCGAGGGAGCTTTACTCTGTATCTAACCCTGTGCTGTCCGTGCCCTGGGAGTGCATGATGGGGGACAGTGTAGAGGAAGCTTTACTCTCTATCTAACCCTGTGCTTTCCCTGCCCTGGGAGTGTTTTAACTGGGGACAGTGTAGAGTAGGTTTCACTTTCAGTTTGAAGAGTAGAGAGAGCTTGACTCTGTACCTAATCCCTGCTTTCCTTCAGCATTCAATCTCCCCATTTGAACAGCTTAAGAAGGGACGGTTCGTTATTTCAAGATTGGCTCACATTCCCTGTAAATTAACTGAGAGCGTGAGCAACATTTCAGTCTCCAATTCTGCAAACACTGAGCCTCAGGCCTGAGCACGACCGGGGAGGGCTGGGGAGAACGAATGGGCTGCGGGGGTGGAAGCTGGTGGACACAGTCTCGGATTGTCCAACTCCTATTCGTCAGCTCCTAGCTGACCGGTGACAGGATCTGAGGCCTTCAGACAGTTCCAAACAAAAACTCCCGTCTGCAACCATGGAAACACAAACAAAGGGCTTAGACGCAAGCTCTAATCTCACACGGTGATAACCAAGAGCTGAAGGAAAACTGTCTGAACAAGGTTCCCACTGCACCTATTCCCTCGGATCTGGGAATAGACCCTGTTTGGGGTCCTCACAAAACCCCTTCAGCCATTGCCCCCTGCCCCCGACTCCTCTGCGCCTATGCACAGGAGGGGAAGGACATTGGAATTCTTCAGTTTGTTATGGACCAGACATCCTCAAGTTATGTTTCAAAGGTAGCATGGACCCTAACTTTTTCTTCTTTATAAATTTATAATTTTTTTTCTCATTTACAAGTTTAAATTGCTGTGTTCCAGGTGCAATCCAACTGGATAATATTAAGCAAAACACTGTTTATGCTCGAATATAGTTCGAATACAACAAAACAAAATGCTGGAAAGCTTAACAGAATAATAGGTACAATAAGTATTATGAATTAACTCTTCCACATATTCCACAAACACACCCCTTGGCAAAAAGGCAAATTCAGAAATCAGATATTCTCACATGCAACGTCTACAGCAGGAAGCTTCTAGCTGTAGCCAAGAGAGGTGATAAAATGGCTTCGATTTCCTTCAGATGCCAACAGATTCCATTGAATCTAAAAGTGAAAGGAAGGCTGGAAATCTTGGCTCTGTGAGAGCTAGCAGCACCCATCCAGGCTGCTTCTATTGTTCCGACTTTGAAAAACAACCCAAGGCCTTATAAACTGTTTGTAATTACCATGGATGGCTCAGTACCTCTCATTCAATCTCTCTCTTAAAAGAAAACAGGACAGAATGCACCCCTGAAAGCCACAGCATCGGCAGAAGGTCATCTCTGATCAGTGCAGAGATCTCTCTTCGGTCTGAGATTAAGGTGCATGGTGAATGCAAGGATGTGTTACCCCACTTACCCCTCGAACCCCTCCACTCCCCCATTAAAGAGACTGATGCATTTCACCTAATGTTCCACATGCATGCCAATTGCAACAGAACTGTACAAAATTGACAAGCTTGTTTTTAATATTTATTTGTGGTTCATGGGCACTGTTGACCAAACCACATTTTGTTGTCCATCCCTAAATGCCCCTTAAGAAAATGGGGATGAACTGCCTTCATAGAATGCAGCAGTCCGCGTGGGATAGGAGCACCCACAGACGGCTAAACAGCAAGGGATGCTGGGTATATTGGCTAAGTAAAACTCTGTAGTCACACACACACACACACACACACACACACACACACACACACACAGACGCACACGCACACACACACACACACACACACACACACACACACACACGCAGACGCACACACACACACACACACACACACACACACACACACACACACACACACACACACACGCCAGACAGTGTCTTAAGGGAGGGAGATCCAGGATTTTGACCCAGGAACACTGAAGGAACAGCCGATATATTTCCAAGTCAGGATGAGGAGTGACTCGGAGGGGAATTTGCAGGGGGCGGTATTCCCATGTATCTGCTGCCCTTGTCCTTCTAGATGGTAGAGATTATAGGTTAGGGAGCCGTGGTCTAAGGGCCTTTGGTGAATTTCTGTCGAGCTCCTTGTAGATGGTACACACTGCTGCGACTGAGCAGCGGTGGTAGAGGGAGTGAATGTGGGGCCAATCAAGCAGGGGGCTGCTTTGTCCTGAAAGGTATCAAGCTTCTTGAGTGTTGTTGGAGCTGCCCCCACCCAGGGTAAAGTAGGGGCATTCCCTCACACTCCTGACTGACTCACCATTTATGTCAGGATGTAATCATAGAGATGCACAGCACAGAAACAGACCCTTCAGTCCAACTTGTCCATGCTGACCAGATATCCTAAACTAATCCAGTCCTATTTGTCATCATCTGGAACCCATCCCCGTAGTAATAAGGTCATAGAATCCTGACAGTATGGAAGCAGGCCCTTCAGCCCATCGAGTGCACACCAACCCTCTGAAGGCCCATTCCCCAATTCTATAACCCAGCATTTCCCATGGTTAATGCGCTCAGCCTGGACACTATGGGACAATTTAGCATCTTTGGACTGTGGGAGGAAAATGACACACCGGAGAAAACCCACGTAGACACAGGGAGAACATACAAACTCCACACAGACAGTCACCTGAGGGTGGAATCGAACCCAGGTCCCCGGAGCCGTGAGGCAGCAGTGTTAACCACTGAGCCACCATGATGCTAATGTCGCAGCAATTAATTTTGAAGTGAATCTTCCCAGGCTTCCCCTCTGGAAAATGGCTGGGGCAGTGCTGGTAAGATTGGCTTGCTGATCACCATTCCACATCATCGAAGATGCAGGAGTAGAAACAGCCCATTCGGCCCATCGACTAATGAGATTGTGGCTGATCTGATCATCTTCAGCTCCACTTTCCTGGCTTTTCCCCTCAATTCCCTTCCTGATTTTGCATCTAGCTCAACCATGAATGTACTCAATGACCCAGCCTCAATAGTCCTCTGCGGTGAAGAATTCCATAGATTCACTCCCTTCTGAGAGAAGAAATTCTTCCTCAGCTTCCCTTTAATCTGCGACAATATCCTTCTGGTCCTAGACTCTCCCACAATGGGAAACAACCTCTCTCCATCTCCCCTGTCAGTTTCCCATAAGAATCTTGTATGTTTCAATAAGGTCACTTCTCATCCCTCTAAACTCCTATGAGTACAGGCCTGACCTACTCAACCTCTCCTCATAAGAAACATTCTCCATCCTTATTACCAGCCTAAAGAATCTTCTCCAGACTGCCTCCAAAGCCTGAAGAAGGGTCCAGACCTGAAATGTCAACTTTCCTGCTCCTCTGAGGCTGTTTGGCCTGCTGTGTTCATCCAGCTCAAAACCTTGTTATCTCAGATTCTCCAGCAACTGCAGTTCCTACTGTCTCTGCCTCCAATGCCAGTCTACCCTAGCTATAATCAGGGGCTCAGAATTCTTCATAGTGGTCCAGAAGTGGTATGACTCGCATTTAGAACTAAGATGAGTAAGGGTGGCTTTTGTGAAACATTTAAAATCTTAAGGAGCTTGGTATTTGTGTAGGTGTAAACTAAAAACAGGGGACACTGCTTCAGAATAAGAATTTTCACCATTCTCTCTTTTATTTTTAAATACAGCAATTTTAGTTGACAAGAATACACTAATTTGCAGAACATGGTTAAATGGCACACAGTTGCAATTGCTAATTCGTAAGGACTCAAAACTGTTCATTAAATAACGCATCTGACCCAAGACCTGACTTATCTGCAAAGCAACAAAGGAATGATAATGCTCAATAAGAACTGAAAGAACTGCAGATGCTGTGAATCAGGAGCAAGAACAGAAGTTGCTGGAAAAGCTCAGCAGGTCTGACAGCATCTGTGAAGAAACAAATGAGAGTTAACGTTTCGGGGTCCAGTTACCCTTCTGAGGAACTCTGATATTTTCCTCACAGATTCTGCCAGACCTGCTGAGCTTTTCCAGCAACTTTGTTTTTGGCCACAGCAGGGCAGCCAGAACAGAATGCAGAAATCCAAAAGTGGCCTCATCAAAGTCCTGTACTTCCACAACTTTGATTTAACTTATTATCATCACATGTACCTAAGCACAGTGAAAAGTTTTGTTTGCATGCAATACAGTCAGACCATATCGTACAGAGTGCATTAGGGCATTAGAACAGAGTAAGGAATACTAAGTTTTGGATGAAGAGAAGATACATAATGAGCGAGACCAGCATTCGATTTGAAGTTTGAGAGGTCCATTCAGGAGTCCAATAACAGCGGGGAAGAAGCTGTTCCTGAATCTGTTAGTACATGTGTTTAAGTTTCTGTATCTTCCCCCCGGAAGGGACAAGAACAGAAGTTGCTGGAAAAGCTCAGCAGGTCTGACAGCATCTGTGAAGAAAACAAATCAGAGTAAACCTTTCGGGCCCGGTGTCCCTCCTTCAGTTTCTCTTCACAGATGATGCCAGACCTGCTGAGCTTTTCCAGCAACTTCTGCTTTTGTGCCTTCTTCACCATCCTGTCTACATGGGATGCCACTTTCTCATTGGTCTCTCGTGTTGGTCAACACTCCCCAGGGCCTGGTACCATTAACTGTGTAAGTCCTGTCCTGGTTTGCTTTGTTGGGGTGATGAGCAAAATGGTGATTGCTGCGAGTCTTGAGCACATGGGCAGAGACTGGGTGTATGCGTTTGGTGGGGCGGGGGGCACCTGGCACCTTCGGAACTGTACTGAAGGTACCATCAGAAGAGAAAGTGAGGAAACGGAATGGGTTCGATTCCCGGAAGGATACCCTCTCGAACTTCTCTCAAGAAAACAACATCTGATTTGGGCCGCCTTCAGAAAAGACCTCTGTAAAATACACGAAAGCGGGCTCCCTGACACTACTGCCCACCCCCAAACTCCGGTACAAAGAGGGCACACGCCTTCCCTGGACTGTATCCCTTGGCTAGTCCCTGGGCATTGATTCCCTGTTGGGATAGTATGGGAATCTGGGAGAGTGGAGGGGCAAGGTCACTTTGCTGCCACATAGTGGAAGTAGACGGAATGACAGCAGCGTCCCTGAAATGAGCTGAGCTCTTGTCTTTTGGAACAGGAGGGAGCAGTTTTATTCTGAAATCAAACAGCATCAGTGTCTGCTGCCCTTGTTCAGCAGGGAGTGACGCAGTGTATTTGACGGAGTGTAACGAGTGGGATCCAGCGGCCGTTTCTCACTCGGAGATAGTAAACTGCAGATGCTCGAACACATTTCTCGCAGAGCAAGCTCGCCACGACCAGCACTAAAGTCTGTCTGCTCTCATCGGCCTTAATTCCGGGGTAAATGATGGCTCGGGCTTTTGGAGTCCTGTTGATCCTGGTAACAGGCTGGGGCATCTTTTCTGAACAGTTGTGAGGCTGGTTATCTGGGCCTCACCTGAGAGACAGCACCACCAACAGGGCAAAACCCCTTCCCGTGCTTTCACTTTCTACACCTGCAATTGGAGGCTTGTGTTTCCACAGTGGGTTCTGTACCAGGTAAAGAGGGATGTGTTAGCACTATCCACACGAGCACTGTACCCCCAGCGTCATACAGTGACAGACCTGTCCCCCACCGGTACTGTACCCCAGTGTTACACAGTGACAGACCTGTCCCCCACCGGTACTGTACCCCAGCGTTATACAGTGACAGACCTGTCCCCCACCGGTACTGTACCCCAGTGTTATACAGTGACAGACCTGTCCCCAGTAATACTGTACCCCAGTGTTATACAGTGACAGACCTGTCCCCCACCGGTACTGTACCCCAGTGTTACACAGTGACAGACCTGTCCCCCACCGGTACTGTACCCCAGTGTTACACAGTGACAGACCTGTGCCCACTGGCACTGTACCCCAGTGTTACACAGTGACAGACCTGTCCCCACCGGTACTGTACCCCAGTGTAATACAGTGACAGACCTGTCCCCACCGGTACTGTACCCCAGCGTTATACAGTGACAGACCTGTCCCCCACCGGTACTGTACCCCAGTGTTACACAGTGACAGACCTGTCCCCCACCGGTACTGTACCCCAGCGTTATACAGTGACAGACCTGTCCCCCACCGGTACTGTACCCCAGTGTTACACAGTGATAGACCTGTCCCCCACCGGTACTGTACCCCAGTGTTACACAGTGACAGACCTGTGCCCACTGGCACTGTACCCCAGTGTTACACAGTGACAGACCTGTCCCCACCGGTACTGTACCCCAGTGTTACACAGTGACAGACCTGTCCCCACCGGTACTGTACCCCAGTGTTATACAGTGACAGACCTGTGCCCCACCGGTACTGTATCCCAGTGTTACACAGTGACAGACCTGTCCCCCACCGGTACTGTACCCCAGTGTTATACAGTGACAGACCTGTGCCCCACCGGTACTGTACCCCAGTGTTATATACTGACAGGCCTGTCCCCACCGGTACTGTACCCCAGTGTTACACAGATACAGACCTGTCCCCCACCGGTACTGTACCCCAGTGTTACACAGATACAGACCTGTCCCCCACCGGTACTGTACCCCAGTGTTATACAGTGACAGACCTGTGCCCACTGGTACTGTACCCCAGTGTTACACAGTGACAGACCTGTCCCCACCGCTACTGTACCCCAGTGTTATACAGCGACAGACCTGTCCCCACCGGTACTGTACCCCAGCGTTATACAGTGACAGACCTGTCCCCCACCGGTACTGTACCCCAGTGTTACACAGTGACAGACCTGTCCCCCACCGGTACTGTACCCCAGTGTTACACAGATACAGACCTGTCCCCCACCGGTACTGTACCCCAGTGTTATACAGTGACAGACCTGTGCCCACTGGTACTGTACCCCAGTGTTACACAGTGACAGACCTGTCCCCACCGGTACTGTACCCCAGTGTTACACAGTGACAGACCTGTCCCCCACCGGTACTGTACCCCAGTGTTACACAGTGACAGACCTGTCCCCCACCGGTACTGTACCCCAGTGTTACACAGTGACAGACCTGTGCCCACCGGTACTGTACCCCAGTGTTACACAGATACAGACCTGTCCCCCACCGGTACTGTACCCCAGTGTTACACAGTGACAGACCTGTCCCCCACCGGTACTGTACCCCAGTGTTACACAGTGACAGACCTGTCCCCCACCGGTACTGTACCCCAGCGTTATACAGTGACAGACCTGTCCCCCACCGGTACTGTACCCCAGTGTTACACAGTGACAGACCTGTCCCCCACCGGTACTGTACCCCAGTGTTACACAGTGACAGACCTGTGCCCACTGGCACTGTACCCCAGTGTTACACAGTGACAGACCTGTCCCCACCGGTACTGTACCCCAGTGTTACACAGTGACAGACCTGTCCCCACCGGTACTGTACCCCAGTGTTATACAGTGACAGACCTGTGCCCCACCGGTACTGTACCCCAGTGTTATATACTGACAGGCCTGTCCCCACCGGTACTGTACCCCAGTGTTACACAGATACAGACCTGTCCCCCACAGGTACTGTACCCCAGTGTTACACAGATACAGACCTGTCCCCCACCGGTACTGTACCCCAGTGTAATACAGTGACAGACCTGTCCCCCACCGGTACTGTACCCCAGTGTTATACAGTGACAGACCTGTCCCCACCGGTACTGTACCCCAGTGTTACACAGTGACAGACCTGTCCCCCACCGGTACTGTACCCCAGTGTTACACAGTGACAGACCTGTGCCCACCGGTACTGTACCCCAGTGTTACACAGTGACAGACCTGTGCCCACCGGTACTGTACCCCAGTGGAAGTGAGTTGGTTAACAGTCAGTTGTGTCGGACACTAGGAGCCTGGTGGGGGGAGGGCGGGTGGGGCCAGGGGAGCACTGCTGTATTCTTGTCAATACAGTTGAGACAGCCTGTATTGTCTTGTTTACTGTAACTATGGTGGGGGTGGGGAAGAGTGGGGGGGTGGTGTGATCTCTGGCCCAGTAGTGATTTACTCAGCAAATCAGCTTCCGTTACCAAGGCATATAAAAGGCAGAGGAGGGACGAGAGGTGCATGAGAAGAGTTGTAAGCTGCATTGAAAGCAGGACGAAGTCTGCTGTAGACACAGGGAAAACCTCAAACAGCAAACAGCGAACAGCACAGTGCAGTGCAGCAGAGAACAGGAGAGAGAGAGAGAGAGCACTACCTGGTACTGTAAGTCACTCAATGTGCAGCGCTGTACGTTCGGTTCTATGTGTCAGTGTGTGTGTGTGCATTTTTATTCCTGACCCGATATTTGTGTGTGTTTATTTTTGACCCTATATTTGTGTGTGTGTGTGTGTGTGTGTGTGTGTGTGTGTGTGTGTGTGTGTGTGTGTGTGTATGTGTTTATTCCTGACACTATATCTGTTACTCTGTGTGTGTGTGTGTCTGTGTTTTTATTCCTGGCCCTGTATTTGTGTATGTGTTTATTCCTGACTCCAGATTTGTGCAAGTTTGTATTTCTGACACTATATCTGTTACTCTGTGTGTGCCTGTCTCCCTGTGTAATATTAAATCTGCTCCTCTGCTCCTCTATCTTTGAACACGTGTATGTGTCTCCCTGAGTCTGTGTTGATTTGGCCTGAAGTCTTTCTGCAACTGTTGCGCTACTGTTGAGAGAGATCAATTGTGCAAAAGTGCGGGCGTGCATCTGTCAGTGTGCCTGTGTGAATATGTGTTCGTGTGTCTATAGATTTGTCGGTCTGTGTTTGTGGATGTATAGGTGTGTGTGTCTGTGAGCGTGGGTGTGTTTACCTGTGTCTTTTTCTGTGCACCATTTTTTAAAAATGTCAAAAATGTGCTTTATTTGTAACAAAATATCTTTTATATGCGAAGCTTGTCACAGAAGCAGCTCGGCTCTGTACAGTAGTATATGAAAGAACAATCAAACACTCGAGTTTGATTCTATCCAGCCAACATACCAAAGGCATTTCTAACTTGTACAAGATGATGTTTACATACATTTGAGGCACTTGGAGGGTCCAATAACTGAATGGGCCCCCACTTAGCTTCAGCAGGTAGACCTCCGACGGCGGTCTTTCCCCACTGCACCTTGGCGGTAGCTGCCCCAAGCTTGAGTGTGTCCCTCAGCATGTTGTCCTGGACCTTGGAATGCGCCAGTCTGCAACACTCTGTCAGGGTCAGCTCCTTGCTCTGGAGGGCCAATAGGTTTCGAGCAGACCTAAGCATGTCTTTTATTGAGCCGATGGTCCTCCAGGTGTAGTCAATGTTTGTGTGAATCCAAAATCTCTGTTTGTGGGGCGAGAGAGTGTGTGTCTGTGAGTGTGTGTCTGAGTGTGAGCACGTGCGGACATCTGTCAATGTGTGATTTAGAGAGAGTGTGTGTGTGTTTGCATGTGTCTGTCTGTGTGTTTGCGAGACTGTGTGCGTGAGAGAGTGTGTGTGCGCGAGAGAGTGTGTGTGCGCGAGAGAGTGTGTGTGCGCAAGAGATTGTGTGTGTGAGAGAGTGTGTGTGTGCACTTGTCTCTATTGAAGTGCTTGGCTCTGTGTGTGTGTGTGTGTGTGTGTGTGTGTGTGTGTGTGTGTGTGTGTGTGTCTATGGTGCGACTGAAGAGAGTGTGTATATGAGCACGAGAATGCATGTCTGTGTGTGTGTGTGTGCTTGTTGTGAATATCGATGTGCTCGGCTGTGTTAGTGTATGTGTTTCCCTGTCTAATATTTTATGTCCCTGTGTGCATGCATGATTGAGAGAAAGTGTGTGTATACATGAGAATTTGAATGCTTGTTTGCGTCTCTACATCAATGCGCTTAGCTACATTAATCTATGCCGATCTTGACGAAGTGGGACTGGTGTGCTTGCCTTTGCAACTGACTGCTGTGAGAAACAACAGGGGTGGAGGTGTCTGGGCAGCCAGAGAGAGCGAGAGAGATCAGTTTTGTTATTACGAGGGCTAATACAGCTGGGCTGTATCACTTACCCAGTCCCTCTCGAGATTGGTTTGCAACTGTAGTTGGGACAGAGAGTTCTAATTTTGTGCCATAGGAAGTGACTTTGTCGCGATTGTGTTTATATTTGCATTCTGTGTGTTTAAGGGAGCTCTCTGAGTCACAGTGTTGTGGATTCAAGTCTCAGTCCAGAGCCTGAGCACTCCACTATAGTGAGGACAGAGTCCCACGCTGTCGTTCTGAGTTGGGAAGTTAAATAGAGATCATTGCCTCAACTATTCAAGTGGATTAAGTGTAGATTCAACAATGCTGTTATTATAATAATGAGAATTGTTGTAATAATCCTCCCCACCCACCAGCCCACTAATGCCAGCAGACTCCCCTTATTTGCTGAGTAGATTTTTTTTAACATACGCCCTATGTTCAAATAGTTAACTCCGATCAGATATGCTGGCCCTCTGCCACATCTGAAGAGCTGTGTCTTAATGCCTGCTCCCAATCCCCACTACCAAAACAAATGCATTTCTTTAGCACCGCTCAGACTTCCAAAGAGTGCGCCATGTGCTGGAATCTTGCTGTCAGTCCTCTTCTTGTACATCACAGTTAGGTCTCCTCTCATTCTTCTCAGCTCCACATAAAGCACTCAATCCCTCCTCCTGTGCTGCGAATGCTCTGCGTTGCGGTTGAGCAGCCCATTTCTGCGCAGTGCTGACCGTGAGCGGTGACGTTGGGTCTGGGTTTCCCCGCTGACAGCTGAGTAGTCCACCCTTCTCTTTCAGACCAGAAACGCCACAATGATCCGCTCCCAATCCATCCCATGCCTGGCCAGCTTCCTGCTTGTCGCAGCTGCCCTCTGCCAGGCTGACACCAGGTCGTCCATCCCCGAGCTCAGCGCCGATTTTGGGATCCGCCTGTTCCGAGAAGTGGCCGCATCGGTCGGCGACCGAAACGTGGTGCTCTCGCCGTACGGAGCAACGGCCCTGATAGGAATGGCTCAACTCGGAGCGGCTGGGAACACCCTCGAGCAGCTGTGGAACGCCATGGGATACCGGCTGAAAGGTGAGCCTGGGATCCGGGGTCCGGGGGCTGGGTGTGGGGCAGGGGGTCTGTAAATGAAACGCTGGCTTCAGTGCAGAGATACACCCCTGTGTTTAGCACAGGGAAGCTTGCTGCTCTCTGTCTGTCTGTGCGTGAGTCTCTGTCTCTCTCTCTCTCTCTCTCTCGCTGCACCTCTGTGTGTGTGTCTCTGCATCTGTATGTGTCTCTCTCTGCGTGTCTCTCTCTCTGCATCTGTATGTGTCTCTCTCTGCGTGTCTCTCTCTCTCTCTCTGTGCATCTGTGCGTGCATGCATCTCTCTCTCTTTCTCTATGCATGTGTGACTCACTTTCTCTGCATCTGTGTGTGTGTGTGTCTCTGTATCAGTCTTTCTCTCTCTATCTTCATCTGTGTGTGTATCACTGTCTCTTGGCATTTGAGTGTGCGTGTATGTGTGTGCCTCTCTCTGTGCATCTGTGTGTGTGTGTCTGTATATCTCTCTGCATCTGCGCGTGAATTTCTCTGCATCTGTGAATCTCTCTCTCTCTCTCTGTGTGCATCTCCATTGCTCTCTCTCTCCATCTGTCTCTGTCTCTTTCTCTGTGTCTCTCTCTGCGTCTGTGTGTGCCTCACTCTCTTTCTCTCTCTCTCTCTCTCTCTCTGTCTCCCTTGCAGTGAATGAGTGTGATTCTGTGTGAGTTATGTGGGTACCCCTCTGTCTATCTGTGTGAGAGTGAATGAGGGTGTGCATCGCTCACTCATTCATTTTCTGACAGAGAAAGAGAGAGAGAATAGTTCACTTTCCATTCTGCGCCTGCCCTGTGTTTTGTACTGAGAGCGGGCCTGCCCTGGGAGGCTGGGAAGGTGAGGGACTCATGTCTGAAGTGTATATCAACAGGATAGACGTCAATGTGAATCAGTCTTCTGTCTTATCCTGCTTTTTGCTCCTAGTCAGACACAGCCAGGTGTGAATAATCCCATTTGCCTTGTTATATGGGCGTAGGAAGATCGGAGCTAGAAATTACAGAAACCAGCAGTGAAATTGCTGACTTAGTTTACCAATTGTAATAAGACCAGACCTCGTGCTGGAGAAACTCAGCAGGTCTGGCAACATTTGGCAGGAGAGAGAGAGAGAGAGAGGGGAGAGACAGAAGCTTAGAGTTCTGAGGAAGGGTCACTCGACCCCGAATGCTAACTCTGATTTCTCTGCACAGATGCTGCCAGACCTGCTGAGCTTTTCCAGTAAATTTTGTTTCTGTTTCTGATTTACAGCATCCACAGTTCTTTTGGTTTCTATGAATCTTTGAATCACGGAGTAGTACAGCACAGAAACAGGCCCTTCAGCCCAACTTGTCCATGCTGACTAGATATCCTAAATTAAGCCAGTCCCATTTGCCAGTATTTGGCCCATATCCCTCTAAACCCTTCCTATTCATGTATCCACCCAGATGCCTTTTAAATGTTGTAATTGTACCAGCCCCCACCACTTCCTCTGGCAGCTCATTCTATATACGCACCACCCTCAGTGTGAAAAAATTACTCCTCAGGTCCCTTTTTAAATCTTTCCCCTCTCTGCTTAAACCTATGCCCTCTAGTTTTGGACTCCCCTACCCTGGGGAAAAAGACCTTGACTGTTCACTCTATCCACACCTCTCATAACTTTATAGACTCTGTAAGGTCACCCCTCAGCCTCCGATACTCCAGGGAAAATAGCCTCAGCCCATCCCTACAGCCTAAACCCTCCAGCCATGGCAACATCCTTGTAAATCTTTTCTGAACCCTTTCAAATTTAGCGATGTCTTTCCTATAGCAGGGAGACCGGAATTGAATGCAGCATTCCAAAACATCCTGGGCCTTATGGTGTTACAGAGGGATAAGGGAACAGAAGAGGCAGATCAGGGATAGATTAACAGAAATCAACAGGGGCCAAAGAACAGGGGATAAAGGGAGGGTGACTGCAGTTGAGAAGACAAAGCTTTGATTTGGCATAAGTTGCTTTTGCCAGATTAAAGATATGCCTGGCTGAAAGCAAAACTATAAACAAACAAGACACAGACCACAGGTAACAAGGTGTGGAGCTGGATGAGCACAGCAGGCCAAGCAGCATCTTAGGAGCACAAAAGCTGACGTTTCGGGCCTAGACCCTTCATCAGAGGCCCGAAACGTCAGCTTTTGTGCTCCTAAGATGCTGCTTGGCCTGCTGTGCTCATCCAGCTCCACACTTTGTTATCTTGGATTCTCCAGCATCTGCAGATCCCATTATCACAGGCCACAGGTGAACTCAACAGGGTTTGGCAGCATCCATGAAGAGTCAGAAACAGAATTAGTGACTCTTCTGCACAACTGAGGACTGGAAAATTGATTTAATTA
This sequence comes from Stegostoma tigrinum, assembly GCF_030684315.1. Lineage (NCBI taxonomy): Eukaryota > Metazoa > Chordata > Chondrichthyes > Orectolobiformes > Stegostomatidae > Stegostoma > Stegostoma tigrinum. The sequence continues at coordinate 6,939,381 of NC_081398.1, forward strand.
TATATACTATTGGCGAAAGGGAGGAACAACTGGATGGAGCCCAGAGCAAACTGCAGTGGTGGTAGAAGAATGATATGGATATAGGATAGGTGTTAATAGTCAGAAACGAGTCAGTACTGTTGAATGCAAACAAGACACCGAGGTAAGGTGGGGGGAGGGGTTTAAACAAATTAGAGCACCCTGTTGACGGCCTGCATGCAATGTGAAATTCCAAGGGTAGCAAAGTGTCTAAGCGTAATATTAGGGTACCCTCCCTTTAGTTTGTTAACCAAATTGAGCTGCTTTGTCCCGACTTATTTAAGGAAAGACATCATTTCGTTGGGGACAGTTCAGACAAAGTTCACGATGATCCCCGCATTTTGTAGGTGGGGGGGGAGGTGAATGTGTGAATCTATTCATTGGAGTTTAGTAGAATGAGAGGTGATCTCATTGATCCTTAAAGGGTCAGTGCTGAGAGGATGTTTCCCCTCACGGGAGAGTCTGGGAGCAGAGGGCACAGTCTCAAAATAAAGGTGCGCACATTTAAGCCTGAGATGAGGAGGAATTTCTTCTCTCAGAGAACTCCTTGCCACGGTAGGAATGTTCCACGATCCTATTGAATGACCTCCCTGCCAGTTCCTTCTGGCCTCCTGCCTGCATGGCTAACCGAGGGCCTCTGGTGGTAGGAGTCAGTATTGCGGAACCAAACCGGGCCTGGGTCACGAGTGCCAGACCCCAACACCCGCATTGAGCTCTCCCACTCAGGGGAGCTCCCTTTCAGATTCTGGCCAGAGCAAGCAGCAGGGGCAAAGGCTGGTGAAAATAAGGCTCGTTATTCACCATTAGAAGTCACAAAGGAGTCTGGGCGCGTGCAGGGAGACCGACATTCGGGAGACGCTCGCAAAGATTGCTGGGAGAAACATCTTCGTGTGGAGAGGGGCAGGTGCGCACCACGTGGAGCTGCGTTTCAGCAGGATCTTGCTGTATGCAAAATGGGCGCCGCGGGGCCCCACCTTGGGGCAGCGAGCACCCCCCTCACGGTGGGCCTCTTTGCCGGCCTCACTCTACAAACTTACCAAACCCAACCTCGTGGCTACCATGTCTCGACCCTCGTCCCATTTCCACTCGGATTCCCCAGATGTGAGGGATCCCAAACCGAACAGCTGACCATCCCTCCCCCACCCCGCGCCCCCACCCAACCAAACGTCCAACGCAGCTGCGGTTGGCTCCCTTCGGCTTGCTCTCTGACCCTCCCACACCACCAAGCCCCATCCAAAAGAGAAAGTGACGTTCTTGCGAAGCAAAGAAACGAAGGCAGCTAGATGGGGTTAGGCCATGATCTGATTGAATGGCAGAAGAAGCTCACTGGGCCGAATGGTCTCTTCCTGCTCCTATGTGACACCCTCTGCCCTGCTCTCCTCCAAGCATGCGGACCTCGGCTCCCGCTCCTTTCAAATTCAGACATGTCCCCCTGCCCTGAGTCTAGAACCTCCTCTGCCCAATTCTGAAAGACCCTCTCTCTGGGAGGAAGGGGACAAAATGTCTGTCCATCTGGGCCATCTCCGCCATTGGGCATGACCCAGGAATTAGTGCCCGCCATGGTTTTCTTTCATCTTTTGCTCTCTCTCTCTTTCTTTTTCTCTGTCTCCCTCTCTCTCTCCCAGAAAGGGCTCTCTTTGGTGAGATATATGGGGGTCTTTGATGCGTTGACCCCTCCTGTGACCCCAGTCTATAACAACAACTTGGCATTCAGATGCCAACTGGGTTTCAGGCAGTGACGGTGGTTGAGTGGGCCAAGGCTAGCACCAAGCCTGAAAGTGAGGCTGAGCCTCTGGGTCGGGTGGGCAAAGGCTTGTTTGAAGAGATGGGCATTGGGAGCTCAAGACTCAGTCGGATTTCTTCTCTCTCTGGGCAGACAAGGGTGTGCCGCTGGCCCTGAAACATCTCCAGAAAGACCTGACCGCCAAGAGCAACCGCGACATTGTCTACTCGGCCAGCAGCGTGTTCGTTCAGAGGAATATGCAGCTCCAGAATGCCTACCTGAAAAGCTACCGCCGTGCTTTCAACGGGTGGCCCAAACAGATCTACTTCCATGATGCCAACACGGCGACCTACCTCATCAACAAATGGGTGGAAGTACAAACCAGGGGTGAGTTCCCCAGCAGCTGCCCGGTTCAATTTGTACTCAGCGCCGACTCGGAGTGATGCGGCTGGGCAGCACCCCCTGACCTGGGAGTGTTTGGGGTCACAGTGTAGAGGGAGCTTTACTCCGTATCTAACCCCTGTGCTGTCTCTCTCCTGGGAGGGCTTAATACAGTAATTAGGTAGCGAGGTGAAATTGAGCTTCTGATGCCGAGCTTAATGTTGGAACAAAACATTTCTGCAGAGACAAAATCGGTGGGGATGGGGTCAATCAGGTGGGGGGTGGTAACCTGATGACAAGAGAGAAGTATGGGTTGGTCTGCCTACAGCGAGTGTTGAGCTGACCATATTGGGGGGTGGTCTGGGTTTTAGCTTTGACTTGCCAGTGTTAACCAGTCTAACTAGAATTCTTGGTCCTGCCCCATGCCAGGCATGATCCCCAAGTTTCTCCGCCCGGGTATGCTGGACCCAGTTCTGACCCGCATGGTTCTGATCAACGCTGTCTACTTCAAGGGGCTCTGGAAGATGCCATTCCCTGCCAAGGCCACCCACCAGCGAGTATTCTACAAGGAGGATGGCACCAAGATCCTGGTGCCCATGATGTCGCAGAGCGCCAAGCTGAATGCCAGTGAGTGAACAGTTCCCGCTGGTCTGAGTGCGTGTGTTTGCCTTCCCCTCTGTTGTTCCCCTCCTGGCTGCCTGGGTACAAGGCCCCTGAAATTCCCTCCCTGAAACTCCTGGTCCCCTCTGTTGCTCCCCTCCTGGCTGCCTGGATACAAGGCTCCTGAGATTCCCTCCCTGAAACTCCTGGTGCCCTCTGTTGTTCCCCTCCCGGCTGCCTGGATACAAGGCTCCTGAGATTCCCTCCCTGAAGCTCCTGGCCCATCTTTTGTTGCTCATAAAGATTCAACTCTTCCTCACGCTGTTTGCCAACTTCTCCTTGGAATTAAGGAGCGTTGGCAGTGCCAGTGGGTGCCAAACGAGGTCACAGGAGGCATGCAAAATGCCTGGTGGGGGGTGGGAGTTACTTTGAGACTCTGCCATAGAACCCTTTTGGTCCATCTCGTCCATGCCGACCAAATTTCCCCAAACTAGAAAGAGTCTCATTTGGCCCGACCTTCTTCCTGCAGGTGAGTTTGTGACTCCCAGCGGCCTGGACTATGACGTGATCGAGCTGCCCTACCATGGCGAGACCCTCAGCATGTACATCGTGGCCCCGTTCCGCAAGGAGGTCCCGCTCTCCGCCCTCACGGACATCATCACAGTCTCGCTGGTCGATGAGTGGACACGAAGCCTGGAGACCGTCAAGCGCCAACTCGTCCTGCCCAAGTAAGTGTGATGGGGGCGGCAGCGCTGGCACCGGGCGGTTGGGGGAGGGGTGGAGTTGGGGGGGGGGTGCGGTGGTGGAGGAGACGGGTCCCTCAGACAGAGCTGGGGCCCTGATTACGCTCAAAATTCCCGGGGCAGTGGGCAAGGTTAGCCCCTGTGAGCGGGCAGGCTTAAGGCCTACTTGGCCTGAGCACAGGTTAGGCCATTCGACCCCTCGAACCCGTTCTGCTTTCAGTTCGATCTGCTTTGGACCTTTTAACTAGGTCTTTCAGTCTGTCACTCTTTAGCCCTTGAGCTGCACCCCCTCCCACATTTACGCGAATATGGTGTAGCTTTAAACGTACAAACATACAGAGTCTTCACCTGGAGATTAACTCCAGGCCGCCTGTCCCTCTGACGGTGTTGGTAATCTGATCGTGTTCAGAGGGTGGCAGAGTGTGGGGTTGTTAAAAAATACTTGTTGTGGAATGTGGGCATTTACTAAGTTGTACAGACCCTTCAGCCCAACTCAGCCATACTGACCAGGTTTCCCAAACTAATCTCGTTCTATTTTGCCAGCATTTGGCCCCCATCCCTCTCAACCCTTCCTATTCATGTACCCATCCAGATCTCTTTTAAATGTTATTGTACCAGCCTCCACCACTTCCTCTGGCAGCTCATGCCACATGTACACCGCTCTCTGCCCCTCAGGTCGCTTTTTAACTCTTTCCCCTCTCACTTTAAACCTATGCCCTCTCGTTTTAGACTCTCCTGCCCTGGGGAAAAAGACCTTGTCTATTCACCGTCTCCATGTCCCTCATGATTTTATAACCCTATATAAGGTCATCCCTCAGTCTCCAACCAGGGAAAAAGGCTCCAGTCTATCCAGCCTTTCCTTATAACTCAACCCCTCCAGACCTGGTAACATCCTCGTAAATCTTTTCTGAACCCATTCCAGTTTAATACCATCCTTCCTATCGCAGGGCGACCAAAATTGAATGCAGTATTCCAAATGTGACCCTACCAATGTCTTGTAGAGCCGCAACATAACATCCTTCCAATCTTGGTAACATCGTTGTAAATCTTTTCTGAACCTTTTCCAGATTCACAACATTTTTCCTAAAGCAGGGTGACCAGAACGCTACAATTCCAGAGTAGCCTTACCTCTGCCCAACATGATGACAGACACAACATGATGTCCCAACTCCCATACTCAATGCACCCTAATTGCCCTTGTTGAAAGGGGCAGTTAAGAGCCAACTACATTGCTGTGGGTCTGGAGTCACATGTCGGCCAGGATGGTAGATCATCCCAAAACATTTGTGCACCAGAATGGCTATTGTTTTCAGCAAAAATTGACTGCGGTTACATGGTAACCATCAGGGGGCGATCGATATCAAATTGAGATTCCACCATCTGCTGTGGTGCGAAAGTGCTGGGTAGCTAGTCAAGGAGCATCATCACTGAACCTTGACCTCCCATCCAGTTCAAATCCCTCCTTGGGATGTGCCAACCTCAGAGATATGTCCAAATAAATCCGAAACAGGTCGATGTAATCTTAAAATCTTAACCAGGCATTTCCCTTATCTTGTTTGTACATATTTCTTTCTCTCCTTTTTGGTAGATTTTCCCTGGATAGTGAGGTGGATCTGAGGAAGTCACTGACAGCGATGGGAATAACGGACATCTTTAACGCTAGAAAGGCTGACCTCAGCAAGATTAGCAGTAAGTATCTCAGGACACTGAGTGAACCATTTCGGACTGAGATGGGCAGAAATGTCTTCGCCCAGGGGGTGGTGAACCTGTAGAGCTGCGGAAAGCGTTTAAGGTCAAAATATTGTATGACTTCATTAAGGAGTTGGACGTAGTTCTTAGGGCTAAAGGGATCAAAGGATTGGGGAGAAAGCGAGGACTCCATTGGATGATCAGCCCGTGAATACGGTGAATGGTGGAGCAGGCTTGAAGGGCCACCCCTGCTCCGAATTTCTGTGTTTCTACATACAGCAAACTTTGTTTAACCGGCATCTTGATTAACCGGCACATTATTTGCAATCTTTCGGCGTTACTAACGTTGCCCGCTGTTCCCTTCGATTAACCGGCATCTAGTGACAGATCCTCTCGATTAACCGTCATCTCCCTGCCGAACATTGCTGATTGACCGGCACCTAGCCTACTCTCAGTCACACAAGCGCATTGCTGAGCCGGCGTTTTCTATTAACCGGTGCCTTCTGAGCCGGCTTCCTCAATAACCGGCAAAATATCTCTCAAATACCATGTTTACTGTATTATCCTGTTTTTTTTTCAATTTATTGGCCTCAGTGTAAATATACTTGCTGTTCAATCGAACCATCACAAAATATCAACAGTTAATTCAATTTTGAGTGAATTTCTCCTCAAATAACATGATCGCAGGGCAATCAGGTGAGGGTTTGTGAGAAGGCTGTTTAATTTAGGGCAAAGTTGCATTATGATTGAAGTGACTTATGCTGTAAATAAAGCATAACAATGAGGTTTAGATTCCCTACAGTGTGGAAACAGCCCCTTCAGCCCAACAAGTCCACACCGTCCCTTGCAGCATCCCACCCAGACCCTTCCCCTACAACCCACACACACCCCAGAACACTACAGGCAATTTAGCATGGCCCATCCACCCAGCCTGCCCATCTTTGGACTGTGGGAGGAAACCCATGCAGACGTGGGGAGACTGTGCAAACTCCACATAGACAGTTATCTGAGGCAGGAATCGAACCCGGATCCCTGGCGCTGTGAGGCTGCAGTGCTAACCACTGAGCCACCGTGCCAGTGTATTTCTTTGCTGCATTGCATTTCTTTACTCACTGAGTGTTTTTATGTTGATGGTGTGGACCTCTTGATTATCCAGAATATGAGTCAACCAGCACATTCCTGGTCCTGTAGGTGCCGGATAATAAAAAGCTTGCTGTATGTTGTCATGGGTAAGCTTTAGCACAATAACCACAATGCTTCCGTCTGGGATGGGGTAAGTGCAGAGTATTCTGGCAAGGGTGTCGGGATAGTTGGTGATGGTCTATTTGGGGGGAGACAGTTCAGGAAAGCTGGCGAACAAGTGAAGCTTGGCACAGTGGCTCAATGGTTAGCACTGCTACCTCACAGCGCCAGGGATTGGGGCACAATTCCACCCTTGGATGACTGTCCGTGTGGAATTTGCATGTTCTCCCTATGTCCGTGCAAGTTTGCTCTGGTTTCCTCCTTCGTTCCAAAGATGTGCAGGTTAGTGGTGGGTTGGCCAAGGTGTATGGTCCGGGGATGTGCAGGCTAGGTGGGTGAGCCATGGGAGATGCCAGGTTCCTTCTATCCCCTTGGCAGGATCAGATTGCCCACTAATCCTCTTGTCTCCTCTTCCTCGTCCCGGTGCAGCCAGCGAGCAGCTGTTTGTCGCGAAGGCTCTGCAGAAAGTCAAGATCGAGGTCAATGAGAGTGGGACCAAGGCATCTGCTGCCACTGGTAAGTTTCAATGTGCTAACTGCATCCGAATGCTCAACGCACCCTTAATGCTGAGGTTTTCCTGATTTTAGATGCAGTGGGACTGGAAAAATGGGCGGTAGCTGGGATGCCTTGCTGCTGTTGTAGAGTTGCTTCAGCCTTGCGCCTCTCCAAACTCTTATATTTTCATTCTCAGGATTTATTGCCCATTTATTGCCCATCCCTCATTGGCCAGAGAGCAGTGAGAAGTCAACCACTTCGCTGTCGGCCTGGAGTCAATTGTCAGGGCAGCAGTTTCCTTCGTTAAGGGGGTATTAATGAATTTGATGGGCTTTTTTTCCCCCAACAATCACCGTCCATTTCATGGTTATCATTTCATTCCACATTCTTCACTGAGTTCAATCTGCCCCGGTGGGGTTTGAGCCCAGCTCCCCAGAATATTAGCTGCATTAACAGTATACCACTAGGACATCCCCTCGCCATCCTGGGCTGGGTTTTGGAACGAGTGTAGAATAGAACAGAAATTTATTGTCGTGGGTACTTTTGCGTGAAAAATATCGTGGAAAGTTAAAAAAGTCACCCCACCGACATCAATAACAGACTTCATTCATAATAACAAAAACAAAAGTACAGTTTAAGACAAAGTTCATCACTGTTCAGTTAATGGCTCCTGGGTTCAGGGAACGCTAATTTAAGAATGATGGGATACGCTGAAGATACAGTCTTCAGATGAAATCACCTGAGACCGCCAGGCCAGGCCACTGGAATACCTGGACGCTGAAGATGAAAAAGATCTTCACGTCAGGCCGAGATCACCTTTCTCCTCCTTCACTCAACCCCCAACAAATAACTCTCTGCGTCTCTGTATTGCCTTGGGCCATGACAGTCAAAGCTCTCCCTCTGAAGATTGCCCTGATGCGTCAGCCATTCTAAGCGCATTACAGGCTCAGCCGTGAATCTGTTTCCGTACAGTGGGGAGGTTTACACATGCCAGCACAGCTGGGCGCCTCCATGCCTGGCATTTTGTCCTGGCATCTGAACTTCAGAAAAGCAAGATGGCGATAGGAGGGAGACTGTCAACTCAGCCCCACTCGCCACCCTGTGGTCAGAGCTTGCAACTACATCGTTACAGCCAAACTGTTTACTGACAGCCCCGATATTTCATAAAATGTTTTTCAAAGCATTTCGTTCAGGGAGGCTTCAACTGAAAGCATTATTGTACACTGGGTGTGAGAATGAACTGTGTGGTCACGTTGATGGACTGACATTTTGCTTTTTGTTCACAGCTGCCGTCCTTTATGAACGTATGGCGCCATTTGAGGTTGTGATCGACAGGCCCTTCCTCTTCTTGGTCAGGCACAACCCCACAGGTAAGGCAACGAGAGGGTCGATGGGGAGGCGGCCATGTTGGCTCCTTTATAGCACAAAGACGGCAACAGGACTGTCGGTGCTAGGGCCTGTTCCACCGTTTCAGAAACAGGAAGGGGCTCCAGCAATCATGGCTGAGCTGTAGTGCATTCCCATTTGTCCAGCTTACACAGGCGCACACAAACACACAATGTGTCTTGCACACATACGCACACACACACACATATACATGTACGCATTCTGTCATGCGCACGCACACACACACACACACACACACACACACAAAATCTGTCTCACGCACACATTCTCTCACGCACACACACACTCAAATACACACACACAAAATCTATCTCATGCGCACACACACTCAAACACACACACTCAAGCTCTCTCACACACACACACACGCTCACACGCACGCACACACACACACACAGATGCATGTACATGCACAGACAGACACAAACTCAAAATGGTTTTGATTTGATTTGCTGTGTCATAATTGTATGAAAAGTTTTGTTTTGTGAGCAGTACAGGCAGACCATTAGCAAACAAGGGCATAGAGATCATTGAGCACTCAGACAGAGCAAGGCATACAAGTTATACTGCACAGGAGGTGCGCAGAGCAAAGTCAACATGATTTGAAGTCAGAGGTCCATTCAGCAGTCTAATAGCAGCTGGGAAGAAGCTGTAGTTAAACCACTTTGTGTGTGTGTGTGTAAGATGATTTTCCATATTAAGCAGAGGTTCACCTGCACATCTGCAAATGTGGTATATTGTATCCATTGTACCCGGTGTGGCTTCCTCTACATTGGGGAAACCAAGCAGAGGCTTGGGGACCGCTTTGCAGAACACCTCCGCTCAGTTCGCAACAAACAACTGCACCTCCCAGTCGCGAACCATTTCAACTCCCCCTCACATTCCTCAGACGACATGTCCATCATGGGCCTCCTGCAGTGCCACAATGATGCCACCCGAAGGTTGCAGGAACAGCAACTCATATTCCGCTTGGGAACCCTGCAGCCCAATGGTATCAATGTGGATTTCACAAGCTTCAAAATCTCCCCTTCCCCCACTGCATCCCAAAACCAGCCCAGCTCGTCCCCTCTACCCACTGCATCCCAAAACCAGCCCAGCCTGTCTCCGCTTCCCTAACCTGTTCTTCCTCTCACCCATCCCTTCCTCCCACCCCAAGCCGCACCTCCATTTCCTACCTACTAACCTCATCCCACCTCCTTGACCTGTCCGTCTTCCCTGGACTGACCTATCCCCTCCCTACCTCCCCACCTACACTCTCTCCACCTATCTTCTTTTCTCTCCATCTTCGGTCCGCCTCCCCCTCTCTCCCTATTTATTCCAGAACCCTCACCCCATCCCCCTCTCTGATGAAGGGTCCGGGCCCGAAACATCAGCTTTTGTGCTCCTGTCAGGGAAGTTGCGAGGACTAAATCCCAAGGATTCTGACGGAATGCCAACAGGCTCGGATGGTCTGCAAGGTTGAGATTTGTTTCAGTAACGGTGCTTGTCTTGTTTTGTAGGCACCATCCTCTTCATGGGCCAAGTCATGGAACCCTAGAGCATGAGGCCAGCTCTGAAAAGACAATACTCAGGTATCATCTCTGTCAAAAGCCGCAACGGAAAGCAGTAAAAAAAACTGGAATTAACCGGAAGAAAAACGTACAATGAGGGAAGGAAGTTTTTTCTGGAATCTGGGGATGATGACCAATTTTCTGCCTGGATCTCGCTCACATTTAACCAGCAGTGACTTGAACTTCAGCCTTCGTTAGATGTCATTTCCTAATCCACAGTCACGCCAGTGATCCCATTCATTTCACAACTCGCAAGGTCTCGTTTTGTCTGTTCATTAGCCGCTTGGAATGTCTGATGCCATCTTGGTTCGGAATGGTTTCCCAAAGCCCTTGCGCTTAGCTCCGGCAACTGAACCCACCCTCCACTGGAATATGACGCCAACCGCTCCCCCCCCAACCCACACCAACTTCACTGTGTATGTTCCAATCAAATACACCCCAGTAACCTTTGCCCTTGATCTCTGTGGCACTTGGACCAATTGTAGGTCACCATTATTGCCAAACCCCCCACCTCAGATGTCGGTGAATTTACTCTCTAGGCACAGCCGCCAACAGGTGCACAGCAAGATCCCATGTAACCCCAAACGACTGAGTAGAGCAACTCGAGTTGAGGGATAAATATAGACCGATATGCCCCGTTGAAGCCGAATCCTGGCGTTTCTACGGCCAGCCCGGGGTTCAGCCAATCCCCTGGTCTGGGACACAGGCGTGGAACATTGAAAGAACTCAGCTACAGCCCGAATGGCCCAATCGCGTTTTGGATGGGAGGTGGGACGTGTTGTGACATTCCCAGTCTACCCTCCCAACCCCAGCCTCTGCGTGAGGGAGATACTTCACCAGGGGAGTGTGAGGAAGGGCAAGATTGTATGTTGCCCCGCTGTGTGATGCAAATTTGGGACCATTAATGGAATATCACGCTCACTTTCCCCTTCAATTTCAACGTTCCTTTCAATGTCAATTTCCAATGTCAGTTCCAACTCTGTCAATTCCTACCCTGTGCCGAAATCTTATGTTAATTTCCCTGCTGTTGAGGGGGATGTTAAAATGCTTGGGGACCAGCTATTTGCTTGCTGACTGTGAACATGCAAGACCTTTTCATCTGTATTTACACACACATCTCTGTACCAAAACTTGCACTATTGCTTCACTTTGGAAAATATGAAACCTCATGGTGTAGTTTGTAATATATTTTCAGATTTGTGTAATTTATTTCTTTTGACTTAAGAAATGTTTTGTATTTTAAATAAAAAAAAGCTAACCACCTTCAGAACTGGATGTGGATACTGCTGAGGACAAGGTTGGGTATTCTATCAGAGATAGTAGGAACTGCTGATGCTGGAGAATCTGAGATAACAAGGTGTGGAGCTGGATGAACACAGCAGGCCCAGCAGCATCAGAGGAGCAGGAAAGCTTGATGTTTCGGGTCGGGACCCTTCTTCAGAAATGGGGGAGGGGAAGGGGGTATTCTATCGCTGTTGTCAGACAGGATCTGGAGTCCCCGGACCCTGAAGGACAGTTCTGATTTCTTTCTACAGATGCTGCCCCAGCAATCTTGTTTCTGATTTCCGGCATCCGCAGTCGTTTTCACTTTTTAAATTTGAACCAGGCCTCCTGGTTCGGAGGTGGGGACACTGCCACAGGAACATTCCACCATTCAACTTGAGAATGACTTGACATCATTCCAGTGCCTGTTGATCCCCATGTGTGTATTTCGAAATTTTCAATCAACCTTCAGCCCACAATTTTGTTTCGCGGTAACAGGAGGATAGATTAAATTTCAGATTCCTGCTCCTCGTCTTTCTGGTATTGTCCCTGAATGACCTGGCTCAAATTTTAAGTGTATGCACTTTGGTTTTTGACCGTATCCTTACTTCTGAGAAACTATTTCTAATTATTGACCTTTTCAAATCCCATAATCATCTTAAACATCTCAACCCTGAATTCTCTACACCCTGTTCCCATTGGGATATCCATTCATAATATCCAACACTTGTTAAAAAATGCCAAATTTCTGGACAGTCGGAGAGGTGAATTCTTAAAGTGGGTGGGGTTTTTTGTGCTTTTTAAACAGAGAGGTCCAACAGCACAGAAACAGGCCTTTCAGTCCAACCAGTCCATGCCGACCATAATCCCAAACTAAACTAGCTCCCACCTGCCTGTTTCTGGCCTATATCCCTCCAAACCTTTCCTTTTCATAGATGGAAAATGTTTCATAACCTGCCAACCAGACCGTAGGCTGTTAAGGAACTGATTAAAGCCTTACATTCGTGATTGGGGAGGCATCCAGTTTTATTTGCTGGGGAAGCTCAGCAGGTCTGGCAGCACCTGTGGAGGAGAAAACAGAGTTAACGTTTCGGGACCAGTGACTGCGGAAGTTCTGAGGAAGGGTCACCAGACCCGAAACGTTAACTCTGTTTTCTCCTCCACAGGTGCTGCCAGACCTGCTGAGCTTTTCCAGCAACTTTGTTTTTGTTCCTGATTTACGGCATCCTCCGTTCTTTTGGTTTTTATCCAGTTTTATTTCTCTGCTGGCACCCAGCAGCAGATTTGGGACAGAGTGGAGGAGGAGCTTCTTCCCCCTATGGGTTGTGAACCTGTGGAATTCCCTGTCCTCGTTGAAAGCGAAGATGGATGGATTTTGGAACAGTTAAAGAATTAAGGGTTACGGTGAGCAGACGGAGCCGAGTCCATGAGAAGATCAGCCATTGGTTGGTGGAGCAGCCTCAATGGGCCGGATGGCCTACTCCTGCTCCTATTTTCTATGTTCATTTCTGCTTTGACCCTCAGATCCTGAAACTGCGCCCACTGCTGAGAACATGCAAGGCATTGTGGGCGGCAATGATGCCTTGGGTAAGTAGCCCATCACAGCTAAATGCAGTCGCTGCTTTAGGGAATAATATTTACCATTGAAATTATTTGGCCAGGCCGAGGCTAACCAAAACTGGGCAGTCCTCTCAAATTTTGAATCATTAAACCACAAGATTGATTCATCTTCCAGTATGGTATGAGTGTTTACAGTCTACATAGGTTTGAGAATGTTTATTTTATATTGTTTGTGTGATACTATATTTTTCAATTGACTGTACAAAAGAGTAAAAATGGAGCTATTTGTATGTTTTCTGTCTGTGTTTTGCAATAAAGATTTGAAATAAATATCTCCCTTACTGAGTTCTAAATTTCTCAATTATTTACTCCAGTGACTCTGCTCCTTTTCAGTTAAGTACTGACATCCAGCCATGGGGCACATTTTGTCATTTTTCTCAGAATTGCTCTGTTCCTAATTTGAATTAGAATTTCTTCGGTGACTCAGGCGTAGGATGAGGAACCAATCCTGACTAATGCTGAGGCAGAGCTCAAAGAACCAATCTGATCCGATGATCCAATCTTGAAACATTGGCCAGCCTAGGATCCAATCCTGAGACACTGACCATCCGATGATCTGATCCCGGGACACTGATGATCCAAAGACCCAATCTGGGGTACTGACCGTCTGAGGATCCAATCCCGGGACATTGAACACCCAACAAACCAATCCTCAGGCACCGACCAGCCAAAGAACCAATCTGGAGACACTGTTGACCCAGTGAAGCGATCCTGAAGCACTGACCACTCAAAGAACCATCCCTGTGACACTGACCATCCAATGAACTAATTTGGAGACACTAATGACCCAATGAACCAATCCTGATACACTCACCACCCAATAATCCAATCTTGAGACAATGTCCATCCAATTAACCAACCCGGAGACACTGACCATCTACGGATCCAGTCCTGAGACACTGACCATCTAATGAGCCAGTCCTTAGGCCTTGAACATCCAGTGATCTGATCCTGACGCACTGAGTATCCAATGAACCAATCCTGAAGCAGACCCTAATGAACCAGTTATGGAGCAGACCCCGTGCCCGATGAACCAATTACGAGGCTGAAACCATTCAACGCACCAACTGAGAAGAGAGACTACCCATCCAATCAAATCCAAGGGACAGGTTTGTCACAATCCTGGTGCAGGAATCATTCCCTACCTCCTTTATAATCAGGATGAAATGACAAACTTTGACTGAACAGTAACCAGCTGCTCATAGGTCCTGTGACTGTAATACAGAAGTAACCAGTTGGGAGACAACAGACAAATGATTTGCATGAGATGCACTGAGGCTCTGGATATATTTCTGACCATAGCCACTCACTCCTCATAATTGACCACTTAGAAAGTGCACTGTCACAGTTGGGCTTCTATATTGGTGTTGGGTGTGTCAGTGGTCACTGTTGTGAAAGCGCTGCCCTTTCAAGGCTGGTTGTGGTTGGAATCAGTGGACCTTTGCCAAGTTTCTGAGGATTGCACATTCCAAAGCCAATCCTGGACACGGCCCCTGGTGAGTTCCTGGTTTGCAGCAGCAGGGCTGTGGAATTTAAACCCGAGGTTAAGTTCTCTGTTAAAGGGAGCAGGGGAGACAGGTGGGGTTGAATGAAGGAGTTACCCACGTCTCGAATTAGCTCTGGGTATCTTCGTTCTGCAGTTGCCCCGTTGAGTCTCTAACAATCAGTCAATCCAAAGGAGACGAAGCGGGGGTATATTTGGCAAAGTTGTTGGAAACAAGGGGGGAGAGTTAAGACAGGACAATTCAAGGAAGGAATTCCAGAGGTTGGGAATGGGGTGCTTGAAAGAGTGGCCTCTAGTGATAAAGGGATAGATTTTGATATTCTGAAGACTAAGTCGAAACTAAGTTCGACTGAATAGCTGAACAGGAGTGTGGGAGATTGAGGGTTCAGAAGAGATTCACTAGGATACTGTCAGGAATGGGGATTTAAGTTATAGGGAGAGGCTGGGACTTTTTGTTTCACTGGAATGTAGGAGGTTGAGGAGAGATCTCATTGAGGTTTATAAAATCATGAGGGGTATAAATAAGGTGAATGGCAGGTGTCGTTTCTCTAGGATGAGGAGTTCAAGACTCGGGAGGGAGAGGCATATTTTTAAGGTGACAGAAAAGACACAAGAGGGTGGTTTGTGTGTGGAATGAACTTCCGGGGGAAGTGGCAGATGTGAGTACAGTTGCAACATTTAAAAGACATTTGGATAAGCTCATGAATAGGAAATGTTTGGAGGGACATGGGCCAAGTGCAGACAGGTGGGTTTAGTTTATTTTGGGATTATTTTAGGAACTAGAGAGAATTTACAGCATAGAAACAAGCCCAGTTGCTCTGTACTGGCATTTATGACTCAATATGTGTTAACTCCAGACACACTATCAATTTGTACAACTTAGTCTTTTTAAAGCCCTTAAGGATGACAACTGTTTCATTTATGTGGACATATTGCTTAAGTATACTTGGTCACATTCTCTGAGCAGGAAAAGTTAGGGGGAAGATTTATTCAAGATTTTTAAAGTTATGAAGGGCTTAGTCAGAGCAAACTGGAAGGAATGGCTGCCCCTGGCAGGTGGGAGGACAACTAAAGTAAAAAAAAAAGCAGCAGGTGGTAATGGGCGGCACGGTGGCTCAGTGGGTAGCCCTGCTGCCTCACAGCACCAGGGGCCTGAGTTCCATCCGCCCTCGGGCAACTGTGCCTGTGTGGGTTTTCTCCAGGTGCTCTATTTTCTTCTCACAGCCCGAAGAAGGTTAGGGTGGATTGACCGTGCTAAATTTCCCCATAGCGTGCAGGCTAGGTGGGTTACCCAATCGGAAATGCAGGGATAGTAGGGGGTGAGGCTGGGCGGGATGGTCTTTGGACAATCGCTGTGGACTGAATGGGCTGAATAGCCTGCTCCCATACTATCTGCATTCTGTATGCAGCTCAGAGTGGGCTGGCAGTGGGAAAACACCATGCAGTATGCAGATTAGGTGAACTAACCATGGGGAAACAGAGGATGGGGTGGGTCTGGGTGTGCTCCTAGTTCACCTTAAGAATATTCAATGATCACAGTCTCTCACCAGATATGGATGTCTAAAGGGACAACATGCTTTTGAAAGTGTATGTAGGTAGGCCGTGTGTTCATCACCCAGCCAAACAAAGGATGCATTAGCAAAAAGATCGGAGGGGGAGCTGAGGGGAACTTCATTTACAAGAGTATTCGGAAACATACAGCCTGCAGTTGGAGTGGGAGTAGATTCAATATCAATCTCAGGCAACAGGAAATCTCTTCCCATTGATCAGCAGCTTCTCCTGCCAATCAATTCAAGACTAGCAAGGCAAGGATTTAAGGCTTAGGCATTTTTCTTCCTTTAAAATCTGGATTTTTTTCTTCCCCTTTTGGCTCTTTGTCTCTTATTTCCGATGTTGTTTCTTCTTAAAGTTACGGTTTTGGCTCTAGTGGATGGTGACCTTGTACGCTTTCCACTGTATATGCTCTTATACATGTGAAAATAAATCCAATCCTCATCCCTTTATTCATTAACGGAATGGGGCACGTCGCTGGCCAGGCAGCATTTACTGCCCATCCCTAATAGCCCATAGGGCAGTTAAAAGAGTCAACCACATAGCTGTGGATCTGGAGTCACATGTAGGCCAGACCAGATAAGGATGATAGTTTCCCTCCCTAAAGGGCATTAGTGAGCCAGATTGGCTCCCTCCCCCCTCCCCCTGACAATCATCAACGGATTCATGGTTAGGATTAGACTCAATTCAGTTTTTTAAAATTGAATTCAAATTCCACCATCTTGCCCTGGCAGGATTTGAACTCAGGTCCACAGAACCTTATCTGGGTCTCTGCGTTAACAGTTCAGTAATAGGCCTTTCTCATTCTAAATTTCAAAAGGGATTTGGATGAATACTTGTTGAGGGAAAGGTTTTGCAGGCTGACAGGAAAGGGGTAGTTGAATGGGAAGGAATGGTAGTTCTGACCCTTACCAGCTCCTTCAACTGTCCATTTTCTGACTGGGGACCCTGTAGCCTTCAGGGCTCAATATCGAGTTCAATAATTTCAGGGCCTTACTACCGTCTCCCGGCCTGTCCTGGTGTCCTCTCCCTGGCGAGGCGGTCTCCTGGCTGGCCTGGCTTAGCGGCTTCTCAGTGGCCCCGGTGTGGCAAACTCTCTCTTGGCGTGGCCTGGCGATTTTCCAGTGGGGCCTGGCAATCTCTCAGCAGCCTGGTATCACAGCCATCTGCTCAGCATGGCCTCAGTGTGGACTCCTGGCCTTGAGGTGATTCCAGAGCGGTCTTCCAGCCTCAACAGCCTCGAGGTAAGGCCCAGCACAGTCTGGAGTCCAGGCCCAAAATGGACTAGAAATTAGGTGTGAACTGGTTTGGAAAGACTCTTGTTCCAAACTTCTTATTTCTCTATTTTCTAACTTATTCATACAATCAGTAATGCTGGACTTTTCATTTCCTTATTTTTCTAATTTTTTTCCCCTAAGAACTTAAACTGAAGCATCTGTACCTTGGACCTAAGGTGGCTCTGTAAAGTGCTGACTTTCACTGTACTCAATTCAATTCAACTCCACACACCAGGCCTTGCACAAAACCACAGCCACGAACAACCCATTGTCAGCCTCTAACAGTCCCCACTCTCAGCTATTGATTCTCCCAGGCTGACCCTTACCAGCTCCTTCAACTGTCCAACTGTTTTTCTCTCTGTCTCTGGGCTCTACCTCCACATATCATTTACTCCTCCCCATACCCCATCTCCAGCTATATATATATCAACCTTTTCCTGCACAATCAGCTCTAAAGACCAGCGACAAAACGTTCCGAGGAAGGGTCACTGGACCCAAAACGTTATCTGTGCTTTCTCTCCACAGACGCTGTCAGGCCTGCTGAGAGAGAATGCTGACCTAGCTATTCCTCCCCTCGAGAACAGATCATGGACCCAATGGGCCAGTGTCCAGTGCTGGCCTTTATATCTACAGGGCTGGAATACAAGAACGCAGCAATTAGGCAAAACCCTGTCAGACCCCACTATGGAGCTGTACAGCACAGAAGCAGACACTTCTGTCATATTTGTCCATGCCGACCAGTTATCCTGAATTAATCCAGTCCCGTTTGCCAGCTTTTGGCTCAGGTCCCTCCAACTCCTACCTATTCATGTACCCATTCAGATGCCTAATGGTACCAGCCTCCACCACTTCCTCTGGCAGCTCGTTCCACACACGCACCACCCTCTGTGTGAAAAAGTTGTCCCTTAGGTCCCTTTTAAATCTTTCCCCCTCTCCCCTTAAACCCATGCCCTCTAGTTTTGGATTCCCCCCACCCTGGGGGAAAGACCTTGGTTATTCACCCTATCCATGCCCCTCATGATTTTATGAACCTCGATAGGGTCACCCCTCAGCCTTCTACGCTCCAAGGAGTAAAAGCCCTGGCCTGTTCAGCCTCTCTCTGCAGCTCAAACTCTCCAACCCTGGCATCAACTTGTCATCTTTTCTGAACCCTTTCAAGTGTAACAATTTGTGGACTGCAGCGGTTCAAGAAGGCAGCTCACCACCACTTTCTCAAGGGCAACTAGGGACGGGCAATAAATCCTGGCCAGCAAGCATCCCACAAATAAACAAAGAAAAATCTTTCCTATAACCAGGAGACCAGTTTTCCAAAAATGAAATTGGAGTTGCCGGTTATCAGATCAGCTATTTGCCCACTGAATGGTGTAGCAGACTCAATGGGCTGAATGGCCTACTGTTGCTCTTGTATTCTATGGTCTTATAGTCACAAAAACAGAATGCTATTCCTGAAATTATCTGGACGTCCCTGCGGCAGACCATACTCCATTGCTCAACGGACAGAAAATAGAAGCTTTAAAAAGAAAGTTTAAACAAACACACACAGAAATGTTCTATTCACTTCTGTTGCATTCCAAAAGGTTGTGTAAATAAAAGTTTAGACTCCGACTCACGCCACAGTCTTAAAATAAAGCATCTCCCGAGATGCATGATCTAAATTCATCTGCTGTCAATCAGTCTCTATCGTCACAATGCACCCATTCACTGCTCCTCTCCACCCTAATTCTGAGAACGAACACCTCACTGTCACGATGGAGGAGGGAGAACAGAGCGATTCAGAAGGATGGTAAAAGGGAAATTTATCTGCACTGCTGATCTCTGAACAGCAGGAGGTTTGAAATCCTCAGGAAAGCCCCTAAGATAATAGCAGGTCATCTGGCTCTGAGAGAACACAGAAGGGTGTTGGTTCAAATCAAAAGAGTAAGAGATTGGTTGGCTTGCGGTCCTGAGAGACTAGCTTGGTTGGCTTGTAAAGCAATTCTCATCACCAGCTGAAGTTATCGTGAAAGACTCCCCTTTCTCAACCTTAACTCCGGTCATGTCTTGTCTCATGGGAGAGTCTGGTAAGACTAAGGCCACATGATCTGTAGGCTTGCACAGAGTCAAAGGGCTCCTGCAGACGTTTAAGGAGCGAGCAGGTTGGTGCTGGGTGAGAGTGTTGGCAGTGAGCTGCGCGTAGCAACGCCCTAGCTGGAGTTTCCAATTGTAGTTGGATGCAAGAATCTTCAGAAATGTAACTTCAAGCCTCCAACTTGGCATAACCCCTTCCTGCCGTCAGAAGTCCCTCCTAGTTTAATTTAGATATATGTGAGGTGTTACATTTTAGTAGATCAAACCAGGACTTATGCATTTAATGGTAGGGCCCTGCATGGTGTTGTAAAACAAAGAGATCCAGTGATACAGGTTCATAGCACTTCGAAAACAGAGTCACCGGTAGACAGGGTGGTGGAAAAAGGCTTTTGACATGCTTGCTTTCATCAGTCAGGGCACTGAGTGAAGTTCTGAGGAAGGGTCACGAGACCCGAAACGTTAACTCCGTTTTCTCCTTCACGGATGCTGCCAGACCTGCTGAGCTTTTCCAGCAACTTTGGTTTTTGTTCCTGATTTACAGCATCCGCAGTTCTTCCAGTTTTTGTTGAGTCAAGCTGTTGGGATGTCTTGTTGCAGCTGTCCAAGAGGTTGGTGGTGCCACATTTGGGGGACTGCATGCAGTTCCTTTTGCCTTAGTATAGAAAGGATATTATTAAACTAGAAAGAGTGTAGAAAGAGTTTACTAGGATGCGACCTGGACTGGAAGTTTTGAGTTATGAGGAGAGGCTGAATAGGTATGGGAGATTTTTTTTTCCTTAGGTGAGGTCTATAAAATCATGAGAGGTATAGATAAGGTAGATAGCCAACAGCTCTTCCCCCATGGTAGGGGAGACTAAAACTAGAAGGAATAGAATTAAGGTGAAAGGGAGGAATACAAAAGGGTCTTGGGGGGAAGTTCTTTCACATAGAGGGTGGTGAGTGGCTGGAATGGGCTACCAGAGGTAATAATGGAAACAAGTACAATTTTATCATTTAAGAAACAGGTACATAGATGGGATGCGTATGGAGGGATTTGGACCAAAACACAGGCAAATAGGACTAATTTAATTGTGAAAACTGAGTGGCATGGACAAGTTGGGTCAAAGGGCCTGTTTCCATGCTGTAAATCTCTGTGCCTCTATATCCCTCATGCTACTATGCAGCACTACCTACTCTCTATAGCCCCTCGTACACATACGTCAACTCCCTGGGCTTTCACCCAGTATATCTTCTGTGCAGGAACATTGAAAATCTGTTGTTACCGCAACCCTATAAAAATGTCAATCTGCCAGAACTTTAAAAAATTAATGACAGAAAATATAAGCACTTAACACCTCCTTATCTTACACCAACAAACATTGAGCCAGTGACAAAATGTATCATGGGAAGAAAAGGAAATATTGACAATCTATCAATCAAGCAATACTTTCCTTTCTGTTTTCCAACAAACTAGTGGAAGTCTGGGCTCCCAGCCATACTTTTCTTCTGCAATCTTGCTAATTTCCTTCAACAAAATTAGACTCATTCCACGATCCTTTGCCCAGGGCCCTATGTTTTGTTTCTTTTCTAAATATATATCGAATTCCTTCTTAAATTGGTAGTGATTCTTCGGTTCCAACTAGTTGAACGGTCCAAATCAGAACAACATGATGTGTGAAAAAGGTGTCTCCTCATCTCTTTCCATTTTTTGGCCAAATAATTTAAACTCTGGTTCTCTGGCAGCTACGCACAAGAACACAAATTTCCCTTCCACTTTCATCAGGATTACACTGCGGTTTCTGGAAGGATCGTCGGGCCAGGTACATGCCAACCAGGATCCAGCTGACAAGGCTATATCTCCTTGACAAAAAAGAGAATTTTAGCTTGTTGTTAGATTGTTACTGACAATTAAAATGAAAGAATGGTAACATTTTTTATTGCTCTACTACATATTGTGGGAGGCAGCACGGTGGCTCAGTGGTTAGCCACTTCACGGTGCCAGTGTTCAATTCCACCCTCTGGCACCTGTCTATGTGAAGTTTGCTCATTTTGCCACGTGTCTCTGTGGGTTTCCTCCCAGAGTCCAAAGATGTGCAGGTTAAGGATGTGCAGTACGGGTGGATTAACCATGGGAAATGCAGGGTTACAGGGATAGGGTGGGGGGGGTGTGGATTTTGGTGGGATTATCGTCGGAGGGTCGGTGTGACTCGATGGGCTGAATGGCCAGCTCCCACATTGTGCGGATTCTATGAGGAGACTGATTTGCACCCATTTCATTGCAGGAATTTTTACTATGGGGACGAATGAGTCTTCCAACTATATCTTACCAAACTCACCTCTTGAATGACCTGAGATAACACGGTGTGAAAGTGGATGAACACAGCAGGCCATGCAGCATCAGAGGAGCAAGTAAGCTTGACGTTTCAGGTCGGGCCCCTTCTTCAGAAATGGAGGAGGGAAGGGGATTCTGAAATAAATAGAGAGACGGGGGAGGCGGAGAGAAGATGGATAAAGGAGAAGATTGGGTACAGGAGACAGACAGGTCAAAGAGGTGGGATTAGACCAGTGAAGGTGAACGTAGGTGGGGAGTTAGGGAGGGGATAGGTCAGTGCGGGGAGGATGGACTGGTCGGGGGGGTGGAATGAGGTTAGTGGGTAGGGGATGGGAGTGGGGCGTCAGTTGGAAGGAATGGTTAGGAAGGCAGGTAATAGCTGGGTTGGTTTTGGCATGTCGTCGGGGTAGGGGAGATTTTGAAGCTTGTGAAGTCCACATTGATATCCTTGGGCTGCAGAGTTCCATAAGACCACAAGACCATAAGACATAGAGGAGTGGAAGTACAGCCATTCGGCCCATCAAGTCCACTCTGCCATTTAAATCATGGCTGATGGGCATTTCAACTCCACTTCCCTGCACTCTCCCCGTAGCCCTTGATTCCTTCTGAGATCAAGAATTTGTCAATCTCTGCCTTGAAGGCATCCAACGTTCCGGCCTCCACTGTACATCGTGACAATGAATTCCACAAGCCCACCACTCTCTGGCTGAAGAAATGTCATCTCATTTCAGTTTTAAATCTACCTCCTCTAATTTTAAGGCTGTGCCCACAGGTCCTAGTCTCCCCGCCTCCCGTGAGGCACCGTATCAAAGGTTCCCAAGCAAAATATGAGATGCTGTTCCTGCATCTTTCGGGTGGGTATCATTGTGGCACTGCAGGATGCTTAGGATGGGCATGTCGTCCAAGGAGTGGTGGGGGGGGGTGGAATTGAAATAGTTCGTGACTGGGAGGTGTAGTTGTTTGTTGTGAACTGACCGTAGGTGTTCCGCAAGCAGTCCCCAAGCCTCCGTTTAGTTTCCCCGATGTAGAGGAGGCCACAACGGGAACAGTGGATACAGTATATCACATTAACAGATGTGCGGGCGAACATCTGTTTGATGTGAAAAGTCTTCCTAGGGCCTGGGATGGGGATGAGGGGGGAGGTATAGGGTCAGGTGTAGCACTTGCTTTGGTTGCAGGGAAAAGTGCCGGGGGTGGTGGGGCTGGAGGGGAGTGTGGTGCGGAGATGGGAGTCACGGAGAGAGTGGTCCCACAACATGAACCAATTACTAGCATTAAGACCTTGATGATCCGTGATGGTCTTCTGTATCTGATTTTGATTGTATTAAATGCTGCAAGAGAATGGTGTATTGAATTTCTGTGTACTTTGACATTAGGTTTGGACAAAGCAAGGTAAGAGATTGGATTTCCCCGTTACCAGATACCAGGCTCAGCTGGACATGTAAAGCTTTGTAACAGAGTTATAGAGCATGGAAACAGGCCCTTCGGTCCACCAGTCCGTGCAGACCATAATCCCAAACTAAACTAGTCCCACCTGCCTGCGCTTCGCCCATATCCCTCCAATACTTTCCTATTCATGTACTTATCCAAATGTCTTTTAAACATTGTAACTGCACTCATATCCACCACTTCCTCTAGACGTTCATTTCACACACAAACCACTCTCTGTGTTAAAAGAATTGCCTCTTGTGTCTTTTTTAAATCTCTCTCCTCTCACCTTAAAAATATGACCCCTAGTTTTCAAATCTCCCACCCTGTGGAAAAAAAGACATTTACCATTCACCTTATCCATACCCCTCATGATTTTATACATGTCCATAAGGTCAAGCCATCGCCCACCCACCAAGCCCTTACGCTCCATTGAGGAAAGTCCCTGCCTATCCAGCCTCTCCTTATAACTCAAATTCTCCACTCCCGACAACATACTCCTAAGTCTTTTCTGAACCCTCTGCAATGAGGCTGGGGAGAGCGGGGAGCGATATACTGGAACGGTAATTCCCCTTCTGGCAGAGACCAAAACGAGCAGACATAGTTTAAAGTCAAAGGGTTTACAATTTAAAACCAAAGTGTTTCCGATTTAAAATGGAGATGAGAATGGTTCTTTCTGAGACAGTCAGATGTCTTTGAACTATTGTCAAATGTCAGTGCAGCGCTGGGCTGTTCTAAAATAAAAGCACATTTAGAGTCATAGAGCTGTACAACATGGAAACAGAGCCTTTACTCGTCCATGCCGAACCGATATCCCATATTAATCTAGTCCCAGTTGCCTGTATTTGACCCATATCCCTCCAAACCCTTCCTATTTGTATACCCATCCAAATGCCTTTTAAATGTTGTAATTGGACCAGCCTCTACTACGTCCCTTTACAACACGTTCCATACATGACCCTCCATGAAAAGGTTGCCCTTGAGGTCCCTTTTAAATCTTTCTCCTCTCACCTTAAACCTACACCCTCCAGCTGAGACTCCCTGATCCTGGCAAAAAAGACCTTGGCTATTCACCTTATCCATGCCCCACATGATTATATATATATACCCCTCAACCTCTAACGCTCCCAGGTAAAAAGTCCCAGCCTCTGCTTATAACTCAAACCGTCCAGTCCCAGCAACATCCCTGTGAATATTTTCTGTACCCTTTCTAGTACATCGACAACCTTCCCGTAAGTCCTATTGGCTCAATGCTCCCATTCTCTCTAGCAGGCATATGGCAAATATCTAATCATTCCAATCTGATTGTCAAAACCCCAGACTGTCCCCCACCACCGCACAACCATTCAAGCTTATCATACCATCCAGCCTCTTACCCCTCAGCTCCTTCCTACCTTGACTTGTTCTGTTGTCATAACCTTCCCTCTCTCATGTGTTAAAAAGGGCCCGAGCGCCACTTTTTTCACACAGAGGGTGGCGCAGAGTAGGGAATGAGCTGCCAGAGGAAGTGGCGAAGGTTGGTACAATTGCAACATTTGAAGGGCATCTGGATGGGCATGTAAATAGGAAGGGCCAAATGCTGGCAGCTGGATCCAGAATAGCTTAGGATACCTGGTCAGCATGGGTGAGTTGGGCTGAAGGGTCTGTTGACTCTAAGGCTGTGTGATCCTACGGCTACATGGTAGTGACATTTTTAAGAGGTGGGCTGGAAAATGAAAGACCAGCAGTGGGGTTGCTATGGCGTGAGTAAGATTTATGTGACAGTCGTGAGAAAACCTGATAGCTGACAGTTTGATAGAAACGGTGAGTGAAAGGATGTGTGCTTGCAGTCTGACCTCACCACACTGTTTCACATGGCCATTTCCACCAGAACCAGTGACCTTGGACAGAAATGATAAGGCGATAAATATCCTGCACGTAAATAAAACCAGAAGTACGGGAAAAAAACAACATTTGAGAATAGCTTACCACTCAGATCATTTCAGCTGAGCCGTGCAGTATTTCAGATTAGGCATCTTTAACTTGGGTCCTGAAGAAAAGTCATGAAAGTATTAACTCTGCTTTTCACTTCCCACAGATGGTGCCCAGCTCTGCCGAGGTTCTCCAGCATTTACTGTGTCTGTTTCAGATTTCCAACCTCCACAGCATTTTGCTTTTGTCTAACTTTCGTGGGTCCAACTTTGGGCAGAATGCAAGGTTCCTCTGTTCTGTCTCAACCCTAACCTTCGAGGATCAGACTTAGCATATGGGCCTCTAGGCTTGAAACATTGATGCTGTTCGCTGTTCACAAATCTGTAAGACCAGAAGTAGGAGCACTAGTAGGCCATTCAGCCCCTTGAGCCTGCTCCACCATTCAATAGGATCGTGGCTCATCCAACATTCCTCACATCTGCTTTCCTGCCCTTTTCCCTGTAATCCATGGTTCCCTGACGGATCAAGAGTCTATCCATCTCAGCCCTAAATTACAGAAGGACTCTGTCCCCACAACTCTTTGTGGCAAGGAGTTCCAAAGACATTCAACCCTCTGAGAGAATAAATTCCTCATCTTCTCAGTCTTAAATTGGCACCCCTTTATTCTGAAACTGTGCCCTCTGATCCCAGGCTCTCCCATGACGGGAAACATCCTCTCAGCATTGACCCTGTCAAGCCCCTTAAGAATCCAATTGTTTCAATGAGATCATCTCTCATTCTTCTAAACTCCTGTGAATGGAGTCCCAATCTGTTTAGCCTTTGCTCAGAAGACAAATCCCTCCATACCTAGGATCATCCCAGTCAACTTTCTCTGAACAGCTGTCTCTCAGTGAAAATTGTGCAGTGCCAAGTCACTGGGCCATTAACGTAGAGACCCGAACTAATGGCCTGGGAGCACAGGATAAGATCACATCAGGTCAATCATTGGAATTTTAGATTCAATTCATTAATCATTCTGGAATTGAATGCTGGTTTTGGTGATCTTGACCATGAAACTATCATCAGTGGTCACCCATCTAGCTCACTAACGTCTTCCCAGGGTACAAAATCTGACAGCCTTACCAGGCCTGGCATACTTGTAGTTTGAGACGCCCTGTCAATGTGGTTGACTCTGAAGTGACACGGCCCAGCGGTCCTTTTCATTCACTTGCCATGGACAAGTGGAACCAGAGGGGCTGCAGCGGTTCAGGAACAGGGCTCACCACTGCTTTCCGAAGAGCATTTACGGATGGCCAACAAATTCTGGCCCAACCAGTGATGCCCATGAAAGGCTGAAGATGTGGCTACAGTCCCATATTGACACTTGGGCCCAGTAAGACATGAATCGAACCATCTCAATTACCAATCCTGGCCACAACAGAAAAACTGCACGGTTACGTTTCCACTCTGAACCAAATGTTTCTGGGAAATTCAATCATCCGTGTCATTAAAAACAAATGTTTTTTATTCCTCTGCCCCAAAAGACAACTATGTGCTGAACCTAAAATTAAAATAGTGCCCCCACCCTGAAACCAAAGGCTGGGATGACTAGGAAATTAAACACATCCGCCAAAGCAAAACCCACACAACCCCACCCCTGCCAGGGCCAGCATGTTGTGGGAGACATTGGGAGTTGGATTGGCTTCTAAATGTTCACCCATAAGGCAGTTTTAATTGCAATAACATCCCAACATCCATTCTATACTTATGCATTATTCTTATGTTTTCAACAAGATTGGAATAGCAATCTAAAAACTGAAAGAACTGCGGATGCTGTAAATCAGGAACAAAAGCAGGAGTTGCTGGAAAAGTTCAGCCAGTCTGGCAGCATTCATGCAGGAAAACCAAAGGTCCGGTGATCCTTCCTCAGAACTCTGTTCCGCAGAACTGGTCCAAGACCATTGCACAGGGCTTCCACACCACGCCACACTAGGCAAGAGACCACCATACCGGGCCGAGACCTCGACACCAGGCCGAGATGGCAACACACCAGTCTGGGACCTCCACACTGGGCCGAAATGCCAGCACACCAATCAGGGACCTCCACACCAGGCCGAGATAAGACCTCCACACTGGGCCATTGGAAGACCAGGAAGGCAAATCTGAAGCGAGGACAAGATGCCAAAAGTGGACCTCCATGCCAAGACGAGACCGCACGACGGGACAAGACTGCCACCCCAGGAGGTTGCCCCGCCAGGCCTATACTGCTATTCTGGGCCATTAGAAGCCATCCCATCACTGCGCCTGTAACAGGAGAAGATACCTTCCGCTGACGTCATGAAAAGAAGGTGAGGTACAACAATAAATGGAAACAGTAAAGGAAAAGCATAGAAAGAAAAACACTGAAGCAGAGGGAGTGGATGAAAACCTTGGCTAACAGCCCACACATTATGCTGCTACTCCACTGCCATCTTGGAAAAAGACGACTGGTTTGGTCTCGTGGTAACATCATGCAAAGCTATGAAAGTTCCCTCCCATTTCTATTTGTGCATCTTGTTTACTTCTCGATCAGACTTATGCTCTGACAGTTAATCTCCTCCTCAACACTGTTGTCAGGGCCATATGTGAGAGGCATCGGAAAACACAAACCCACTTAAATGGGAGCTGCAAGTCTTCTGAACTGCCCTCAAAGTTGTAAATTACATTATTTTGACGGGTCTGGTGCCAAGGCTGGGGTTACTGCTAATTGTTCTGATGAAGAGTAAGCGCCAAAAACATCACAATTCCTTGTTTATATTAGCAGATGTTGCCTGACCTGATGTGTTTATCCAGCTTTCATTTTGAATCTGGAAGCTTTTTCGATGGTTTGGCAGCCTAACCTAGTAATGGGTTGAGCCACATTGGACTTAATAGGTCCCAGGCTCAGTTGCTGAATCACAGAAGGATACAACACAGGGCGCCATTCAGCCCATAGTTCCTGCACTAGCCTTTGGAAAGAGCTATCCAATTAATCCCAGTCCCTTTCGTCTTTCCTTGTCCACTTCTTATCTCCTTACAAATATTTATCAAATTCCCCCTTTTTAAGTTACTCTTGAATCCGCATCTGCTGTGTTTTCTAGCAATGCATTCTGGATCACAGTATCTTTCCACAGCAAAAGAATTTTGCCTTCCTCCCACTCTGGTTCTTCTGCTTAATGACTTAATTCTTTGGGAACAAATTGTCTCCAGTAACCCTCCAAAAACATGCACAAATCTCAGACAAGGCAGAGAGCGATGCCATTGAGTATGCAAAGTGGGAATTTGGGAGACAGCATTCTGGCTGCCAATCGTCATTGGGTGATGGATACCTCGATGCCCTGCTCCAACAACATGCCACTGTCTTGACATCCGTCGGTACAGCATTCAGAGCACATCAGCACGATTCAGCGGCAGCTGAACCACACCCATGTGAGATTTAGTGCCAGGGAAAGATAGCCACACCAGCAAGGATCATTGCCAGGGGAGCCATGACACAGAAAGAGGCAGTACCAAATGAACGTTATGCCAGAGAAAGTAAGGACTGGGTGGACTGTGCCCAGGAGAGCGTCAATGCCAGGTTGACCAAATTAGACCGGGGATCTGAGCCCTCTTGACCCTGCTGGACTGAGAATTGGAGTCTGGTAGACCATACTGAACTCAGAGCCAATGTCAGGTTGACCATACCTGACTGAGAGCTAATGCCAGGTTGCATATTTCCTTGAAGGTGAGGGAGTTGCAGGTAGTCAGGCATTTGGCACGCTTGGCTGCATTGGTTAGAACATTGAGTATAGGAGTTGGGATGTCATGTTGCACTGTACAAGACATTGGTAAGGTCACAGTTAGAGTACTGCATGCAATTCTGGTCACCCTCCTATAGGAAGGATGTTGTTAAACTTGACAGGGTGCAGAAAAGATTTACAATGATGTTGGCGGGAGTGGAGGGTTTAAGTTATCAGGAGAGGCTGAATGGGCTAGGTCTTTTATTCCCTGGAGTGCAGGAGGTTGAGGGGTGTCCTGAAAGAGGTTTATAAAATCACGAGGGGTAGAGATCGGGTCAAGATCTTTGCCCTAGAATGGGGGAATCCAAAACTAGAGGACATAGGTTTGAAGTGAGAGGGGAAAGATTTAAAAAGGACCCAAGGGGTAATTTTTGCACAGAGGGCGGTGTGTGGATAGAATAAGCCACCAGAGGAAGTGGTGGTACAATTACAACATTTAAAAGGCATCTCGAAGAGTACTTGAATAGAAAGGGTTGAGAGGGATATGGGCCAAATGCTGGTGAATGGGAGTTGGTCAGATTGGGATACCTGTTGGCATGGACAAGTTGGGCAAAAGGGTCTGCTTCCATGTTGTACATCTCAATGACTGCACTGGACTGAGAGTCAACATTGGGTTGACCACACTGGACTGATGGTCAATGCCAGGTTGAGCGTATATGATTGAAGTCAGAGCCTGGCTTACCCTGCACAACTGAGAGTGGATGACCAGGGAAAACAATGTACCTCATGTTACCAAGGAATAAGACAAGGGTCTTTTCTTTTCAGTGCTGGTCTCTCTGTCACAGTTCTGTCCCTTCAATGTGGAGGTGCCAGTGTTGGACTGGAATGGAGAAGGTCAGAAATCACATGACACCAAGTTATATCCCAACAGGTTTGTTTGAAAACAATCTTTCAGAGCTTCAGAGATAACAAAGCGCGGAGCTGGATGAACACAGCATGCCAAGCAGCATCAGAGGTGCAGGAAGGCTGATGTTTCAGGCCTACTCCTTTTCCTGGAGTTAATTAGACAGATAGTATCTGACACAGAATTTAGAAGTTAAAAGGGTCATACCACTGATGAGGATGTATTAAACAAACCTCAGATAGTGTTAAATCTTCAAGCAGTCAGAAGGTTTTAGTATGTATGTGTAAATTCCCAAATTCCTTTCAAGTCATTGTGATTTATCACAGTTTTATCAGTGTAAAGAAGGGGTAACATTTTAGATCAGACAGTGCATGTTAGGGTGGCATTTTATACTTTAGAAATAAAACCAGTCTGACTAAGCAAGATGCAAGCAGGGAAGAAAAATTGAAAAATATGTTGCAATTTTCTTTCGGGCACAGAAGAGCAAAATTGAATGGAAATTACCGAGTGCCGCCGGAAACACCCAAGTTCATAGATCGCCGTTCATTATGAAGCATGCGTAACTCCGGCCAGCTTTGAGGAAGGTGATCAACACATCCCTCACACCCCGCCCCCGCCACACCGCAACACATCTCTCACACCCCGCCCCCGCCACAAGCGCCCCCAGAGGATCCCCCTCGTTCACACATACCACCCCACCAAGCTTCGGATACAACATTTCATCCTCCGACACTTCCGTCATCTACAATCCGACCCCACCACCCAAGCTATTTTTCCATCCCCACCCTTGTCTGCCTTCCGGAGAGACCACACTCTCCACGACTCCCTTGTCCACTCCACACTCCCCTCCAACCCCACCACACCCTGCACCTTCCCCTGCAACCGCAGGAAGTGCTACACTTGCCCCCACACCCCTATCCCAGGCCCCAAGATGACTTTCCATATTAAGCAGAGGTTCACCTGCACATCTGCCAATGTGGTATACTGTACCCGGTGTGGCTTCCTCTACATTGGGGACCGCTTTGCAGAACACCTCGGCTCAGTTCGCAATAAACAACTGCACCTCCCAGTGGCAAACCATTTTAACTCCCCCTCCCATTCTTCAGAGGACATGTCCGTCATGGGCCTCCTGCAGTGCCACAATGATGCCACCCGAAGGTTGCAGGAACAGCAACTCATATTCCGCTTGGGAACCCTGCAGCCCAATGGTATCCATGTGGACTTCACCAGCTTCAAAATCTCCCCTTTCCCCACTGCATCCCAAAACCAGCCCAGCTCGTCCCCTCCTCCCACTGCATCCCAAAACCAGTCCAGCCTGTCTCTGCTTCCCTAACCTGTTCTTCCTCGCACCCATCCCTTCCTCCCACCCCAAGCCGCACCTCCATTTCCTACCTACCTCCACATCTCGCCTCCTTGACTGACCTATCCCCTCCCTACCTCCCCACCTATCTTCTTCTCTCTCCATCTTCGGTCCGCCTCCCCCTCTCTCCCTATTTATTCCAGAACCCTCTCCCCATCCCCCTCTCTGATGAAGGGTCTAGGCCCGAAACGTCAGGTTTTGTGCTCCTGAGATGCTGCTTGGCCTGCTGTGTTCATCCAGCTTCACACTTTGGTATCACAGATAATGGGAACTGCAGATGCTGGAGAATTCCAAAATAATAAAATGTGAGGCTGGATGAACACAGCAGGCCAAGCAGCATCTCAGGAGCACAAAAGCTGACGTTTCGGGCCTAGACCCTTCATCAGAGAGGGGGATGGGGTGAGGGAACTGGAATAAACAGGGAGAGAGGGGGAGGCGGACCGAAGATGGAGAGTGAAGAAGATAGGTGAAGAGAGTATAGGTGGGGAGGTAGGGAGGGGATAGGTCAGTCCAGGGAAGACGGACAGGTCAAGGAGGTGGGATGAGGTTAGTAGGTAGATGGGGGTGCGGCTTGGGTTGGGAGGAAGGGATGGGTGAGAGGAAGAACCGGTTAGGGAGGCAGAGACAGGTTGGACTGGTTTTGGGATGCAGTGGGTGGAGGGGAAGAGCTGGGCTGGTTGTGTGGTGCAGTGGGGGGAGGGGATGAACTGGGCTGGTTTAGGGATGCAGTAGGGGAAGGGGAGATTTTGAAACTGGTGAAGTCCACATTGATACCATTGGGCTGCAGGGTTCCCAGGCGGAATATGAGTTGCTGTTCCTGCAACCTTCGGGTGGCATCATTGTGGCAGTGCAGGAGGCCCATGATGGACATGTCATCAAGAGAATGGGAGGGGGAGTGGAAATGGTTTGCGACTGGGTGGTGCAGTTGTTTGTTGCGAACTGAGCGGAGGTGTTCTGCAAAGCGGTCCCCAAGCCTCCGCTTGGTTTCCCCAATGTAGAGAAAGCCGCACCGGGTACAGTGGATGCAGTCTACCACATTGGCAGATGTGCAGGTGAACCTCTGCTTAATGTGGAATGTCATCTTGGGGCCTGGGATGGGGGTGAGGGAGGAGGTGTGGGGACAAGTGTAGCATTTCCTGCGGTTGCAGGGGAAGGTGCCGGGTGTGGTGGGGTTGGAGGGCAGTGTGGAGCGAACAAGGGAGTCACGGAGAGAGTGGTCTCTCCGGAAAGCAGACAGGGGAGGGGA
Organism: Stegostoma tigrinum; assembly: GCF_030684315.1. Lineage (NCBI taxonomy): Eukaryota > Metazoa > Chordata > Chondrichthyes > Orectolobiformes > Stegostomatidae > Stegostoma > Stegostoma tigrinum. Next base: position 6,971,387 of record NC_081398.1, read on the forward strand.
TGGAAAAATGTCTTGGGTGGTGGGGTCGGATTGTAAATGGCGGAAGTGTCGGAGGATAATGCGTTGTATCTGGAGGTTGGTAGGGTGGTGTGTGAGAACGAGGGGGATCCTCTTTGGGCGGTTGTGGCGGGGGCGGGGTGTGAGGGATGTGTCACGGGAAATGCGGGAGACGCGGTCAAGGGCGTTCTCGATCACCGTGGGGGGAAAGTTGCGGTCCTTAAAGAACTTGGACATCTGGGATGTGCGGGAGTGGAATGTCTTATCGTGGGAGCAGATGCGGCGGAGGCGGAGGAATTGGGAATGGGGGATGGAATTTTTGCAGGAGGGTGGGTGGGAGGAGGTGTATTCTAGGTAGCTGTGGGAGTCGGTGGGCTTGAAATGGACATCAGTTACAAGCTGGTTGCCTGAGATGGAGACTGAGAGGTCCAGGAAGGTGAGGGATGTGCTGGAGATGGCCCAGGTGAACTGAAGGTTGGGGTGGAAGGTGTTGGTGAAGTGGATGAACTGTTCGAGCTCCTCTGGGGAGCAAGAGGCGGCGCCGATACAGTCATCAATGTACCGGAGGAAGAGGTGGGGTTTGGGGCCTGTGTAGGTGCGGAAGAGGGACTGTTCCACGTAACCTACAAAGAGGCAGGCATAGCTGGGGCCCATGCGGGTGCCCATGGCCACCCCCTTAGTCTGTAGGAAGTGGGAGGAGTCAAAAGAGAAGTTGTTGAGTGTGAGGACGAGTTCAGCTAGGCGGATGAGAGTGTCGGTGGAGGGGGCCTGGTCGGGCCTGCGGGACAGGAAGAAGCGGAGGGCCTTGAGGCCATTCCGCATGGAGATGGCCTCAAGGCCCTCCGCTTCTTCCTGTCCCGCAGGCCCGACCAGGCCCCCTCCACCGACACTCTCATCCGCCTAGCTGAACTCGTCCTCACACTCAACAACTTCTCTTTTGACTCCTCCCACTTCCTACAGACTAAGGGGGTGGCCATGGGCACCCGCATGGGCCCCAGCTATGCCTGCCTCTTTGTAGGTTACGTGGAACAGTCCCTCTTCCGCACCTACACAGGCCCCAAACCCCACCTCTTCCTCCGGTACATTGATGACTGTATCGGCGCCGCCTCTTGCTCCCCAGAGGAGCTCGAACAGTTCATCCACTTCACCAACACCTTCCACCCCAACCTTCAGTTCACCTGGGCCATCTCCAGCACATCCCTCACCTTCCTGGACCTCTCAGTCTCCATCTCAGGCAACCAGCTTGTAACTGATGTCCATTTCAAGCCCACCGACTCCCACAGCTACCTAGAATACACCTCCTCCCACCCACCCTCCTGCAAAAATTCCATCCCCCATTCCCAATTCCTCCGCCTCCGCCGCATCTGCTCCCACGATAAGATATTCCACTCCCGCACATCCCAGATGTCCAAGTTCTTTAAGGACCGCAACTTTCCCCCCACGGTGATCGAGAACGCCCTTGACCGCGTCTCCCGCATTTCCCGCGACACATCCCTCACACCCCGCCCCCGCCACAACCGCCCAAAGAGGATCCCCCTCGTTCTCACACACCACCCTACCAACCTCCGGATACAACGCATTATCCTCCGACACTTCCGCCATTTACAATCCGACCCCACCACCCAAGACATTTTTCCATCCCCTCCCCTGTCTGCTTTCCGGAGAGACCACTCTCTCCGTGACTCCCTTGTTCGCTCCACACTGCCCTCCAACCCCACCACACTCGGCACCTTCCCTCTGCAACCGCAGGAAATGCTACACTTGTCCACACACCTCATCCCTCACCCCCATCCCAGGCCCCAAGATGACATTCCACATTAAGCAGAGGTTCACCTGCACATCTGCCAATGTGGTAGACTGCATCCACTGTACCCGGTGCGGCTTTCTCTACATTGGGGAAACCAAGCGGAGGCTTGGGGACCGCTTTGCAGAACACCTCCGCTCAGTTCGCAACAAACAACTGCACCACCCAGTCGCAAACCATTTCCACTCCCCCTCCCATTCTCTTGATGACATGTCCATCACGGGCCTCCTGCACTGCCACAATGATGCCACCCGAAGGTTGCAGGAACAGCAACTCATATTCCGCCTGGGAACCCTGCAGCCCAAAGGTATCAATGTGGACTTCACCAGTTTCAAAATCTCCCCTTCCCCTACTGCATCCCTAAACCAGCCCAGTTCATCCCCTCCCCCCACTGCACCACACAACCAGCCCAGCTCTTCCCCCCCACCCACTGCATCCCAAAACCAGTCCAACCTGTCTCTGCCTCCCTAACCGGTTCTTCCTCTCACCCATCCCTTCCTCCCACCCCAAGCCGCACCCCCATCTACCTACTAACCTCATCCCACCTCCTTGACCTGTCCGTCTTCCCTGGACTGACCTATCCCCTCCCTACCTCCCCACCTATACTCTCTCCACCTATCTTCTTTACTCTCCATCTTCGATCCGCCTCCCCCTCTCTCCCTGTTTATTCCAGTTCCCTCTCCCCATCCCCCTCTCTGATGAAGGGTCTAGGCCCGAAACGTCAGCTTTTGTGCTCCTGAGATGCTGCTTGGCCTGCTGTGTTCATCCAGCCTCACATTTTATTATCTTGGAATCTCCAGCATCTGCAGTTCCCATTATCTCTCACACTTTGTTATCTCAGCTTTGAGGAGGCTGGGTTCTGAAAGGAGGTGTGGAGCACAGGACGGAATCAGCCGAACATGGCCGGAAAAACCCGATGCTTCTGAGGAGGGCCGCATACCTCGCTTAAGACGCATGCGCATCACTAAGCCACCCCCTTGAACGACGGTAAGCGGAAATCGCCGACCGTGGCCGGAAAGAGCCGAGATCAAGTACTGCCGCGAATAATGTTCTCAGGAAGGGTCACCGGACCCGAAACGTTAACTTTTTCTCCTTCAGAGATGCTGAGCTTTTCCAGCAACTTTTGTTTTTGTTCTGTATAACGCATGCTCTTCTCCAGTCGTTCCCCAGATGGAGCAATCGTTCGCGGGGGTGGAGACGAGGAAAATATCGAGTATGGTCGGAAATAGCCGAAGCACACACCTGCGCATGCGTATCAGCAACCCTTTCCTGCCTGCGTTGAAGTTAGAGGGGGCGCAGCTTAGAGGAAAATGCCACGTGTGGCCGAAATATTTGAGATCCCGGAGCACCCATTATGATACATGCGCAACCCCCCGACATTGTCCTGCCCGTCTCCATGTTGGTGGGCGAGGAGCTGCGCTGAAGGTGCCGAGCGCGTTCGTAAGCCTGCCCTTTTGACGTGACGCACGCTCATCCCCTTTCTCCGCCCGTCTCTGTCGATGTACGCTGAGGTGGGGGGAGGAACGGAGCGGAAAGTGACGAGCGCAACAGCCAGCCCCACCTTATGACGTAATGCATGCTCTTCCCCGCCCCCTTGCCCCGACCACGCGCCCGCATATTGACGGGGTGGAGGGGGCGGTTCTGGGCGGAAAGCGCCGAACGTTGCCGGAAGGTGCCGAGGCCTGGGGCCGTGGGCGGGGTGACGGCAGTTGCCGTTGGCTGGTCCTGATGGCTGACTGACAGATCCGGCGGCAGAAGCAAGCAGAGGGTGGGCAAGTTTGCAAGGACGGCAGCTACCGCACCGGGGGGCTGGGGGGGGGGAAAAAAAGGAAGAAAAGATTGCAGACCGTCGATATGGTAGGTGCTAATTGTGTTGGTTAAATATGTGACTATAGGATATGAGAATGAAATAGAAATAATCTCCGCTTCTTTACGGCTCGCGCTCACCTGAGCGCCAGGTAAAGGCGACGTCGCCAGGTAACCCCAATTAAATCTTATTTTCATCACTCCCCCTTCATTAGTGACCTTCGCCTTATTAGAGATCGTTTTATGGTTTTTTTTTCTGAGGGAAACCTGTTGATGATGGTTGTATATTTGAAGGAAAAAGGAATTTTTTTGGTCAAATGTGGATTTTCTTTCCCGGAAAGGGCGGGGTTCATGACTTTTGCCCTATTTTGTCCTGATGGACAGACATGTCACCCAATGGCCATGGTGCTGTCAATACGGAGGTCATAACCCCGCCACCCCCATCTGTGGTTGTGGGATCTGCTTCACTCCCCCCCAACCCCTACCCCTACCCCTTTCCAACGCCTTTTAACCCCTCTTCACCGTCCACCTGTCCCCGCTTCCACCCACCCTCCCTCTCGCCCCTCCCCACTCTCTCTCCACCCTCCCTCTTGTCCCTTGCCCTCCCCTCTCGTGCTGAACCCCACCTCCCGCCCCATCCTTCACCCCCTCCACCCTCCCCAATTGCCCCCTTCTCTTTTTGGCTCACCCTGACCGTTTTTGCTCTCCTTCCCCCTATCCCATCCTGTGCCCACCTTCTGTTACTGTCATCCTTTCATTGCTCATCCTTACTTGCCCTCTGGTGGTGATGAGCCACCTTGTTGAACCACAGCAGTCTGTGTGGTGTAGCGAGACCCACACAGTGTCGTTGGGGAGGGAGTTCCAGAATTTTGACCCAGTGACACTGAAGGAATGGCATGTGGAGTTTATCGCTTGTCGTCTTAGGGACGGCACGGTGGCTCAGTGGTTAGCACGGCTGCTTCACGGCACCAGGATCCCAGGTTCCACCCTCGCGTGACTGTCTGTATGGTGTTTGCAGGTTCTCCCCGTGTCTACATGGATTTTCTCTGGGTGCTGCGGTTTCCTCCCAGAGACCAAAAATGTGCTGGCAAGATGGGTTGGGAATGCTACATTGCCCATAATGTTAAGGGGTGTTTAGATTAGGTGGGTTATGGGGGAGAGGTCTGGGTGGGATGCTCTGAGGGTCAGCGTGAACTTGTTGGGCCGAAGGGCCTGCTTCCAGACTGGGGATTGTATGATCTCTGAATCTACTGCCCTTGCTTTTTCTCCTTAGCTGTCAGTTTGCAAGATGCAGTGTAAGGATTTTTGGACAATTGGTAATGTAGAAAATGTAAGCCCCTGCAAACAACAATGTGGCTTTTTGTGACGTTACCAACAGCAAAACATCAGACAGCACCCACTCACTCTGCATGAAATAATGTGGGATCTTTTGAACTGAGATACAAATGCAAAACTTTGATTAGGCCACACTTAAGAGTATTGCGTTCAGTTCTGGTTGCCACATTACAGGAAGGATGTGGAGGCTTTGGAGAGTGCAGAAGAGGTTTACCATGACGCTGCCTGGATTAGACGGCATAGTTGTAAGGAACGGCTGGACAAACTTGTGTTGTTTACCCTGGAGCAGAGGCTTAGAAGAGACCTGATAGACTATAAAATTATGAGATGTATAGATAGAGTTAACAGTTAGAATTAGACATTTCAATGGTGGGAAAAAGATTCTGAGGGGGCATGCATTTAAGATAAGAGGAGGAAGGTTCAAAGGAGATGCGAGGGGCAAGTTTATTTATACAGTGTACTAGGAGTCTGGAACGTTCTGCCAGGGATGGTGGTATAGGCAGATACGATTGAGCGTTGTAGGGACTTTTAGATAAGTACACGAATAAGCAAGGAATGGAGGGATATGGACCAAGGGCCTGTAGAAGGAATTAGTTTAATTCGTTGTCATGTTCAACACAACATCGCGGGCCGAAGGGCGTGTTCCTTTGCTATTCTGTGTTCTAAAACGGTTTAATTATTGTAGCCATGCTTTTGAATTCACCAGCCCTGAGAGTTGTGGAGGCTCAGACTTTGAGAATATTTAAATCACAGATTGACAGGTTTGCACATTTAAAGCTACCAAGGAATTATTAGGACGGTGGAGGAAAGTGGCTCTGAGGTACAAGGTCAGCTGTGATCTAGTTGAGGGGCTAAATGATCAAATGACCTATTTCCTATGTGTTTGCAGTAAGCCACCAATGGCATTTGGGCCAAACAGCCATGTTCTGTGCGGTTCCAGTTCTGAGATCCGTTCACCTTTGGTAGTGCAACACTCCCTTCATTTTGTGTTAGGGTTGTCAGCCTAGAATATTGAGTTTCTTTATTCAACCTGCCCTCCCTCCTTCCATTGAGGGTGTGTGATTATCTTTATATAAGTTTCAAAATGTTTCTTTTCCTCCAAACCATTATAAATTTACAGGCCAACATATGACTCTGACACCTGAATGGAGGTACTAAAACAAAAGACGAGATTGATGGAAATAGTGTGTATTAGACAGCTTTCTATGGGCACAGAAGTTGAAGTGGTATTTCAGTGTTATTATTGCTAAAATAAATACGGTTAGAAAACGGAGTGGAGGGTTCCTGCACCCTTAGTATAAAGGTATGGTGAAGGTCATAAAGTGACTGTGACCTTTTGGTTATTTGCTGTTGTCAGCTCACTGGTGTCCGACTGGCGACTAGGGCAGAACATTGTGGGTTCAAGTCATGCTCTGGATGTTTGATGTGTAATCTTGGCTTTGCTTTTGAGCAATTACTGAGGGAATGATGTGCTGTCTAAATGGTGCCTTTCGAGAGGCATGGATAGAGTCGATAGCCAGAGACTTTTCCCCAGGGCATGATTGACTGCCACAAGGGGTCGTAGATTTAAGGTGTTAGGAGGAAGGTATAGAGGAGATGTCAGAAGGAGGTTCTTCACCCAGAGAGTTGAGCGCATGGAATGGTTTGCCAGTGGTAGTTGTGGAAGCGGAGTCATTAGTGACATTTAAGCGACTGCTGGACATGCACATGGACAGCAGTGAATTGAGGGGAATGTAGGTTAGGTCACTTTATTTTTGGATTAGGATTATTCCACGGCACAACATCGTGGGCCGAATGGCCTGTACTGTGCTGTACTTTTCTATGTTCTATGTTTCCTCACAATTGCTGGAGAGGCCAGCATTTGTTGCCCATCCTGAATTTGTTTTACAAAAGAAGAGATGGGTCACCTCGTTTGAATACAATTGAGTGGCTTAGTGGCCATTTCGGAGGTCACAAAAGAATTGGCTGTGGATCTGGAGTTGTATGTAGGCCAGACAGAATGAGGACAGCAGAGAGAGTTAGTCATACAGTACAGAAATAGACCCATTGGCCCATCTCATCCACACCAACCAGACATCCCAATTTGACCTAGTTCCATTTGCCAGCATTTGGCCCATATCTGGCTAAACCCTTCCTATGCATGTACCCATCCAGATGCCTTTTAAATGTAATTGTATCAGCCTTCACCATTTCCTATGGCAGCTTATTCCATACACACACCACCCTCTGTGTGAAACATTTACCACTCAGGTCATTTTTAAATCTTTCCCCTGTCACCTAGAACCTATACCCTCTCATTTTGGACTCCCCTACCCTGGGAAAAAGACTGTGGCTATTTACCTTATCTGTTGTCCCTCATGATTTTATAACCCTCCAAAATCACCCCCCCCCAGCCTCCTGCACTCCTGGGAAAAAGGTCCCAGCCTGTTCAGCCTTTCCCTGTAACTCAAACCCACTAGCCCAGTAACATGCTTGCCAATTATTTTGTGCCCTTTCCATTTTAATATCATCCTTCCTGTAGCAGGGTGACCAGAACTATATGCAGTATTCCAAATCTGCCCTCTCCAGTGAGGGAGCAGGCAAATTTAATTATGCTGCACCTGATGAAATGAAATCCACTGAAGGGCAGGTGATGTTGTCATTTCCTATCAATGCAACCCCATTCAGGGCAGCTCCAGGGTTCCTGAAGGAGCTCTCCAATTAATCCCCCCACCACCTATTCAACAGCTTGGAGGTTTTGCATGTTTTACCTATTTTCCACTTGAACAGGGTTCTTATATCACAGTGATAGTTCCCTTTCCTCTGAGCAATGGGGCCAAGGTTGAAGTCCAACCTGCTCTGAGGAGTTATAACACACCAGTCATAAAATATTTTAAAAATTCCATTTCAACTCCACAGCCTAAAAATAATTAAGAGGAGATGAAGGTGTAGTGGTATTATCACTGTTAATCCAGAGACTCAGGTGGTGTTGTGACCTGCATTCAAACATTGCCACAGCAGATGATGGAATTTAAATTCAGTGTGAAAAAACATAATCTGGAATTAAGAGTCTAATGATGACCATGAATCCATCATCAATTTTCAGAAAACCCGTCTGGTTCACTAATGTCCTATAGGGAAATAAACTACCATCCTTGCTTTGTCTGGCCCATATGTGACTCCAGACCTCCAACAATATGGTTGACACTTAACTGTCCTGTGTGCAATTAGGAATGGACAATAAATGGATGACACTCACATCCTGTGAATGAATAGAAAGAAAATTCCCAATTGTACTCCCTCCTTCCACACTGGCTGTCATTTATTACCCATCTATAGTTGCACCTTGAGAAGGCCGTGAAGAGTTGGTTTCTGAAACCGCTGCAGTCCATTTGCTGTAGGTATTCTGGCTATGCTCTTAGGAACGGACTTCCACAATTATGACCCAGGCTAAAACCTGAAAATGGAAAGCTTGTTTCAAGGGAAAAGCTTGACAGTTTCATAACTGCTGGAGTTTAGGAGAGTATGATTTAAGCATACAAGAACTTGAATGATCTTGACAGAGGAGACATGGAGAGGATAGTTCATCTCATAGGGGACTCCAGAACTAGGGGAGTTTAAAAATCAGAGAAAGACCTATTTACAAAAGGTGAGGCAAAATTCTGTGCCTGAGGGTCATGAGTTTTTTTGGATCTCTCTTCCTGAAAAGGTGGTTGATATTTTTACAGCAGAGGTGCAGAGGGGTTCTTGGAATGCAAGGTAGTGAAAGGCTATTGGAGGGTAGAGCGAAATGCAGATTTGAGGTGAGAATCAGTTCAGGGCAGCACAGTGGTTTAGTGCTTAGTACTGATGCCTCACGGTGTCAGGAACCCAGGTTTGATTCCAGCCTCAGGTGATTGTGTGGAGTTTGCACATTATGCTCATATCTGTGTGAGCTTCCTCTGGGTGCTCATGTTTCGTCCCATTGTCCAAAGATATGCAGGTTAGATGGGTTAGCTATGGGAATTCAGAGCTACAGGGAGAGGGTAGCAGGGTGCGTCTGGCTGTGATGCTGTTCGGAGAGTCAATGTGGACTTGATGGGCTGCCTGGCCTGCTTCCACACTGAAGGGATTCTGTGATTCTACTGGAATTTGTGTTCACACACTATTTTTCTCATTCCACAGATGCTGTCAGACCCTGCTGAGTTTCTCCAGTGTTCTTTGTGTTTGTTTGATCCTTAGACCTGTGTGGATTTGTGGTAGATTTCTGCACTAATGCACTAAAAGTGTACGTTAAAGTCAGCCAGGCAGGAATAATTAGCACGGACTTTGACTTGTCTTTGTAGTTTCATAGTAAATGGAGAACTCCAGCACTCAGTGCTTTAAAGTTTGTGTCCCATATTGTTTAGAAGGTGGTTAAGAAGGTGTTTAGCATGCTTGCCTTCATCGCTCAAGCCTTTGAGTATAGGATAATAAAATGTGAGGCTGGATGAACACAGCAGGCCCAGCAGCATCTCAGGAGCACAAAAGCTGACGTTTCGGGCCTAGACCCTTCATCAGAGAGGGGGATGGGGTGAGGGAACTGGAATAAATAGGGAGGGGGGGGGAGGCGGACCGAAGATGGAGAGAAAAGAAGATAGGTGGAGAGGAGAGTATAGGTGGGGAGGTAGGGAGGGGATAGGTCAGTCCAGGGAAGATGGACAGGTCAAGGAGGTGGGATGAGGTTAGTAGGTAGGAGATGGCGGTGCAGCTTGGGGTGGGAGGAAGGGATGGGTGAGAGGAAGAACAGGTTAGGGAGGCAGAGACAGGTTGGACTGGTTTTGGGATGCAGTGGGTGGAGGAGAAGAGCTGGGCTGGTAGTGTGGTGCAGTGGGGGGAGGGGACGAACTGGGCTGGTTTTGGGATGCGGTGGGGGAAGGTGAGATTTTGAAGCTGGTGAAGTCCACATTGATACCATTGGGCTGCAGGGTTCCCAAGCGGAATATGAGTTGCTGTTCCTGCAACCTTCGGGTGGCATCATTGTGGCACTGCAGGAGGCCCATGATGGACATGTCATCTAAAGAATGGGAGGGGGAGTGGAAATGGTTTGCGACTGGGAGGTACAGTTGTTTATTGCGAACCGAGCGGAGGTGTTCTGCAAAGCGGTTGGGACATGTCGAGGTGAAATCAGTGGTGAGATCTCTTCTGGAGTACTGTGCCCAGTCTAGTCTCCCAAATATAGGAAGAATATTATTAAACTAGAGAGGGTTCAGAAGAGGCTTACCAGAATATCACTGGGTATGGAAGGTTTGAGTTATAAAGAAACGTTGGGACTTTTTTCGCTGGAGCATAGGAGGTTGAGAGATAACCTTTATTGAAGTTTATAAAATCATGAAGGGTACAGATGCGATTAATGGTAGGTGTCTTTTCCTTTGGATAGGGGATTTCAGACTAGGGAGCATATTTTTAAGGTGAATGGAGAGAAAGAGAGATTTTAAAAAAAGATATGAGGGGGAAAATTTTTTTGCACCGAGTGGTTTGTGTGTGGAATTAACGTCCAGACGAAATGGTGGATGTGGGCATAGTTACGGCATTTAAAAGACACTTGGATAAGTACATGAAATAAGAATGGTTTGAAGGGATATGGGCCTGGAGCAGGCAGCTGGGACTAGTTTAGTTTGGGATTGCATTCCGCATGGGCTGATTAGACTGAAGAATCGGTGTCTGTGCTATATGATTCTGTGACTCTAATCAGGCTGTTTTGGGCCTGGCTAATCCCTGTTTGCATTTTGTCTGTGTTTACTCTCCATATCAGCAGTAACCTAATCCTGCATCCCCACCCTGTGCCCATATCCCTTTACCACGCTGCTGTCTTTGGCTACCTACCCAACCTGTTCTGGAGTGTTGATGTGAACCCTCACCAATTACTGTATTCTGCAGCCTCCCCAACCCTCTGTCTAAACATGTATCTCTCCAGTTATTTTTCCCTCAATAACATATGTTCAATGTTGTGGTAAAATGGCCTCCCTCTTGAACCTAAGTAGTTTTTAAAGTACTGTTGGGGATAAAGGAAGTGATGAACAGCAAGAGCCCACATAAAAAATGGAAGTGACTCATACTCTGTCCTAAATTTTCTTGCATTTAATTTTGTACCTATGCCCCCTTCCTGTAGACCCACTGCCATTCCCACAGATGTTTCCCCTTCTGGAGCAATCTAGAACAAGAGGTCACGGTTCTAGGATAACGGGGTGACAGATTTAAAACAGATGAGGAGGAATTACTTCTCTAAGGGTTGTGACTGTGCAATTCACTCCCCGAGACTAGGGTGGATGCCGGAACATAATTTAAGGAGAAGCGGAGTCACATGGAGGCCGGACTGGGGAAGGATGGCAGATTTCCTTCTCTGAAGGACATTAGTGAATGAGATGGGCTTTCTGATGATTGACAGTAGTTTCACGGTCATCATTAGACTCTTACTTCCAGATTTTTAAAATTGAATTCAAATTCCACTACCTGCTGAAGTAGGATTTGAACCCAGGTCCCCTGAACATTACATAGGTCTCTGTATTAACAGTCCAGCAATAATACCACTAAGCCATCACACAGCCTGTCAGTGGATACTTCATCCTAATCCACTTTTCTTGTCAACAGTGAGTTTGCTGTGGCTTTCCATTTGTAGGAGAACGGCTGGGAAACAAATCCCAAGGTTTCCCCTCAGCTGGAATGGGAATCAAACCTGTATTATTGAGGATGTTCTGAATCACATGCCAGTCACCTGTGTTCTCACCCACCCCAGTACAGTTTGGCACCTCTATTCAATCATTCCCTCACCCGCTGTGCTAATTAAAACAGCCCCCTTTTCCCCATAGATCCAGAATTTTCGCATGCCAAGAAGTGGCATCTGCCAGCAGTTGGCACCTGGCAATGAGTCTGTCGGACACCTGGACAAGCTAGCAGCAGGTTGGTGATAGCTTAAGTGGGGTGTGCAGTGAGAGTTGTCAGCTGAGTCAGGATTTTTTTAAAAAAATGTCAGCCAAGAAGGGAATCAGTAATTGGCAATTTATCATGCTTGGTCAGGTAACACATGACTTGGTCTCTGCCTTTCTCAGCAGATATGCTTGTATTTACTTTCTGGGTGCTGTTCTTTCTTTTGTGGGGCTTCTGGTAGAGGAGGTAGTAGTTGAGGCTAAAGAAGCCTTGCAAATTGTTCAGAGGAGGTTCACTGGGTTGATTCCAGGGATGAAAGGGCAGAGGATGACGAGCGGTGGAATAGCTTTGGCTTATACTCACTGGAGTTCAGAGAATGAAGGGTGATGTGATTGAGGTACATAAAATGATAAAGGGGATCAGTAAGGTGGATGTTGAACGGATGCTGTCTCTTGCAAGACAGCCTCAAACAAGATATCATAGATATACGGTAGGAGGAAGTTGGTTTAAAATAGACATGAGGGGAAACTACTTCTCTCGATGCACTGTGAATCTGTGGTGCTCACTGCCCCAGAGTACAGTAGAGGTGGAATCAATTGACAGATTCAAAAATGAAATGGGTATGTTTCTGATGAAAAGTGGAATAAAGGTCTTTGGGGAGCAAGAACGAGAGTGGAGTGAACACCAGGAGAAGATGGTGTTAAATGGCAGAGTGGGCTTGAAGGGCTGAATTGCCTACTCCTGCTCCTAATTCCAATGAAACAAGTAGGGCTGGAGGAGAGATTTCTTTGCTGACTGGGATAGGAAATACCAGAAACGCCAGTAAGCTGTGAAAGCTCAGTCATTGGGTGCATTCAAGAAAGGAAAATCGTTTTTATTGATATTGAGGGTTATGGGGATAGTATAGGAAGGTCACACTGAAGTAGAAAGTCAGCCAGAAGAGGTTCAAGGGGCTGAATGACCCTCTCCTGCTCCCTTTGAGCCAACTCGAATGTTCAGGTACATAATTCTTTGAAATTTGCATTACATATGGATAAGGTAGTTAAGGCATTTAGCATGCTTGCCTTAATTGCTTAGACCTTTAGAATTGGAGTTGGGACATTATGTCAAGGTTCTACAGAACGTTGGTGAGGCCTGTTCTGGGTACTGTCTCCAGGTGTGGTCGCCCTGTTATAGGATGTGTTTTATTAAACTGGAGAAGGTTCAGAAAAGATTTACCAGGATGTTGCCTGGAACGGAGGGTTTGAAATATAAAAATTGGCTGGGACATTTTTCACTGGAGTGTAGGAAGTTGAGGGGTGATCTCAATACAGGTTTATAAGATCATGAGGGGCGTGGATAAGGTGAATAGCCGGTGTCTTTCTCCAAAGGTAGGGGAGCTCAAAACTAGGGAGCATATCTTTAAGTTGAGAGGGGAATAATTTTTAAAAAGGACAAGAGGGGCAACTTTTTTTCCCCATAAGGAGAATGACTGACTCGTGTGTGGAGTTAGATAATGGGAACTACAGATGCTGGAGAATCTGAGATAACAAGGTGTGGAGCTGGATGAACACAGCAGGCCAAGCAGCTTCTTAGGTCCACAAAAGCTGATGTTTCGGGCCTAAAACCTTCATCAGAATGATGGGTCGAGGCCCGAAACGTCAGCTTTTGTGCTCTTAAGATGTTGCTTGGCCTGCTGTGTTCATCCAGCTCCACAGTTTGTTATCTCTGTTGACTTGTGTGTGGAATGAACTACTTGAGGAAATAGTGATGTAGGTACAGTTACAATGTTTAAAAGACATTTGGATAAGTAAATGAATAAGAAAGGTTTGGAGAGATATGGGCCAAGCGCATGCAGTTGGGGCTAGTTTAGTTTGGGATTGTTTTGGTTTGGATTGGTTGGACCAAAGGGTCTGTTTCCACGCTGTATGATTCTGACTTTCCAACCATCTCCCCCTCGACTCAGCTGATTTCACATCTTTCCAGCCCGTGCACTGCAGAGCAAGAGTTAAAGCAGTTTGCAACAGCCAAAATGCCAGCAACAGCTTTATTATAGTAATTACCCTTGAACAATTAAAATAATTACTGGATAATTGAATTAAGCACGGAGGCTCCTCCTGCGTTTGCAGAGAGCCTGCAAGAGTGCAAACAGGCTGTACAGCCCATCTGACATGAGGCTGGGTTTATGCTTGGCGCAAATTGCCTCCCACCCCCTTTCTCCTCCATTATAGAGAGAACAAGAGCAAGAACGAACATGAGCGTGAGCACAAGCGTGCGATAACACTTCTGGGTAGACATAAAGCGAAATGTCCATTCAGCCCATCAAACCTGATGCCCTAGGTATTTTCTAAACCACCCGTTCAGGAGGATGTTGCCAGGGTTGGAGAGTTTGAGCTATAAGGAGAGGCTGAAAAAGCTGGAGCTATTTTCCCTGGACCATCGAAGGCTGAGAGGTGTAAAATCTTGGCTATTCACCCTGTCCATACTCCAAGGTCTTTTCCCCAGGGTAGGGAAGTCCAAAACTACAGGGTATAGGTTTAAGGTGAAAGGGGAAAGATTTAAAAGGAGCCTAAAGGGCAACTTTTTCAAGCACAGGGTGATGTGTTTATGGAATGAGCTGCCAGAGGAAATGGTGGAGGCGGGTACAAATACGCATTTAAAATCCATCTGGATGGATTTAGGAAGGATTTAGTGGGAATATGCTGGCAAATGGGACTAGATTAATTTAGGTTATCTGTTCGGCATGGATGAGTTGAATTGAAATGTCTGTTTCCACGCTATACATCTCTACATCTCTTTCACTGCACATCTCTGGAACAGGTGGGACTTGAACCCAGGCCTCCTAACCCATAGGCTAACTCCATTTGGTTTCCATCATTCTGCCTGTTAGGTCAGACTGTGCATTCCAGCCGTATGGATTCCTTGACTGTGCTAAGACCTGATGTAAGTGGATAACTAGACTATTCATCCTCCTGAGTCTGTTTGACGCCATGCAGTTCAACCATGACTGGTCGTCTTTTGACTCTATCCATCCACCTTAGTTCCATGTAATTTCAGATTCTTATCTAGTAAATATTTATCCCTCTTGTATTTAAGATTATTAATAAATTATTAAGTTGATTTATGAAGAGAGACTGGACTGGTTACGACTATATTCAGCGGATTTTGGAAAAAAAGGTGTGATTTCATGGATGTTTATAAGATCCTAACAGGATTAGACAGTGTAAATACAGGAAGGATAGGTTCAATTACCAGGATGTCGAGAACTATGAGTCACAGTCTAAAGGTATGGGGCAGGTCGTTTATTTCATTGAACCCAATGGTGTGGAAACAGCCACTTCGGCCCCATAAGTCCAGACGGACCCACAGAGCATCCCACACAGACGCATCCCCCTTTAACCCACCTAACCTACACATCCCTGAACAGTACAGGCAATTTAGCATAGCCAATTCACCTAACCTGCACATCTTTGAACTGTGGTAGGAAACTGGAGTGCCCGGAGGAAACCCACGCAGACACGGGAGAATGTGCAAACTCCACACAGATGGTTGCCCGAGGCTGGAATCGAACCCGGGTCCCTGGCGCCGAGGTAGCAGTGTTAACCATTGAGCCACCATGCGCCATAATTGAGATGGGGAGAAATGTTTTCACCTGCAGAGTAGTGAGTCTGTGGCAGTGTTTGCTACAGAAAGCATTTGAGATCAGACTGTTTAATGCCTTCGTGGAGGTGATAGTTTGGGGATGGGTTAACTTAATTGTTTGGATAGCAGAGGTGATTCTAGTAGCATGGGTTCAAAAACCACAGAGATCACCACAAAGATCCCATGTCGTTACCATGAAGGTCTCTCCTTCTCAACCTCTCACCTTGCCTGAGGCATAGTAACCCTTGGGTTAAACCATCACTGGTCATATCGCTCTCATCCTTGTTCTCGCCGTTGCTTTCTCTATAGTGCTGGAGTAGCCCGATGGTCAACAGGAATAATGGCGACATTATCTTTTAGATAAAGTTCTTAGGACTAACGGTATCAATGCGGTGAAAGCAGGAATCGAGTTTGAGCTGGATAAGCAGCCACGATAATATACAATGGTGGAGCAGGCTCGAAGGGCCAAATGACTGACTTCTGCAACTAGGGCAGTTGAATTCTGGAGTGCACTGCCTGGAAATGTGGCAGAGGCACATTCAGTTGATACATTCAGGATCTCAGTGGGTGGTTTATTTGCATCGAAATGGTGTGCAGATTTGCAGGGAGAAGGCAGAAAATTGGCACTGGGTTGTGAATTGAATTGAATTGAATGATTTACTGTCACTTGTTTTTAATGGATAAGTAGAGGGAACAGTGTAATATGCAGTGGCACTGTTTGTTTTTTAATTACAGCAGATATTAAGACATGACTTAAAAACTGAGTTCATTTTCCTTGCTTCTTGTGCTTTGTTCGACATGGTGGGGTTTATAACAACAGACAGTGGGACCTCTATAACATGCTCCAGGCTTACAAAGGCTTCACAGTCGTTTCCAGGAGTACCGTTTCAGGGTCAACATCTTTGTTGCCACAAGGAGTCTCGTTCTGGGTCACCCCAGCAGGGGTACCACCTGTCCTGTCACACTGTCGACAATGCAACGGCTGCTCCCATCACCAACAGGAAGACTGATTCAGGCCACCTCATCTCCACAGCTGAAGCTCAACATCTTTGATTCCAAAGCTGGCAACAGGTCATGTCTTCTGTACTGATACCACAGACAAGAAGGAGAGAGTGTGAGAAAAAAGAAGAGAAAGTTGGATTCAGCTGGCATGGTACTGGGCAGCAGACGGGCTTAGGAACCTGGATGCTACTTACCCCGTCATTGCCACCATCTTTGATGCTTAGAGTGATGCTTGTTTGAAGAGCCTGTGCAAGCACAAATTGGCTGAATGGCTTCCTTGTGTCATAACAATTCTGTGTGTTCCTGTGGAATAGGCTGAGAAACTTCACTGATTTGGAAAAGTTGGGTCTATGTCCCTTGGAGAAGAGAAGGCTGAGAGTAAATTGGATTGAGGGGGTCAAAATCATGAGCAATCAGACAGAGCAGACTGCGAGAAAATGTCCCTCTTGCAAAATGATAGAAAGAGGGTTTTTCAAGTAATCATCAAAAGAGGCAAAGGTTATTAATGCAGGAAGTGATTCAGACAGGGCTTCCTAAATTAGGGGATCAGAACACACACACACACACACACACACACACACACACACACACACACACACACACACACACACACACACACACACACACACACACACACACACACACACACACACACACCCCCCCGAGTGGTGTCACGAGCTGAAAGTTTGGGATCCTGCACTGAGGCAACTATGGCAGCTATGCAGGATCCCAAGGTAACAGCTGTGCTGCTATCCTAACAGGCTCCTATGTAACAGGCCCATGATCTCTGAGGCCCGTACTTATCATTACGTAGTCACAACAATTTCTAAGCCCCAAGATGTGGTTGTGTTGAGGGGAAGTATTTTGGGATAGCATCTGGAATGCACTGACTGAGTCTACAGTGGAGGCATGTTCAATCAAGAAGGGAAATGGAATGTTGTGTCAAAAGGTAGAGTGTGCAGGATTCCTGGGAGAATGGGACAAGGTGAGCAGTCAATTTCGGACGGCCAGTGCAGATACACTGGGCCTTGCCCTGTCACAATTCTGTGGCTCTAACTGTGCCGTGAGAGCACTTAATCACATGGACTACAGTGGTCAAGAGACACCACAACACCCCTTCTCTCGAACAGCTCTGATTGGCCAACAAATGCTAGCCCTGTCGATGGTTATTCATCCTCGAGTCAAAGAATTGGCTGCTGTTGTTGCTACATTCTACAAGCTTCCTGGGACTTAATTGAGAAAGGAAGTGAACGCACTGTAGCCACATTTTCAAACAGTGCAAAAATAGTTGGAAAAGCATGTGAGAAGGATGCAAACAGTTTACAGGGAGATGTGAATAGTAACATGGCCCACTTACTTAACATATCTATCAAAAAGAGTTGGCAAATGGAGCATAGTGTGGGAAGATGTGAACTTCTTTGTTTTTGAAAAGAAAACAAAAGAAACAGTATTATTTAAATGGAGAAAAACTGCAGAAATCTGCAGCTCGAAGGGACTTGGGGTTACTTAATGCATAAAACACTGCACCGGGGAATCAGGAAGGCTGTTGCTTGATGAACGCCCTCTGTGAAATGAAACCTCCCTTTGAGAAGTTATAACTGGAGGTAGCAATAAATTAAAGTGCACAAGAACCAGTGAGACATGCACCAGAAATAGTTCCTTTTGTCCTACTTAAAGCTCATTCCTTGAGGCATCTGCAATGGGGTCAGACAATAAATGTTTAGACGTGAGCGTAGTATCTGTCAAGGAGAGTAGCCTTGGTTCAGCTCTATTCCCATCTGTCTTTGCTCATGCAGATGGGGATCCTTCAATTTTACAGTTGTCTGTATTTAACAGCGGATGGCCGATTTGAATCAACCCCCGTGTTGCTTTAGGTGTTCATATCTGGCAGAGTATGTTTATTTCTCAGACAGCCTGTGCTAGCAAGCCTCAAAATGAAAAGTCTGCCATTGGATTCCAGAATGGACAACGCTTGCTGAACAATCCGGATTGTGCCACTTGGCGACTAACTTGTGATTATTGATTGCGACTGCCACATGGCCCATTTGCACTTGCTAGAAGCACTACACAGGGGCCCATTCTCAGCAAAGAAGTTCAAACCTTGAACCTTTGTTGTATTACCTGTGAGCTTTGGAAACTAATAGTTCCCTGTCACCTCTTCCACAATAACATCACAACTAATTTATCAATTTTCCAACCAATCAGCACCCATCTGATTCGGTCTTTGGGGTCGCTTTCCATATACGGGCCTAAATTAATTTCGGATAACTGGTCAGCATGGATGAGTTGGTCTGAAGGGCCTGTTTCCATTGCTGTACATCTTTATGACAATGATTCTTCATAGACCCTGCTAATTAGGTAGAGTATTTAAAATATCCCACTTATGTAGACTTTTGCAAGGTTGGGGAATCTCCAAAGCAAATCTTAAAGAGCAATGAAGCACTTTCGAAGTGTTGTCACTGTTGCAGAAACATGATAACTAATTTACACGCAGCATAATCCCACAAACACCAACGTGTGAAAGACCAGTCCGTCTGCTTCGAGTGGTGACGTTTGAAGAATTTCTCAGCTTCCCCCAGCTCCTCTTAAAGATTCTATGGGATTTTTTTGCCTTTACCTCAGAAGGCCAGCCCAGGATTAGTGCTCAGGTTTCTGGAATTGTACTTGAACCCACGTCTTTTTGACCAAGAGGTGAGTATGCTACTTGCTGGCTGCTATACTGAAGGATTTGTCTAGATTATGATGGCTTCTGAGCCCAGGTGCAGAGCAAGGTAGATTGGCATTGTGGAATTTCAGAGTGGATTTTGGTCATAGTCATACTCTGCGGAAACAGACCCTTTGGCCCAAGTGGCCCATGCCAAACATAATCCCAAACTAAACTAATCCCACCTGTCTGCTCCTGGCCCATATCCCTCCAAACCTTTCCAATTCAATTACTTATCCAAATGTCTTTTAAACATTGTAACTGTAGCCACATCCACTATTTGCTGAGCAAGTTCCTTCCACATATGAACCACCCTCTGTAAAATAAAAATTTGCTCCTCATGTCTTTTTGAAATCTGTTCCCCTCTCACCTTAATGTGCCCTCTAGTCTTGAAATCCCCCATCCTCAGGAAAAGACATCTGTCATTAATCTATCTATACCCCTCATTATTTTATAAACTTCTATAAAGTTGCCTCTCAGCTCCTACATTCCAGAGGGGAAAAAAGTCCCTGCCTTTCTTTAAAATTCAAGCCCTCCAGCAGCGTCCTGGTAAATCTCTTCTGAACCCTTTCGAGCTTAATATTATTCTTGTAAGTGGGCGACCAAAACTGCACACAACTCTCGAAGAGGCCTCACCAGAGTTATGTCCAACCTCAACATGGCATCCCAGCTCCTGTACTCAATGGGTTGAGCAATGAATCATTAGTAATCTCATGAGGAATGAAGAGTTTGGGATCTGATGGCAGTGGTTGTCGCAAATTAGGAAGGGAGTTGCTTCTGTATCACCTGCACGTTAGGAAATTAGATTACACTAATGAATGCAAACTTTAATTGTGCTAATTCCCTGAAGAATGGGAGGGAACAACTTTCCTTGAAACGGAATACAGGGGAGAGATTGTACAGTAATTCCTCAAGCAACTTTACTCCAACTGGGAATGACTAGTGATTGAAGAATCTCCAGGGTGCATTAAAGATGAAATATTTAGCTCCAGGACTACAAGTGTCCCAAAATGAAGGCTGACAAAGGAACATTAAGGGAAAGTCCAAACCTGAGACACACAAATATAGAAAAAAAAACTAAAAAATTTAGTAGGAAAGTTAAGAACCCTCTACCCAGAGAATGGTGGTAATTGACCAGATCGGTTTTGTTCAGCTTTGTGTACAAGCCATATAAGCTTGGATAGATGCCAATTGTAACTTGGCTAGGGGCGCAGAGATTTCTCGAGCCCGAGACACTGTTATTGCTGGAATAGTGTCAGCCTTTGTCATATTCAGTGCCTTCACCTGTTTCTTCATTTCGCGTGGAGTGAATTGAACTGGCTGAAGATGCCATCACAGATGCCAGTCTAGGGGAGGCTGAGATGGACCATCCACTCAGCACTTTTGGCTGAAGATTGCTATGAGTGCTTCAACCTTTTGCACTAATGAGCTGGGGTCTTCCATCATTGAGGATGTTTGTAGAACCTCCTCCTCCAGTGAGTTGTTTAATTGTCCACCAATGGACTAGATCTGACATGTTGGATACGGAATTGTTTAGCTCTGTCACTTGCTACTAATTTTTTTTTTGATTATATGTGGTTCTATATTTAGTTTCACCAAGTTTTAAGGAATCAGTGTGGAAGCAGGCCATTTGGCCAGTCAAGTCTGCACTGATCCAATTGATGTTCTCCACGTTCTGCTGTATGCAATGTGCTATGTTTTTGTGTGCTGAAGTAATGTATATATGAGAGAATTTATGACTATGTTGTGGGTGAGAGAAAGAAGGAACTTTTATTTACATACTACCTTTCATAACTTCAGCACCTAATAGTCCACCAAACACAACTTTTGCCTTGTAGCCTCATTGGTTGTGTAGCAAACATGGTAGTCAAATTATGCATAGGAAAATGATAATAGGCAGGTCAGCAAATTGGAGGGACAGTGGCATTGTGGTTGTACCATTGGACAAATAACCTGGAGGCCCAATCTAATGCCTTGGAGACATGGAATCAAACCCCATCATTGTAAACGATGCAATTTAAATTCAATTCACTGATAAAATTCAGTTAATCAACAAATCTGGGATAGAAAGCTAATCATGGGCTCTTGTTGTGTAGCGTCCCTTCCAGAGTCAGGTTCAAGTCCCACCTGCACGAGAGGTGTGTAGTAACACCTCAGAACAATATCTCAACAAGATACCTAGAAAGTTAGTCTCCGTGATTGACCATGGCAACTATGATTGGTTGTTATAAAATTCCATCTGTTTCATTTCACGAATGTTGTCCAGACGCACAGCAATGTATGTGGCTCTTAACTACCCTTTTGAAATGATTTAATGAACTGCTCCACTCAAGTGCAGTTGGAAACAAATATTCGCCGTACCCATATCACCCACATCTCTTGACAGATTTGCTTCTTGTAATCTCCTTTTCAGTGTTTGATATACCAGGGCTAAAATCTCAGGGGTTTTCTGTTTAAATACTCTGCTTCTTCCCTCCCTTACAACTCACCTCCTTGATTGAGCTTTTTGAACACCTCCCTTAACGTGCCTCTCCCTCAGCTCATCTTCCGTTCTCCTATGAAGAGTCTTGTCATACTTGCTCTCCATTGACGGTGCTATGTAAATGTACGTTGTGTGCAATAGCAAAGGTGAGGTCACGTGAGAAACAGTATAGAGAAGATCTGCAGGATTGTCATTATGACTGGAAAGGTTTAGATTTGAGAAGAAATTGGAATGGAGGAGAGCTTTTTATTGGGGAATGAGTGTGGATTTAATTGAAGTGTATAAAATTTTTAGGGGTCCAGAGAGATACAAAAGACGTATTCCCCTTGGTAAAGGAGCCCTTTACCAGAGAAATGGTCCATGAACATAGTAAGAGATAGGAGGTTTCAGGAGAAATGCAGCTGTGTGACTCGCTGCCTGAAAAGTCGAAAGCCCTCATCATGTTTACCGTGTACTTCGAAATGCATTTGGAATGAAGTAATCTGCAAGGAAATAAGAGGAATAAGAGCTTGATATTAGGTTTAAGCTAATGGTATCTTTGGATACAGTGGGCCAAACAGCTTCCCGTCATCCTTTTTCAATTCCTCTGACTATGTGATGAAAGCAGAGCCTGAGCAGCTAAAGGTGCAACTTTTGAAAATTTAGTTGAAGTTGCCTTGTCTTTTTTTTTTTAAAAAAGCAAAAGCGTTCATTTTGAGACAAAATTGTGAACGCTAAAGGCTTTTTCTTAGAAAGGAAAGTCGAGGAAAATTGAGTGATGTGTCCTTCTCTCAGTTTCAGGTGTTCCCCTCCGAGCAATGGAGGCAGTCACCTTGAACAGTTCTGTAAAATTCCCTGTGAATTAACAGTCTCTGCAGATGAAAGAGAGTAAACAGAAATTCTGTTTCTCGTTACACGGAAATTGGCAGCGGTTCAGGAGGAACCATAGCTCTGCTTATTGAGAGCAATGTCCTTGACTGTGACTGTGACTGTGCCACCAACTAAAGTTCCCCATTTCTGCTCCCAGGGGAAGTGCTGATGCTATTAAAGCAAATGTCCCCAGCTGCTCTTGATTCAATTTGTAGAATGCCACTAGGAAGGAGCAACAAACAGGATTATTCACCATTGACTGTAATTCATTTTGCATTATTACCCTGCAACAGCCCTCATTACAATTATGCCTTGCAACATGAGATGAGGATCATGCTGAATTTAATGGACTCTGCCCCCAATAAATGACTAAATGTTACTGATTAATTGTGGGCCCCTACTCCCTCATGAAACACAGACTCGTGAATTTATAAATGGCCTACAGTGCTCAGTGTTTTATTAATCTTGCTGTGGACAAAATCTGCTGACTAACATGGAGAAAGCACCCTAAAGAAACACCCTGCATTCAACAGTAACCACTTAAAAGGTCAAGGGCAGCAGATACCGTTCCCCTACAAGTTATAAGTGAAGCGCCATGCTGACTTAGAACTATATCAGCAGTTTCTTCAATGTCACTGGAACTCCCTTTCTAATGACATTGTCCCCAAGCCCCATGGACTGCAGTCATTCAAAAAGGTAGCTCACCACCACTTTCTCAAAGGGCAGCTGGGGATGGGTAATAAATATCGATGCCCATTTCCCATGAACAAAAGGATTGTTACACCTGGGCCATGGTCAGATGTATATGCCTGTGAGGACAGTAGGACGTCAAAGCACCTGAGAAGGTAATGGGACAAGTGACCGATATGGATGAAGTCGCAGATTTTAGTAAGCCACTTAAAGGAAGAGAAACAGGTAAACTAGCTAGAAATGGGGAAGAAGATTGCAAGGGTTTTTTCATAAGATGCCTAAAAGTTGTGGGGTTTTTAAAATTCATTTACAGAATGAGGGCATTGCTGGCTAGGCAGCACTTATTGCCCGTTCCTAATTGCCCAAAGGGCAGTCAAGAATCACCCATGTTGCTGTGGGTCTGGAATCGTGTAAGGATGGGAGTTTCCTTCCCTAAAGGACAGTAGTGAGCCAGTTGGGCTCTTCCCCAACAATCGACAAATAGTCATTGTTAGATTCTTAATTCCAGAGATTTATTGAATTCAGATTCCACCATCTGCTGTGATGGGATTTGAACCCACGTCTCCAAGGACATTATCTGGGTCTCTGGATTAACCAGTGATAATACCACTAGGTCATTGCTTCCCCTGGTAAGAGAGAGGCAAGAGTGGACATTGGACTGCTGGAAAGTGAGGCTGGAGAAGTAGCAATGGGGAACAAAGAAATGGCAGACGAACTGAACAGGTACTTTGCATCAGTCTTCACAGTAGAAGACACCAGCAACAAACCAGAATTTCAGGACAGTCAGGGAACACAGGAGTATAGTGGCCATTGCTAAAGAGGAGGTGCTGGGAAAGCTGAAGGGCCTGAAGGTGGAGAAATCACCCTGACCATATTGGACCAAACCCCAGAGTTCTGAAGGAGATAGCTGAGGAGATTGGAGGTAGAGTTGTTGCTGGTGATCTTTTAGGAATCACTGGAGCCAAGGAGGGTTCAGAAGGCTGCCAAATGGCTAAAGTAACACCTCTGTTTAAGAATGGAGGGAGGGCGACGTTAAGAATCCATAGGCAGGTGAGCCTGGCCTCAGCCATTGGTAAGATTTTAGAGACCATTGTTAAGAATGAGACTGAGTACTTGGAAGTGCATGGTAAAACAGGGCTGAGTCAGCACAGCTTTATCAAGGGGAGGTCCTGCCTGACAAATCTGTTAAAAACCTGTGAGGAGGTAAAGAGCAAGTTCGACAAAGGAGAGCAGTGGTCATGATCTATTTGGATTTCCAGAAGCCCTTTGACCAAGTGCCACTTAAGAGGCTGCTAAATAAGAGAAGAGCCCATGATGTAAGGAGCAAGGTGCAAGCATGAATAGAGGATTGGCTAACTGGAAGGAGGCAAAGAGTAAGGATTAAAAAGGTCTTTTTCAGGATAGCAGCCAGTGACTAGTGAAGTTCTGAGGGGTCTGTGTTGGGGTCATAACACTTCACGTTATGCATTAACAATCTGGTCAAAGGAACTGAAGGTGTTGCGAAGTTTGTAGATGACACAATGATAATTGGAGAAATAGTTAATGTTGTAAGTGGGGAGGCTGCACAAGGGCTTGGACAGGCAAGGAGAGTGGGCATAGAAATGGCAGATGCACACACGGAAAGTATGAGGTTATGCACTTTCTTATAAAGATTAGAAGAGTAACCTACTTCCTAAACCAAGAGAGGCTTCAGAAATCAGAAGGTCCAAGGGACTTGCAAGTCCTAGTTTAGGATTCTCTAAAGGTTATCGTGCAGGTTCATTTGGCAGTTGGGAAGGCAAATGCAATGTTTACATTTATTTCAACGGGGCTAGAATACAAGAACAGTGATGTTCTGAGGCTGTATAAGGCTCTGATCAGATTGCATTTGGAATATCGTGAGCAATTTTAAGCTCCACATGTGGCTTGGGAGGGGTTCCAGAGGAGGTTCACAAGAATGCTCTTGGGCATGAAGGGCTTGTCATAAGAGACGCAGTAGTGGTCTCTGGATCTAGATTTGATGGAGTTTAGAAGGATGACGGCGGGGGCGGGGGGGGGAGTCTGATTGAAACTTACAGAATACCAAGACGCCTGGACAGACTGGATGTGGAAAAGATGCCTCTACTAGTAGGAAGGTCTAGGACCTGAGGGCACGGCCACAATGAAGGAATGAATCTTTAGAATGGAAGTGAGCAGGAATTTCTTCAACCAGGTGAATTTGTGGAACTTGGCCTCTGCGGTCCTCTGTGGCAATAAGCCATTGAGTGCCTTTAAGACAGGGATAGGTTCATGAGTACTAAGGGGAATCAACGGTTGGAGAAGGCAGGAGAATGGGGTTGAGAAACATATTGGCAATGATCTGTTGGTCGAGCAGCCTTGATGGGCCAAATGGCCCAATTCTGCTCCTGTATCTTAGGTCGAGAATTATTTTGGTTTGATGCCTTGGCAGCTGAATGCACAGCCATCAAGCATGAAAATGGATGATCTGAGGAGGCCAGAATTGGGCATGTACAGAGATCCGACACGGTTTGGTGGCTGGAGAATGTTTCAGTGATAAGGAGATGTAAAGGGCCTGGATGGGTTACAGGGATAGGGATAGGGAGAAGTGTAGGGGCTGGATGAGTTAGAGATGGGGGATGTGGGGGGTGCCGGAGGTGGTGATGGAGGTAGAGAGGGGCTCAGGGGGCTGGAGGAGGTTGTCAAGCCTGAAGAATGTTTTGGAGATGGGGTTAGAGGTTGTGGTGAAGCCTTTTACAGATTAGAAGCAAACACTAGTTTGTTCGAAGTGCTGAGCGATAGTTGGAAGTTGTGGCTTAGTGGTAATGTCACTGGTTAGTAATCCTCGGGCACAGACTGAAGCTTTGAGGACATCAGTTCAAATCCTGCCACAGCAATCTTGAAGTTCTCGTCAATCATGGTTTCCATGAAAACCCGTCTGGTTCACTAATACCCCTTTTAGGGAAGGAAGTCTGCTTTCTATATCCAGTTTGGTCTGCATGTGACTCTGGACCCGTAGCAATGTGTTTGACTCAGATGGCCAAGCAAGCCACTCGGTTCAAGGGCACTTGAGGACAGGCCAACAATACCCACATGCTCATAAAAGAACAAAGGGGAAAAGTGCTGATTGATGAGCACCATAATGTTGGAAGACACAAGTACAGAAATAAACTGTTTGAGTAATGGTGGCAGAGGGACAAATTCTGGCGCTGCACATCAGAAGTGGTCCCTTTCATATTGTGTCCCTTCATGTTTATTGTTTATCCGAACAGATGGGTAGGGCTCAAGTGTTTTTGATTATTCATTTTTCTCTTGGAATGTGAGTGAAGCAGGGAAGTTAGATTTACTGCAAATGCCGTGACCATATTAACTATTCACCATATTGCTGTAGGTCTGGAGTTACATGTCAGTACAGACTGGATGATGGAGGCAGTTGGATTCCAAAGGTTCCATGCCAAATGAGTTTTTTTTTCTCCCCCAAATGGTTGTCAAGAGGCACAGGAGGATTTGTGAAGAACATTTACAAGGGTGATAGCAGAGGAGAACATGTATGTTCCTTAGAAAAGGGTTGACAGGCTTGACACTCCATTCTTTTAAGTGAAAAAGTATGAAAATAAAAGCATGAGTAGGCTATGCGGTCCCTCAATTAGCCATGGTTGATCATTGAGCTCAATGCCCTAATCCTGGCCCTCCATCACCACCACATCAGTTGATCACTTTAGCCATAAAAGCTATATCTACCTCCTTTAAAATACACAATGTTTTGGCCTCAACCACTCTCTGTGGTAGTAAAAGAGAGGGATGACTGGAAAGAGGCCTTTAAACTTTGCAAAAGACTCTGAGAGATAATGGAGATGGTGATAAAGTGGGGTCACATTTAAGAAGGATGAGGAAGATTGCTTTCTCACAGGGTAGTGAAACTGTGGTATTCATTACTGCAGAAACTGGGTCGTTCAGTTTATTCTGAGATTTTTAATCAAGGGTTATGGGGAAAAGGCAGGAAGTTGAGGATTGTCTAATCAGTCATGATTTCCATTAAAGCATGGAAACAGACCCTTTGGTCCAACTCATCCATACTGACCAGATAACCGAAAATAATCTAGCCCTATTTGCCAGCATTTGGCATGTATCCCTCTAACCCCTTCCTATTCATGTTGACATCTAGATGCCTTTTAAATGTTGTATTTGTACCGGCCTCCACCACTTCCTCTGGCAGCTCATTCCATACACTCACCATCCTCTGCGTGAAAAGGTTACCCCTTTGAGTCCCATTTAAATTGTTTCCCTCTCACCCTAAACCTATGCCGTATAGTTTTGCACTCCCTACCATGTGGAAAAGGCCTTAGCTGTTCATCCTATTTGTGCTCCTCATGATTTTATAAACCTCTATACGGTCACCCCTCAGCCTCTGCTCCAGGGAAATTAGCCCCAGCCTATCCAGCCTCTCCCTAGCTTAAACCCTCCAATCTTGGCAGTATCCTTAAATCTTTTCTCCTTTTTCAAGTTTCACAACATCTCACCTATAGCACGGAGACCAATTTAAAGCAGTATTCCAAAAGTGGCTCAACCGATGTCCTGAACAGCCACAACATGACCTCCCAATTCCTATACGCAGTGCATTGACCAATAAAGGCAAGCATACCAAATGCCTTCACCACCCTGTCTACCTGTGACTCCAATTTCAAGGAACTATGTAGCTGCATCCCAAAGTGTCTCTGTTTGACAGCGTTCCCCAGGACCCTACCACTAAATGACAACATATTCAGTGGGCTGAATGGGCAACATCTGTTCCTACATCATATTGTCTCTCGCGGGGAAGAGCAGAACTAGGAGCCATGACTATGGATTCCTCCGTGATCATCTTAATGGGGAAATCGGAAACAAATTCTTCAGCCGTGTTGAGAACAGAGAGTTTGCTACTGCAGGAAATGGTTGGAAGTGAATGGTGTCTGTCCATTTCGATGGATGATTACCTGAGAGAGAGAGAGAGAAAGGAGTGGAAGGAGATGGTGCTTGGGTGAGGTGCAGAGTGAATGTGTTAGGGGGAGTTGCATGTTCAGACATTGAAAACCAGCACAAAGGAGTCAGGCAGAATGGCTTATTTCTGTGCTGTCTCTCCTAAGAGTTGACGCCCTGTTAAAGCTTCAGTGCTTCACACGGAAGTTGATTTGTTATGAATTGCAAAAATAAAACCTCTGGAGCCTAAAACCTCTTGAGGGCGTCCATCCCCTTGCAGCAGATTGACCTCAGTGTTACTGGTGGTTAATATTTCTTCTGTAAACAATGTTACTTTTGAAACGCTGTGGGCTGATGCCTGTGAATTGACCTTTGCACATCAACCAGGCGTGTCCTCCAAGGGCTCTGTTGATGGATGAGTAAGCAACAAGCCTGAAACAGTGTGTTGAATATTTCTTTTCTTTCTTTGGCATGTGTTCAGAAAGGGGGAATGATCTTTGGCTTTTGAGCTATTGTTAAATTAATTCCCTCAAAATGATAAAGAAATACTTGCTCTGGCACCTTTTGCAACCTGAGGGAACTGCAATGCACTCTATTGCCAACATCGTCCTTTTTTTTGACATACATTTTCTGTTGTAATGAAACACGTAGCCACCAACTTGTGCAATATGCTAAATGCTGATTAACTGGTTGCTCAGCTCATGGCCGTATGTTGGAGCTTGTAAGATAATTGCTTTTGTCCTCATAAGTCATTGCAGCCAGATTAAATTCAGCTTTGCAAAGCACTTGAACTATTTGTATGAGATAGTGAGCTTTTCAGTGAATCTCCTATGTTCAGTAATTTTGTTGAAATTCACTCTGTGCTCAGCAGACACTCCCAGGACAGGGACAGCTCGGGGATAGATACAGAGTAAAGCTTCATCTTTCAAAACTGAAAATAAAGCACTTTCTAAACTGCCCCATCAAACAAAATACATAGTACAGTTTCCCCTACCCTTTTAAATTGAAAGGAAACATTTCTCTAATTTTTTAAAACTGAAAGTGATGCACCTTCTACTCATTTTACAATGAAATGCCAGCTCTCTCTACTCTTTTAAACAGAAAGTAAAGCGATCTCAACATTGTCTCCATCAAACGTTCCCAGGACAGATCCAGCAAGGGGTTAGAAACAGAGTAAATTGAAAATAAAAGCTACCTCTACTTTTAAACTGAAATAAAACAGATTCTACACTGTTCACCATCAAACACCCTCCAGGATAGGGACACCACAGGGTTAGATATAGAGTAAAGCTAACTCTAAATACAGAGTTAGATATAAAGTAAAGCTCGACTCTTTTAAACTGAAAAAATTCCTCCACACTTTTTTTTCAAAAAGCTGCAAGTAAAGCACTTTCTGCACTGTCCTCGTCAAACAATCCCAGGGCAGGTACAAAACATGTTCAATTTAAAAGATACAGACAAATACGTTGGCTCAGTGGTTAGCAGTGCTACCTCAGCGCCAGGGATGCTGGTTTGATTCCATCCTCTGGTAACTGTGTGCAGATTGCACATTCTCCCTGTCTGTGTGGGCTTCCTCCAGGTGCTCTGGTTTCCTCCCACAGTCCAAAGATATGCAGGTTAGGTGGATTGGCCATGCTAAATTGCCCGTAGTGTCCAGGGATGCACAGGCGAGATGGGTTAGCCATAGAAAATACAGGGTTACAGGATAGGGTAGTAGAGTGGATCTGGGTGTGATGCTGTTCGCAAGGACAGTATGGACTCAATGGGTGAATAGCTTGCTTCCACACTATAGGGATTCAGTGATAACTGTCATGGATGTGAAAAGAGATATGCTATTGTTGCTCAGATTTAGTTCTATATGTGAATCTGTGTGCTGTTTAGTTTCAAAACACAGGTGAAAGCTTCCAGGCTGCATGTGTGTCTCTTGTGCCAAAATTAATGATGTCAGTGAGATGGTGAAGCTGTGTTTGCTGATTTTGATATGGTTTGAATGTTTGCCAGCTGGATTTTCTGGGCAGAACCGTGGTTTCATGACCTCACTTTGGATAAAGTTAACAAGTGAAGAGAATAGATTGGATTTATGAAGTGCTGGTTACATCCTTTGGGACACAGTAAGGCCAATGACGAGGTGTTAGAAGTTGTGCATCATTGGAAGCTCTGCAACCAGTTGGTACACAGCAAGCTTTTTCACAGCAATGTGGTAAGGAAAAGTGATGAGGTAAATTTTAACCATAGGTGGAACTGAATGATGGGAAAGGGTAGGGCTCTGGTTTGGGTGGGGAGCGATTGTGGGGTGTCAGGGAGAGCACTCCCTGAGAGTTGCATTGTGAAGACTGCCATCTCCCCAGCTCACCCTGGTCTGCTCTGGGTCCACAGATGCGCTTCATGCTGTTGTTCAGCCGACAGGGCAAGCTGAGGCTGCAGAAATGGTACACCGCAGTCTCAGAAAAGGAGAAGAAGAAACTGGGCCGGGAGTTGATGCAGATTGTCCTCGGGCGCAAGCCCAAGATGTGCAGCTTCCTGGAATGGAAGGACCTGAAGATCGTTTACAAGAGGTGCGTCACTTTTTCTTGCAGGGCACTTTGCAGCATGCAGACAGGGCTGTTCAGCCCATCTGAGCCCCTACAGTGGTCCTGTCAGCATATTGTTCTGTTCGTATTACTGGGGCAGCGTGGTGGCTCAGCTGTTAGTACTGCTGCCTCACAGCACTAGGGTCCTGGATTTGATTCCACTCTCAGACAACTGTCTGTGTGGAGTTTGCATATTCTCCCATGTCTGTGTGGCTTTCCTCCGGGTGCTCTGGTTTCTTTTCCTACTCCAAAGATGTGTAGTTTAGGTGAATTGGCCATGCTAAATTGTCCATAGAGTTCAGGTTGTGTAAACTAGGTGGATTAGACATTGGAAATGCAGGATTACAGGGATAGGGTGGTGGGCCTGGATCTGGGTGGGATGCTGGGTATGAGTGTGATGCTCTTCAGAGGGTTGATGCAGACTCAATGAGCTGAATGGCCTCTTCCCACACTGTAGGGATTCTACAATTGTGTGTTTATCAAACAGCTTTAAGCACCATCCTTCAGGAAGGATATTGTGACCTTGGACTGCAGCATAGATCATAGGACTTCAAGGGTCAAATCACGAGGTAGGTTTACACAAACTAGGGTTAGAGAGTCATACAGCACAGAAACAGACCCTTTGGTCCAACTCATCCATGCTGATCAGATATCCTAAATTAAACAATCCCATTTGCCAGCATTTGGCCATGTCCGTCTTAACCCTTCCTATTCATGTACCCATCCAGATGCCTTTTAGATATTGTAATTGTACCAGCCTCCAAATTCCAATTTGTACTGTCCCAGTCTACTCAATCTTGCATCATAAGCGAATCCTTTTAACTCTGGAATCAAACTCTTCTGCAGCCCCTCCAGTGCCAGCACATCCTTTCTCAACTAAGGAGACCAAAACCAGACACAGTCCTCCACATATGGCCTCACCCACACCCCATACAGCTGCAGTATAACCTAACCTGTTTTTAAACTCCATACCTCTAACAACGAAGGACATGTGCCTTCCTAAAATGCAGGAAGCTAACCTCCAATTGAGAATGCAAGACAAGATTCTCAGATAGTTCGAGCAATGAGAGATTTTGATACATTGCTTTATCCAAGAGAGCTTCATGTGGTAGTTGCTAGAAGGTTGTTTTCATCACTGGCTGGACAGTCTCAAGCTCAGGATAGGCCACAGCTGGAGCAATGTGACCAATTCTGGTTGCAACACTATAGGAAGGATGTGATTGCACAAGAGTGGGTGCAGAGGAGATTTGCCGTGATGTTGGAGCGACTCCACAATGGAGAGAGACACTACATAAGCTATTGGGATGTTTTCCTTGAAGTGGAGCAAGATGAGAGCGGACCTGATTGAGGCAAACAGAATTTTGGAGTGTTGTAGACAAGAAATTCTTCACCTTTTATTAGAGGGTTAATAACCATAGATTTAAGGTAAAGGGACAAGAGGTTTAGAGGGGATTTGAGGAGAACTGTTTTCACCAGAGGTTGGAAGATCACTGCCTGACAGGGCCGTGGAGTTGGGGGCCCTCACAACATTTAAGAAGCATTTAGATGAACATTTGAAATGCCAAAGTAATTAGGCTAGGGGATAAGTGCTGGAAAGTGGGATAAGTGTTTGACGACTAGTGTGACATGATGAATCGAGAGGTTTCGTACCATGCTGTCAAAATTCTGATTCTTGTGTTGTTCCATCTTGGCCTACATCTCAGTCACCTGCTTTCAGCCAGTTTCTACTCCTTCTATAGTGGCTCATCCACTGAGTTCCCTTTTTCTTGATTGTTGTTCACTGCCAGTTTTTCTTCCTCCTCCTTCCACCTTCCTGGGGATTTCCATGGTCCTCTTGTGTATTTTCCTAATGATCTGCTTCACCTTTCTCTGTATTCCATAAGGCAATGTCCCGGCTTTCAGATTTCTGCTTTTCTCATCCTTTGTGCTCCAGCCTCTTAGAGTCGTATAACATGGAAATAAACCCTTTGGCCCAACTCTCTCATGTTTCTTAAACTGGACCAATCCATTTGGCCCATTTCCCTCTAAATTCTTCCTATCCATGTACCTGTCTAAATATCTTTTAAATATTGTCATTGTATCTGCCTCCATCTGTTCCTGTGGCAGCTCATTCCATATACACACCAGCCTCTGTGTGGAAAAAGTCCCTCCGGTCCCTTTTAAATTTCTCCCCTCTCATCTTAGACATCCACCTTCTAGTTTTGGACACCCCTACCCTTAGGAAAAAGACCTTGGCTATTCACCTTAACTGTGCCCTTCAAGATTTTATAAATCTCTGTAAAGTCACTCAGCCTCCTATGCTCCGAGGAAAAAAGTCCCAGCCTATCCAGCCTCTCCTTACAGTTCAAACTCTCCAGCCCCTGTAAATGCCAGGTAAATCTTCAGGACACCCTCAGTCAGAGACTTCATTCTTTTGTGTTTAGCTCTCTGCTCCTCCTTACTGGAATAATTCTTTTGTATT
The DNA here is from genome assembly GCF_030684315.1 of Stegostoma tigrinum. NCBI lineage: Eukaryota > Metazoa > Chordata > Chondrichthyes > Orectolobiformes > Stegostomatidae > Stegostoma > Stegostoma tigrinum. The sequence continues at coordinate 7,004,504 of NC_081398.1, forward strand.
TGTACAATGCAAACTTTTGACCTTCCCATTCAAAGAAATGATTGGAGATCTAAGAGCAGTAGTCTCTTCCCAAGTTCACTGTCATCCCAATTGAACCTTCAACTTTATGGTTAGTCACAAGCCAGGATGCCCACCCGTGAGTCAGTTTCAGGTTGTCTGACCTTGTCAGGAATGAGGACATCCTGGAAAGATTCCACTGTCCCCTGGCTGTCTCCTGTTGTGACCGAGTTCCAGGCAAATGAACGACTCAGCAGAGTTGGTTTCAAGTGATTCATGCCTTACTGCTGAGCATGTGGCCTTGGAAGAGGACACTTATTGATCACGGTATTATCGCTAGACTAGAAACTCAGCTAGTCTTCTAGGGATAATAAAATGTGAGGCTGGATGAACACAGCAGGCCAAGCAGCATCTCAGGAGCACAAAAGCTGAAGTTTCGGGCCTAGTCCCTTCATCAGAGAGGGGGATGGGGAGAGGGAACTGGAATAAATAGGGAGAGAGGGGGAGGCGGACCGAAGATGGAGAGAAAAGAAGATAGGTAGAGAGGAGAGTATAGGTGGGGAGGTAGGAAGGGGATAGGTCAGTCCAGGGAAGACGGACAGGTCAAGGAGGTGGGATGAGGTTAGTAGGTAGATGGGGGTGCGGCTTGGGGTGGGAGGAAGGGATGGGTGAGAGGAAGAACCGGTTAGGGAGGCAGAGACAGGTTGGACTGGTTTTGGGATGCACTGGGTGGGGGCGGGGGAAGAGCTGGGCTGGTTTTGTGGTGCAGTGGGGGGAGGGGACGAACTGGGCTGGTTTAGGGATGCAGTAGGGGAAGGGGAGATTTTGAAACTAGTGAAGTCCACATTGATACCATTAGGCTGCAGGGTTCCCAGGCGGAATATGAGTTGCTGTTCCTGCAACCTTCGGGTGGCATCATTGTAGCACTGCAGGAGGCCCATGATGGACATGTAATCAAGAGAATGGGAGGGGGAGTGGAAATGGTTTGCGACCGGGAGGTGCAGTTGTTTGTTGCGAACTGAGCGGAGTTGTTCTGCAAAGCGGTCTCCAAGCCTCCAAGTCTTCTAGGGACCTGGGTTCAAAAGCCACCACAGCAGATAGTGAAATTTGAATTCAATAAAAAGAACCCAGAATTAAGGGTCTAATTTTGGCTAGGAACCCATTGCAGATTGTTGGCATATCCCATCTGGCTCACTAATGCTGTTTAGGGAAGGAAATCTCTCATCCTTACCTGGACTGGCTTACATGTGTTTCTTAACCAGAGCAGCATAGTGGCTCAGTGGTTAGCACTGTTGCCTCTGTGCTCGGGACATGGTTCAATTCCAACCTCGAGTGACTGTGTGGAATTTTCACGTTCTCCCCGTATCTGTGTAGGTTTCCTCCCACAGTCCAAAGATGTAGGGATTAGGTGGATTGGCCATGGTAAATTGCCCTATAGTGTCCAGGGATGTCAAAATGGACTGCTTCCACACTATGGATTCTATGTTTCTTTTGCTTTGCCATCATCAGGGAAAGTGGGTATCAGTATCTGTTCTATACTGTAAGGGAGGCAAGTGCTGATTGATCAAAAGTCCACCTGCCAACCAGAGTTGTTGCCATGGCAAATGCACCCATTAATTATGCCTGGCAATTAACTGCCAGGATTAAAATCAAACTGTAAACCAGGCAGTTTGACTCTGGTAATGGCATTTATTGCCCATCTACAATTGCTCCTTGTGAAAGTGGTGGTGTGCTGCCTGATTTAACTGCTGCAGCCCATGTGGTGTGGAGCCACCCAGTACAGTCCTGGTGGGAAGGACATTTCTGGACTAGGACCAAGAGAAAGTGAAGGAACAGGATGTATTTCGGGGCAGACAATGCCCTAGAGTATTATCTCTAGACTCTTACTCCAGAAATTCAGCTAATGTTCTGGGGACCCAGGTTCAAATTCCACCACGGCAGATGATGGAATTTGAAATCATTTAGGGAAAGAAAAACAGATATGGAATTAAGAACCTACTGACGAACGTGAAACTATTGCTGATTGTCGGAAAATCCCATCTAACTCACTGATATTGTCTGGGGAAAAACTGCCAATCTTACCTTGTCTGCCCTACTTGTGACTCCAGACCCACAGCCAATATGGTTGAATCTTGTCGTCTGAAATGGCTTAGCAAGTCAAGGTCAGCTAGGGATGGGCAATAAATGCTGGCCAGCCAGTGACACCCGTATCCCACAAGTGAATAAAAACAAAGAATCATAGCATTTGGTGAATCTATTGAAGGCATGCAGCCAGTGGTGTTGGTACTGAAAAGGATTTCACTCTGCTAAAGGCAAAGTACAAATGTAGTTTTGTTCTGGAAACTGACCAGGAAACTAGGTTTCAATAAGAAGGGTCCGTAAGTGGTTTCACTGGCTGTGCAACAATTAGGAAACTCTTAGCACATCTTTCCAATAATTGATGTTCAGATTGCAATCTGTCTCTCTCTGTATGGCACTTCAAATCCTAATCAGGGATTTGAAGAAGACTGGAACTATTTAGCAGAGCCGGGAAGAGTCTCTCTTAATTGTTCCACGATCATTGATCCGTGAATAATTTGGTTTGCTGTTTTGTTTTCAGTTGTGTTGGCACTATTAGCTCAGCTAGTCTAAATTTGGCATGATTCACGATTATATTCTGCCCACCTCCCCTACAATGATTCCAACAAGCTCGCCTCTCCCTGTTAGGTTTCTGTTCTTTCCCCAGACCTCAGCATCACTGGTTCAAGTCCTGCACCAGAAACTCTGAATACCATAATCCAGGATAGTGCTTCCCATGTGATCCTGAGGGAGTGTTTCAGTGTCGGAGCTATTGTTTTGTTTGGACAAGATGTTACAGCAAGGCTGTGTCTCCCTTATTTCGCCCTCCTGCCCCTCCCCCACCTTTCCCTTCTGGTTCTTTCCTGGATCTTGTATTCTCCTTTATTTCCGCCCCCCCCCCCCCCCACCCCGTCTCCCCAAAAATCTGCAAAAGGCTCAGTTTAATGTAGCGCTTAGCATGTGTACAAACACAGCCAGTTAAAATACCACATTTCCATGGAGAAGTTCATCTTTAATTGTCAGGGTGATGCACAAAAATATTCACAGCAAAGGGATAATGGCAACTATACTATAAGAGAGGCAAGTGCTGATTGGTTGGCAACTGGACTGCGGATTGGAGATGTTGCCATGGGGAGTGTACCAGTAGATGTCTTCTGGTGGTTAACTGCCAGGATTGAAATTAAGTTGTAAACCAGGCTGTTTGACACTGTTAATGGCATTGCCTGAGAAATGAACCTGATCATGGTTGTCATCTGTTTTGTTGAGCTGCAACAGGCACAATGTAATGTTTTGGATCAGACCAGAACCCCTCAGAATATATTAAGAAAGTAGCCTAGACCCTAACTTTTTCTTATTTTTAAAGGCAAATGTAAAGTGCATGTGTTCCAGATGCAATTCAAACTACTCAACGTTAAGCAAAACATAATTAATTTAAGCACTGTAGTTAAGATACAACAAAAGAAAGAAGAACTTTGAATAACTCCACTCTGTTGGAAAACTTTACAGAATATAGATACAGTAACTATTACTAATCAACTGTTCCAATATAGTCACGTCCAATAAACACACCCCTTGGCAAATAGGCGCGCGTAGAAATCAGTTTGTCTCACATGCAACCCAGCAGCAGAGTGAGAAAGAAAAAATATTAAGTGAAAACAGAGTGGCAACCAGGAGACATTAACTGCAGTTTCCAACTCTGAAATTCTAACAGCAGCTGCTAAAAGCTAACTAAATGTCCTTGATCTATGAGAGCTTGGCCACATCCATTCAGGTTGCTTGTATTGTTCCAGCTTTTGAAATATAAATCCCAAGGCCTCCCAAGCTGTTTACTTTGTTTCTTCACTAGCCAACTTGGTATTTCTGCCTTAAAACCCCTCTTCAAATACAAAAGGACAAAATACACCTCTTAAAGCCACAGCATTGTTACAGTAATTTACGTGCTCTGTCTTTCTGCAAAGAACAGTGCCCTGTGGAGCTTCTAATATGTGCCCCACAGTGAGCCTGACCATTGTAAGTTTGTTGCCAGTGCAATTCTTTGTGCATTCAGATTATTTAGCACTTGCTGTCCACCCAGGGAGTTGCAACTCATGTTGAACGCTATTAGTTTCACAAACACAGGCTGGTTGGGAAAGGTCAGCACTTGGCTTGTTGCATGCAGCTGATAGGATGTGTGTTTTGATATGATACCACTGCCAGTCCTTGGAACATGGGTTTCATGTACCTAGCATTGTACCTAGCATTACAACAGCACTGAAATTAAGATCTCAAAGGTTGGAGCAACAGGTGACATAGCCGTCTCGTACTGCTACTGTGCAGTGGTGACACAGTGGTGATTTCCACTGACAGATTGCTGCTGTCAAGTCAGAGTCATACAGCACGGAAACAGATCCTTCGGCCCATAATTCCAAACTAAACCAGTCCCACCTGCCTGCTCCTGGCCCATATCCGTCCAAATCTTCCCTTTTCATGTCCTTCTCTAAGTGCCTTTTAAACCCTGTATGTAAAATCTAGTCTCTAAAATAGGTGACAGCCATTTTCTGGTTCACTTCCCAGAATAATGCCTTGAACAGTCAGTGTCAAATTCCTGGTTCAAAATTTAAACAATGAATTGCAATTAGTTATCAGTTATCATTAACTTATGCATTCTCCATTAGTGCAGCTCTACCAAGCAAACACTGTTAGCCAAACAACCCATTGACTTTCCTACATTTACGCAAAAAAAGAGCATTTATACTTCAGGTATCTTTGTGAATTATCCTGATGAGTGCTTCAAAGCAAAGCTTCAACAATCTGTCTTTAGCAATACTCAAGTTCCATCTACATCCAATCTGTGATGTAACGTTATGTGAAATAACTTCACCGAGGCCTGTATCCCATCTCCAAGTACTTGGCACTGATCCATCTCTCTGAGTGAGCAGAATCTCTGTCACTCCTGTTTGTACTTGTCGACCAGGGCCCCCTGATTGGGGCTGTTAACCTGGCCCAATCAGGGAATTTATTCTACGAGGTCAACCTGGCTGACCTTGTTCCATTCACAGCACTGTGCCATTTGGGAACCAAAAAAGTCTCTTTGTCCAATTCGATGATTTGCCCGTTGTCCTTTTTTAAAAAACATCCCCTAGCCTTGAAATACCCCATCTGAGGTAAAAGACGCCTACCATTAACCCTATCTATACCCTCATGATTTTATAAACTTATATATTGCAAAATGGCAGATGGAGTTCAATCTGGATAAATGTGAGGTGTTACGTTTTGGTACAACAAACAGGGACAGAATTGATACAGTTAATGATAGGGCCTTGGGTAGTGTTGTAGAACAGAGAAACCTAGGAGTTAGGTACATAATTTTTGGAGGTTTGCGTCACATGTAGATAGGGTGGTCAAGATGATGTTTGCCTTCATTGCTCAGACCTTTTGAGTATAGGAGTTGGGTAATTATGGTCTGGATATACAGAATGTTAGTGAAGCCTCTCTTATGTCCAGTTCTGGTCGCCCAGTTGTAGGAAAGCTATTATTAAGCTGGAGAGGGTTCAAAAAAGATTTACCAGCATGTTGCCCGGACAAAAAAGGATTTGAGTTATAAGGAGAGGCTGAATAGGCTGGGACATTTTTCACTGGAGCGTAGGACGCTGCGGAGTGATCTTATCGAATCTTTTAAAATCATGAGGGGTATAGATGGTGTTAATGGTAGGTGCCTTTTCCCTAGGCTGAGGGATTAAAGTGAAAGGAAAAAGATTCAGAAAGGAGACCATGAGCAATTTTGTTACTCAGAGAATGGTTCATGTACGGAATGAACTTCCAGAGAAAGTGACGGATGCGGGTAGAGTTACAACATTTAAGAGACATTTGGATAAGTACATGAATAGGAAATGTTTGGAGGGATATGGGTCAAGCATAGGCAAGCGTGACTATTTTAGTTTGGGATTACAGTGTCATGGCCTGGCTGGACCAAAGGGTCTGTTTTGGTGTTGTATAACTCTGAATCATTATTGTATCCATGAATTGTGCACACCCCTCTGTTCAGAGTTATGTGGTGTTGGTGGGGGAGGTAAGACGCCTGTGGGATAATGGGGCGAATGTGCACACAGAATAATTTTCCTAAGTTAATATGCATTTCCTTTCCCTATAAATATTGACCTAAAAGTTGGGATGTGCATTCTGCATGGGTGGGGTGGAGCACAATGGCACTAAGGTTAATAACCCATTGATCTTAGCAATGACCCCTCTGTTTCCCCATTTCCACCCCCCCACCCACTCTCTCTCTCTGACTGTATAACAAGAGAGCATCCCTGCGATACTCTGGGACTGTACCTTTTAACTATTGTTGGCAGAAGAGAAAATAGCAAAGCCATTTTCCTCCTTTTGGGAGGAATATCATCCACCCATACCTAGTCTGGCTGACGTGACTCCAGATCCACAGCAACAGTGTTGACTCTTAACTGCCCTTTGAGCACGCTCCTCAGTTCAAGGGGTATTTAGGGATAGGCAACAGATACAGTTCTTTTTGACGACACCCACATTCCACAATATGATTTAAGAAAAGTGGGAATGATGATAGACTGACCACAATGTTCCGAACATCTGGTGTGCGTTGCATTTGGCAGTGTTTTATATATGTAACTTTTATGTAAGTTACTGAGTGTGTGGAAACATGGATGGTGTAAGGATCTGCCAGTGCAAGAAGTGATCATTATAAATTTGTTGTCAATGCTGGCTATGTAGTGATACCTCTTGTCTCTTCCCTCAAAGGTATGCCAGCCTTTACTTCTGCTGTGCGATTGAGGACCAGGACAACGAACTGCTGACACTAGAGCTGATCCATCGTTATGTCGAGTTACTGGACAAATACTTCGGGAGCGTAAGTGACACCCCCCCCCCCCCCCACCCCTGCTGTGTTATCTCTGCTTCACAGGCACTCCTACCACAGCGAGTCATATGGAGTGTCATAGTACAGGTCGCACAGCCACAGAGAGATTAAATTAGGGGGAATGAAAACTGTAATGGCTGGAAACTTTCAGACAGTGTGTGTGGAGAGTGTCGGCCTGATGTTCCAAGTCATTGACCTTGCATCAGAGCCCTGATTTCCAGTGCATTGTGACCTATACTGACCCTGATATTCATTCAAGCACTCCAACATTACTTATCTTAATTTTCTGACTATAATATGCAACTTTCTCCACGAAAAAAATTGTCTAGATGGCGGGGTGTGTATTTCATATGGTACATAACTAAAGGCACTGTTTGTTGGAGAGTAGTGAGCCCTGCATTCCTTTATCCTAGCTATGTGAATATTCTGGTTACAAGAGCAGTTCAAAGGCTAGGAATCCCGCAACAAGTAATTCATCTCCTGAATCCCCAAAGCTTGTCCACCATCGACAAGGTACAAGTCAGGAGTGAGCAGGAATACTCCCAACCTGCCTGGATTGGTGCAGCTTGAACAACGCATATACAGGACTAAGAAGCCCACTTGATTCGTATCATATCCACAAGCATCCACTTTCTCCACCGCCGATGCTCAGTAGCAGCAATGTGTGCCATCTACAAGATACAGTGCAGAAATTCACTACAGCTCCTCAGACAACACCTTCCAAACCCATAACCTCTACCATCTAGAAGGGCAAGAGCAGTAGATACATGGGACCAATACAACCTGTAAGGTTCCCTTCAAGCGACTTGCCATGGAAATGCATCGTCGTTCCTTCAATGTTGCTGTGTCAAAATCCTGGAATTCCCTCCGTAATGGTATTGTGGGTCAACCTACAGTTCAAGAAGGCAGTTCACCACCACCTTCTGAAGGGACAATTAGGGATCAACAGTAAATGCTGGCCTGTGCGGCAACGTCCGCAGTCCCATCAAGTAATTTTTTTAAAACTGTTCCGGGAGAGAATGGTGCTGTTGGACCCCCTTTTCTGTTCCTGGATTCAGAAGCTGTTGCAAAGGCACCATTGATGTAATTTCTTCTTATGGAATCCCTCCAGTGGCCCATTGAATTCACACTGACTCTGCAGAAGAGCATCCCACTCACACCAACCCTATCTCTGTAACACTGCATTTCCCATGGCTAACTCACCTAACCTACAAGCCTCTGGACTGAATAGATAATATAGCATGGCCGATCCATCTAACTTGCACATCTTTGGACTGTGGGAGGAAACCCATGCAGAAGTTGGGAAAATGTACAAATTCTGCACAAACAGCTGAGAGTGGCATCAAACTCTGGTCCCTGGTGCTGTGAGCCAGCAATGCTAACTGCTGAGCCACCATGCTGCCCCGGTGTTTTGAGGTGCTCATTGAAGGTCTAATCCTCCAGAGGATTTTTAACTGGCTGTTAGTCTTTCAATGCATCCCCTGCTCATGCCTCTCTAGACAGTAGTGGCCGTGGGTTCAGAAGATGCCATCAGAGGAGCCTTAGTGAGTCACTGCAGTTTCCAATTGCCCCCCCAACCCAGAGTAATTGCCATACTCAGTTGTGGCAGGGGACCCCCAGGTAGACAGCGGGAGAGGTGTCCTCAACACCTCTCTGAAATGACCGATCATCCCTCTAGTTCCTGGGAGTCCCAGTACGTGGAGATCCAAAATTGGAAAGTCCAGTTCGGAAAGGTACTGTGCACATTAGTAAGTTTCATTTGGTGCATGTGATATTGGAGGGTCGGAGAGAGCGCAGGAACCTCCCACACGTGTCCCTGCTTGGCTCTTTAGGTGCAATCTCCCCCATGTGTGGCCAGTTTTGAACCCATCATACCCAAGTAGGGTAATAAGTCACCCTCAATTCTGTCAAAAGAGGAAATGAGACAGCAAATCAAAATGTAGAGCTTTTTTTAAACTTTGCCAGCCAAGAGGAACCTTTTCTTTTCAGACTCTGTCACTACCGAAGTCATGGGGGTCTAATTTTATTCAAACCATTGAGGTGTTAGATACCATGTCTCAGACAGAAAAGTGATGGGATTTGAGAATAGGCCTGGCATTTGGCACTACTATTCATGTAAAGGCAAACCTCCAACGTAGGCTGTCTGGAGTGAACAGCCGGTTCTGCAACTTCTATGTAAGAAGCTAACATAGACTAAATAAGGCTTATAGAATTCTCGGGATTGTAAACAGATTCGTAGAGTATAAAAGCAAGGAAGTGATGCTACACCTTTACAAATCAAGGGTCAGACCACATTTGGAGCACTGTATTCAGTTAAAGCATGGAGCAGTACAACACAGGAATAGGCCCTTCAGCCCACGATACCAAATTAAACTAATTCCTTCTGCCGTTGGTCCATATCCCTCCATTCCTTGCATATTTATGTGCTTATCTAAAAGTCCCTTAAACAGCCCAAATGTGTCGTCTTCCACCACCAGCCCTGGCAGCGCATTCTAGACTCCTATCACTCTTTGTGTAAAATAACTTGTCCCTCACATCTCCTTTCAGCTTACCCTGCTCACCTTAAGTGCATGCACCCTAGTATTAGACATTTCAACTCTGGCGGGGGTTAAGAAAGATTCTGACTGTCAACCGTACCTATGCATTTCATAATTGTATTGACATCTATCAAGTCTCTCCTTAACCTCCGCTACTCCAGAGAAAACAACCTGAGTTTTTCTAGCCTCTCCTTTTTAGCTCACATCCTGTAATCCAGGCAGCATCCTGGTAAACCTCTTCTGCACCCTCTTCAAAGCTCCATATCCTTCCTGTGATGTGGCAACCAGAATTGAGTGCAGTAGTCTAAGTGTGACCTAACCAAAGTGCTATAAAGTTGCAACATGACATCCTGACTCTTGTACTCCATCCCCTGTCCAACAAAGACAAATAAGCCATACTTCTTTACCACCCTATCTACGTGTGTTCGCTTTTGGGCACATTATTTAAGGAAGGATATTAGAGCTGTAGAGAGAGTTCAAAAGAGATTTAATCGATGATACCAAGAATGAAGGATTTTAGATATGTGGAAAGGTTAGAAAGATTGGGCTTCTACTGTTCAAAGCAGAGAAGATTAGGTGTTCAAAATCATGAACTATTTTGATGGGGTAAATAAGGATATTCTGCTTCCGCTAGTTGGTATGTCAGTAACTAGGGGTCACTATTTAAAGATTATCAGCAAGAGAGCATGGATTGAGAGAAGGAGAAACTTCTTTCCTCAGAGAGATGTTAGGATTTGGAATCTGGGAGAGTTGTGAAGGTGGATTCCATGGGAGGTTTCCAAAGAGAAATAGATATATATTTGAAAGCGATGGAGTGATAGGGTAGCTCTTTCAGGAGCCAGTACAGACATAATGATTGAATGGCCGCCTTCTGGACTGTAAAATCCCCTGATTGTATAATATAATTTTGCAAATAAAGTTATATTTTATGGACAGTCTAATCTGCTCCATCACCATATACCGTGCACACCTAGACTTTTACAGTCTCACAATCAGCATAATTGTTATTGACAAAAGTAGTGGACAAACCCGACCAAGATCAAAGGTCCCTTCTCACCCTGTGAAGCCAGCTCCCACACCCACAAGTGCATGTAATACTCAAGCAGATCGACTGAGCCAGCAGCTTCTATTAATCAATCAATACAATGTTTGCAGAATGCAGGCAAGTTCACCAGGCCAACAAGTTGGGGATTCTTTTGACCAGAGGGTTAGATAGGGTGGATAGGGAGAGCCTTTTTCCTAGGATGATGACGGCGAGCACAAGGGGGCATAGCTTTAAATTGAGGGGTGAAAGATATAGGACAGATGTCAGAGGTAGTTTCTTTACTCAGAGAGTAGTAAGGGAATGGAACGCTTTGCCTACAACAGTTGTAGACTCGCCAACTTTAGGCACATTTATGTCATCATTGGATGAGCATATGGACGTACATGGAATAGTGTAGGTTAGATGGGCTTGAGATCGATATGACAGGTCGGCACAACATCGAGGGCTGAAGGGCCTGTACAGTGCTGTAGTGTTCTATGTAACATTTTGTATTAAAAATTTTAACAGCGAGAGAGCGCACTTGTTACAGACTGTTTAAAAAATTCTGTTTTTTCTGAGAGCTGCTCAGTCTAAAATTACTGGAAGTTGGTGAAACTAAGAAACAGTCCTCCTCCTGAATTAGAAAAATGTAAAGGTAGAGCAGCATTTCCAGAGGAACTTGCATCGACAGTGCTTCCACCTGTGATTTAGCATGCACAGATAAACCAGATGAGGGGAAAAGGAGTTGGGAGGAATATCTGGTTGAAGTAGATTAATACACACCTAAATAAGGATATAACCCAGAAGCACATAGCCTCTGCATTGTGGAAGAGGCCATTCAGCCCATCAAGTCCACACTGAGCCTCCCAAGAGCATCCCCCCCCAGACCCACTCCTCTATAATGCTGTATTGCCGTGGATAACCCACCAAGCCTGCACATTGCTGGACTCAAGGGGGCCATTTAGGGTGGCCAATTCACCTAACCTGCACACCTTCATACTGGGAAGAAACCCAGACAGACACAGAGAGAAAGTGCAAACTCTTAATAGATAGCCCAAAGCAGGAATTGGACCTGGGCCTCTAGTGCTGTGAGGCATTAGTACTAGCCACTGAGCCACCGTGCTGCCCTGTAGTTGCCGTAGAGATTAGTCAACAGTGGTTCATTGAGCAGTTTTCTGGCAGGCAGGGGAGTATTGTGAGCAGTTTTGGGCCCCGTATCGAAGGAAGGATGCGCTGGCCTTGGAGACTGTCCAGAAGAGATTTAGAAGAATGACCCTGGGGATGAAGGGCTTGTTCTGTGAGGAGTGGTTGAGGATTTGTACATCTGTACTTGATGGAGTTTAGAAGGTTGGTGGGGGGGTGGGGGGGTGGGGCAGGACCTTAGTGACGCTTGCAGAATGCTGAGAGGCTTTGATAGCGTGGACATGGAGAAAATATCTGCACCAGTAGGAGACACTAGGAACCAAGGGACAGCCTCAGAATGAAGTGATGGCCCATTAGAACTGAGATGAGGAGGAGTTTCTTCAGCCAGAAGGTGGTGAATCTGTGGAACTCATTGCCACAGAGGGATATGGAGGTTAAGTCGTTAAGTGTTTTTAAGACAAGAAAAGTTCTTGATTAGTAAAGGCAATCAAGTGTTATGGGGAGAAGGCAGGAGAATGGGATTGGGATGGTAGAACAAACTTAATGGGCTGAATCGCCTAATTCTGCTCCACTATCTTGTGGTCTTAACATGTCAGGCAAAGGTGCAGTTGAGTGGAATAAGGAAAGAGGCTTTTTATCTGGAGTGAAAGGCTTACGAGGTCAATTCCTGGAATGGCGGGGCTATCATATGTTGAAAGATTGGAGCGACTGGACTTGTATACACCTTGAGTTTAGAAGGATGAGAGGGGTTCTGATTGAGGCGTATAAGATTATTAAGGGATTGGACATTCTGGAGGCAGGAAGCATGTTTCCGCTAATGGGTGCGTACAGAACCAGAGGACACAAAAAATAAGGGGTAGGCCATTTAGAACAGAGTTGAGGTAAAACTTCTTCATCCAGAGAGTGGTGGATATACGGAATGCTCTGCCCCAGAAGGCAGTGGAGGCCAACTCTCTGGATACTTTCAAGAAAGAGATGGATAGAGCTCTTAAAGATAGTGGAATCAAGGGTTATGGGGATAAGGCAGGAACAGGATACTGATTGTGGATGATCAGCCAGGATCATAATGAATGGTGCTGCTGGTTCGAAGGACCGAATGGCCTACTGCAGCACCTATTGCCTATTGTCTATTGTCTTAACTGCATAAACGTTGAACAGGTTAGGACTAAATCCATCAGAGTGAAGAAGAATGAGAGATGATCTTATTTAAACATGTATGATTTTGAGGAGTCCAGACAGGGTGGATACCAGAAGGATATTTCCACTTGTAGGGGAGACTAAAACTAGGGGCATTGTTTAAGGATGAGAGGTCTCTTCTTTTTTTTAAGAAGAACAAGGAGAAATGTTTTCACGGAAGACTTTGCAAGTGTGAAATTCTCTTCCCTAGAACATAATGGAGACTGGTTCTTTGAATTTATTCCAGGCTGACTTCAATAGACAAAGTTGTGGGGGAGGTGGTGTAGACAGAGAAGTGAAGTTGAGAACATAACCATATCAGTCGCTACCTAATGAGTTGTGCTGCAGGTTTGAAGAGCCAAATGATCTACTCCCGTTCCTAAGTCCCAAGCTCTCATGTAAAAATTGCACCTAACATCAAGAATTAATCGTCAGGGGAATAAAATGTGTAATTCTTTAAGAAAATTACCTTAACTGACTGCAAGGTTTGAATTTTTGCAGAGATCTTGGGTTAAGTATGGCTCTATACTGCACAGAACTGTGCATCAAAGCACTGATGCAACAGGGGCAGCTCGGGACCAGCCTGAAAGAATAAAAGGGCATCACGTGGCTGAGTGGTTAGTATTGCTACCTCAGCGCCAGGAACCAGGGTTCGATTCCACCCTCTGGCGACTGTCTGTGAGGAGTTTATACGTATTCCCTGTGAGTGCATGGGTTTTGTCCGGGTGCTCTGGTTTCCACCCACGATCCACAGATGTGTAAGTTAGACGGATTGGCTGTGCTAAATTGCCCAATAGCATCCAGGAATGTGCAGCGTACGTGGATTAGCCATGGGAGAAAGCAGGGTTACAGAAATAGGTTAGGGGAATGAGAATGGCGTTGGGTCTGGGTGGGATTCCCTTCAGAGGTTGCTGTGGACTTGATGGGCTGAATGGCCTGCTCCCACACTGTAGGGACTCTAAGATAGGAATCTTGCAGGGGTAGGCGAATCTTCTGGTGCTGCTAATTCCTGTCTGCTTGCAGGTCTGTGAGTTGGATATCATCTTCAACTTCGAGAAGGCCTATTTCATCCTGGACGAGTTTCTTATGGGAGGTGAAATTCAGGACACGTCGAAAAAGAACGTGCTGAAGGCCATCGAACAGGCAGACCTCATGCAGGAGGTAGGTTGGACCTCTTGTGGTCCTGCGTTGTATGTGCCTGGCCACTACGTGTGGGAGTTCAGAATGGGAGAGGAGCAGGCACTGGAACAACTGAAGAGTCAATCCCCTTATGTATCTCTCGGAGTATTGCTCAGCAATTGGTCCCTGCAAATAGCACACAGCTGACAGGAATAAGACATCCTCGCCCCACACGTGTGTGATGCTTTACTCATCGCAAATGGATTTTTACCCGCCCACAACCATCTGGTGTTCTGGGAGAGGCCTAATAGAAAACTGATTGAAAAACTCAAACCATGGTTGTAATTACAGGAAAAGTGGTCATAAACACTTGATGCCTAGATGAAGGCCTTTCGCCCCACTGTGCCTGTACTAAGTCTTTCGTAGAAGCGGTAGGGGCAGCACGGTGTCTCAGTCGGCACTGCTGCCGCGCAGTGCCAGGGATCCGCGTTTGATTCCAATCTCGGAATGGCTGTGCTAAATTGCCCTATCGTGTTCAGGGTTATGTGGGTTAGCCATGGTAAATGTGGGGTTACAGGGATAGGGCGGAAGGTTGCTCAGTGAGAGTCAGTGCAGACTGAAGGTCCTCATGGCCTCTATCTGCAATGTGGAGATTCTATGATCCCACATCCTATGGTTATTTAAACCGTTACCCCAACAATTCCCAATCTGTTGCTACCTCTCCAGTGTCTTTATGGATTCACCTCCCTTTTGGAGGAACACTATTCCAAATCCTGTAGGGCAGGAGAGTCTGGGAAATGTCCATTTCCTGGTGGTTACAACTGCCCAGAAACTGAACCAGGCCAGTCATGTAAAAACACAAACACCATGGCAACAAGAGCAGCTCGGAGGCTGGCAGTGAGTAACTCACCTCCTGACTCCATCTGCTACTCCTCCACCCATTTGATCAAGATGTCGCTATATTTCCAGATAAACACCTTCACTGTCCACTATACCACCAATCTTGGTGTCATCCATAAACGTACTAACCATTCCAATCCAAATCATTTACGTAAATGACGAATAAACATAGACCAAGCATCAATCCCTGTGGCGCCACAGGCCTCCAGTTTGAAAAACAACTCTTTACCACCACCCTCTGTCTTCTACCTTCAATCCAATTTTCAATTTACTAATTGAATATAAGTTCCATTGACAGCTACAGTGAGATTTGAGCCTGTCTCCAAAACATTAGTTTGGGCGTGCACCAGTATCCCCACGGTTGATGAGCGAAGACCTTAAACCCTTTCATTGTACAATTCTGTCAGCTTCACTATGATTCTGACATTGATGCAAGCTTTTCTTTCCCCTCTACAGGACGATGAGTCTCCACGCAGTGTCCTTGAGGAAATGGGGCTGGCTTAGCTCTACACGCCTGACATATGGCTACATGGAAATTGGGGGGTGGGGTGGGGTGGGATTTCTCACTTGATTGGGAGAGGGTGGGGTGGGGTGGGAAAGGGGTGGTGATTGGGACCAAAAATCTTTGACCACAAAAAAATCTACCTGTGCTGTATTGATCCTGTGGAGTCCCTGTCTGAAGTTAAGAATTGACCTTCTTCACGTCCAACTCACGGGTTTGAGGAACGGATGAGGATGTGTTTCCACTCGAGCAATGCCGAACTGAGCAGTATCGAACTGGGCAATAACGGGGAGCAGGGTCGAGAATCATGGCTGGAATCTTTGGTGGGCGGTGTACCAATTGTAAAACGGGCTGGAGTCTTCATTTCTCGACCAACAGGCATGACTGACTCCCTCTTGCCCAGTGACCTTTTGTGTGAATGGAAGGACTTGAGCAGGAGATGCTTCTTCTCCTGCTCCTCCTATTCCTTTATGCATCTCTTGCAGTCAGAGGGGACTGTGAGAGTCTCACTGGGTGCAACGAGTTGACAGCCTTTGTGCCTGCCAACAGGGGCGCGTCATTTTCATCGGACGTTTCCAATCCTTGTACACCAGGAATGAGAGCTACCTGTCCCCTCAATCGAAGAAGACCACCTATGGGCTCACCATCATCAGGCAAAGTGGTGACACCTTCTGCAGCCAGTGCCACCTGCTAAGCGAAGTCTGCAACTGCATTGATGCCCAAGGGAGCATATGACACAATGGTAATAGATAGGAGATCTTTGGTGGGATGCTACATTTTGATGTGGAAGGAGGCTGTAGTGCAATGAACTGTCATTCAGGAGTTGTGCATGGGCTGCAATGCTGGCATCCAATTGGTCTTCACCACAGAATTATTTCCACCCCATCCTTCGACCCTCACTGTTGAGTTGCTTCCAATCACGATTTTACACCTGCACTGTCTAAGGGGGGGGGGGTTCAGTCTCGCTGCCTTGAAAAGATGAGGGTGACTGTAGCTCATCCATTTGAACATATGTGCATTCTAACAGGCAACACAGGGTTTTACCATCAACAAGGATTTCATGGAGCTGATGGTTTCAATGTTGCTTTACGCCCACCGGCTGGCCAATAGGGGGCGGTGGATTTGGATTAATTGGTGATGTTTTGCTTTTGCCACATAGTGATGGTGTTCCCCATGGCAATATGTGGGTTGGCCACCATTTTTGCATGCACCTGTTTGGTTGGGGCAGTGTATGGGGGTGATTATCGGGGGTTGGGGAAGGGTGGAATAGATCAGTCAATGTCCTTTCGCATGATGTCCTGACTTTGCAGTCCTGGAGCCACGTGAAGGTGCCTATTTGTCGGTTACCCAGGTGAGTCTGTGCCTGCTCACTGTGTGAGATCTGGTTTCCAACTTGTCCATCCTGTGGGCAATGTCTGCCCCCTGCTGTGAGAAATTCCATCTCCACAATACACTCGTTAGAGCTCAGTGCAGGTCCCCCTGGGGCATGAACGCAGTCCACCCAAGACCCTGATTTTTTTTAAGTTAAATATATTCATTCTTGGGATGTTGGCCAGCACTCAATGCCCAAACCCCCTTGCTTTGGGCGTGAAGGTTAGACCAGGTAAGGTTTCATACTCTGCAGGACGTTAATGAACCAGATGGGCTCGTCTGGCAATGCTCATCTTAATTCCAGACTTTAACTGGATTCAAATTCCAGTATCTGCCATTTGACCATCACTTGGGTTTGTGGCTTCCTGGTCCTAGTGATAAAATACTACTCTGGATCACCTCCTTGTGGTGATATCATAAACAGCAATCTTGGGGCTTAAACTAACGTGAAATTGACTGCAGATGTGGGGAAACAGTTCTAATCACAACTAGTGAAATGTTTCTCAGTCAAATGTCACCTATTATCAAAATGGTGACTTCCAGCAGTCCAGATTTTGCACCAAGCAACTAGATCTTATTTGTTTCTTTCTCTTATGAAAAGTTAGTTGTTTCTCATGTTTCTGAGATGCCGGTATTGTTCAATCTTATTCATTTTGGAAGGGAGAGGATTTTAACAAAACCAGAAATACTACTTTGGGCCAAATGTTAGGAAAGAATGGATATCTTATGACAAGATTTCCCAAGGTATTTTCCAACTTTTTTTGTTTGTTTTTGGCTGGGAAATTTCAGGCGACTTCCAAACCATTGGGCGGCACGGTGGCTCAGTGGTTAGCACTGCAGCCTCACAGCATTAGGCCCCATGTCTGATTCCACCCTCAGGCAACTGTCTGTGTGGAGTTTGCACATTCTGCCCGTGTCTGCGTGGGTTTCCTCCGCGTGCTCAGGTTACCTCCCACGGCCCAAAGATGCGCAAGCTAGGTGGGTTAGTCATGGTAAAATGTTTGTAGTGTTCAGGGATGTGCAGGCCGGGTGGATTAGCCATGGGAAATGCAGAGATAGGGCAATCGGATGGGTCTCGGTGGGATGCTTTTCAAAGAGTCAGTATGGAGTCAATGGGCTGAATGGCCTGCTTCCACACTACAGGGGATTCTATGATTCTAGCAAAAACGTACCAGCAGCATTCAGCATATAATTATTAAAGTTTGCTTTCAAAAGGACATTATATAATATATTGCACAAGATTAAAAGTCCCGGGCACTCAGTACCAGGACTGCCACGGATCACAAAAACCTGGTCTACCTCTACCAAACAAATGCCAGGGCACATTTGTAGATGGATTATTACCTTGCAGCCTGGTCACTGCAACCCACCCAAGTGTTCAGCATAAGGAACTCATCTTCTGATGGGAGACCATTACAAGGGAGGCTAATGCCATTTTGTTTCTGTGACCCCCATTTGGGGACCTATAGCTCTATGCTGCTGTCTTATCACTTTTTCCGTGTGTGTGTGTAGTTTCATTCTGGTGGCAAGACCAACATTTGATGCCTGTCCCTAATTGCCCCTTGAATTGAGGGAAGTTAAAGGTCAACCCCATCAGCCGGGGTGGGGGCCTGGTTGTCACGTGTAGGCCAGACAAGGTTAAGGGCAGTCAGTTTTGTTCCCTGTTCCATTTGAAATCCAGATTTTTGTTAAAGTTAACAACTTAGCATTGCAGCTAGCAGAATTCTGGGATTTGAACAGGTCCCCTATGTGATGTTATCCACCGATTGCTGGTATTCTCAACACACACAGTCTCCCCACATTTGTCCTGGCTGTCCATTGCCTCGATGGGCATGTGGCAATGGATTCTGGGCCCTGCAGTTTATGAATGGGTTTTAATGACTGTTGGGGAGGGATAGAGTCACATGTCACGGACCCTTCGACCCAACTCGTCCACACTGACCAGGTTTCCTAAACTACACTAACCCCGTTTTCCTGCATTTGGCCCACATCTTGCCTCAGGTTGATACCCCTGTTATGCAAGTGTAAAGGGCACTAATGAGAGCTGTTGCTACGTCTTTATTAATGAGAGAGTCCCCAGCTGGAGTTTTGCATCCAAATTTGGCCGCAGCACTTTTGGAACAGTTTCAAAACCTTGGAGTGGGTACCAAGGGCGTTTAACAAAAGGGCTCTCGGCTGGATAATTCTACAAATGATCCACATCGAGAAAGCAGGGCAGGTCACAGGCAGCTGACAATTAGTGAGTGTGTGTGTTAAACTATTGCTCTCTATCACAGCCAGAATGATGTGGGACTTGATCTGAATTCACACCCTGCCCCTGTCTGAACAGAATTTTGAATGGTTATTTTTGAGTGTAAAGATCATGTAAATCTGTGAAATTTGTGTTTCTATTTATTGAACATTAAACAGCTGCATTACACACATCAAAACACGTATTGCAATTAGTAATTGTCATTTGCATTTTAATTTAGTTGGTTTGGCAGGACCAGGCAGCTGAGAGATGTGAGAACGTGAGACTTTTATTGTTACGACACACACTGTGTCCCCATAACACATTCCTGGGTAGGGTTGACATTGGGTTGGATACAAAGTGAAGCATCCACTGTCCCCATCAAACACTCCCAGGACAGCAGGCAGTACAAGGATGGATATAAGGTAAAGCTACCTCTGCTCTTTTAAACTGAAAGTAAAGATTCCTCTGCTGTTTTAAATAGAAGGTCACAAACTGCACTGTCCCCATCAAACAGGTAGAGTACAGAATTACATGTAAAGTAAATCATCCTCTACTCTTATAAACAAAGTAAAGGTCCCTCTGCATAGTCCCCTTTAAACACTGTCGGGGAGGGACAGCACAGTTACAGGCAGAGTAAAGCATCCTCCACACTGTCCTTCACCAAACTCTGCCAGGAAAGGGATAGTGATATCAAAGTGTGAAGCTGGATGAACACAGCAGGCCAAGCAGCATCTCAGGAGCACAAAATCTGACGTTTCAGGGCTAGACCCTTCTTCAGAGAGCATCTGATGAAGGGTCTAGGCCCGAAACGTCAGCTTTTGTGCTCCTGAGATGCTGCTTGGCCTGCTGTGTTCATCCAGCTTCACACTATTATCTTGGAATCTCCAGCATCTGCAGTTGCCATTATCTCAGGAAAGGGATAGTGTGGGGTTAGCTACAGAGTGAAGGTACCCCTATGCTGTCCCCCATCAAACACTCCCAGGGTAGAGAGAGCAGGAACTGCACATGCTGGAGAATCTGAGATAACAAGGCGTAGAGCCGGATGAACACAGCAGGCCAAGCAGCATCAGAGGACCAGGAAAGCTGACGTTTCGGGCCTGGACCCTTCTTCAGTAAATGATGAAAAGACCCTTCTGAAGAAGGTCCTAGGCCCGAAACGTCAGCTTTCCTGCTCCTCTGATGCTGCTTGGCCCGCTGTGTTCATCCAGCTCTACACCTTGTGCTGCCCCTACCCTGGGAGTACAAGGGCACAACATAAAAGTTCTCTCTACCTTTGTTGAGTTATATATTGTGTCTACTCAGGGTTGGTGCCACTTTAGATCTATTTGAGTTTCTCCTCCTTACCTCAGAAGGAGGTGGGTCTTAAGTCCCACTTCAGTGCAGACACTGTCAAAGGTGATGTTAACAGTAACAGTGAAAGATAGCAGCACTAGTTGAAGAGGGCACTTTAGTTGTTTTTTTTTCTCGCTCTCTCTCTGTCTCACTCTGCTTTTGTGCTCCCTGTGCATGATGCATGTCTTATCTGTACATGACTGCATGGGGTAACTTGCCAATATGACTTCATGCTACCAAGCTTTAGAAGGGCAGAAAGATTACTTTGGTAATGCACGTTACCATCCCTGATTATTTCAAATGTCTGGCTGTTACCAAAACAGAAAGTTGATGGAGCTGTTGGGAAGATGGATTTTACATATGTGGAATCCAACTCTTTTGTAAACACAGAGAAGATTACTGACGGAAGTTGCAATGAGCTCAAATAATGTACAGGTTCTGTCTCAATGGGTGTGTAGCACTGGATTCTGTGCCCTTTAGTTTAGGGAGAGGTATGATAGCTTTTGGGGAGGGATAGACCTTGGTTATGAGAATGTTTCCAGGTATGAAGTCTCCAGTCGAAGGGACAGATTAGAAAACTATTGTTCAGCTTTGAGAGGAGGAGGTTCAGAAAGAAACGGAGACACGTATTTGAAATTGCAAGGGCTCTGCACAGAGTTGGGAAGAAATAAATTGTGCCCACCTGTGGAAGGAAAAGAGTCAAAGGGTGTTGATCAAGCAAGGAAAGCCAAAAGCAGCAGAGAAGAAAACTTTATTTCACACAGCGAGCAGTCAAGATATGGAAGTCACCACCTGAGAGGATGGTGAAGGTCAAACTATGTCTTCTGAAAGGATTCACACAAAAAGAGAGGAAATGTGGGGAGAGGGTATGAGGAGTGGGACTAGCTGATTTGCATTCGCCAGTGTATACTCAATGCGTTGACCTTTTTGTGCACGAGCCATTTTATGTTTTGATGGCCTTTTGTGATTCCCTTTGGGGACTGACGGTGACAAATGTATGTCAAGGCATGGAAATCACAGAATGGAGACCATCACTTGCCTGGAAAAGGTAAGAGGAAATTGTGCTTTTTTTATGCAAAATCAAATTACCCATGTCATTTGGGAGCTATGAAATAACTATGAACTATGTGTTCTACATACTATGGAATCACCTCTAGACCTGTCCAACTCTGAGCACACCTTCCAAACCCAGACCACTGCCACCTAGAAGGGCAACAAATACATGTGAACACAACCCCTTTTAATTTCTCGTGTGTGCCACTCACCCTCTTGACTTGGGAAATATATTGTTCCTTCAGAGTCACGGGATCAAAGTCCTGGAACATCCTCCCTAATGGTACTGTGTGGATGCCGCTACACCGCACGGACTGCAGCAGTTCAAGAAGGCAGTTCACTCCCAACTTCTCAAGGGGCAATTTAAGAAGGGGCAATAAATGCTGGGCCCATCCAGCAGTGCCCACATCCCCTGAAAGAATGAATGAAAAAGAATCACCAATCCCATCACTCCTGTGCACACTGGCTTATGCCAAATCCAGGTCCAGCAAATCCTCAACTTTAAAATTCTCATCCTCATTTTCACATCCCTCCCATGAACCAGGCCATTTAGTATTCCGATTCCCAGATACTCGTCAGTCCTCCATTGGTGGCCATGCCTTTAGGTGACAGAAATCCTGGTATATCCTCTGTAAACCCTATCACTTCCATTGTCTTCCATAAATCAACCCAGATACTAATTGCATGCTTCATTTTCGAACAGTCCAAGAATCCCTGACACACTTATCCACCAGGGAGTTCCTGAGATCCCTGGGTGGCACAATGACTCAGTGATTGGCACTGCTGCCCCACTGCCAGGGATGTGGGCTCGATTCCACTCTCGGGTGACTGTGTGGAGTTTGCATGTTCTCCGCACGTCTGCGTGAGGCTTCCTGCGGGTGCTCCGGTTTCCCCACAGTCCAAAGATGTTCAGGTTAGGGTGGATTGGCCATTGCTAAATTGCCCCATGGTATCCAGGGATGTGCAGGCTGGGTGGGTTAGCTGTGGGAAATGCAGAGTTACAGGGAAAAGTTTTGGGGGGCGGTGGGTGGTGTCTGCGTGGGATGCTCTTCAGAGAGTCAGTGTGGACCTGATGGACCAAATGGCCTGCTTCAATACTACAGGGATTCTGTGAAATTCACTGGCTCCTCCACTGCCAACACAGCTCACTCTATATCACAAGGGAACAATCCATTAATTTTAAAATCCAGTCCAGCTTTTTGGAGCTGCATAAGCCTCTGACGATGTCTAAATATAGCAAAATGGGGCCTGTGCCAAGTACCAACCAATTATATCAAATACGTCAACTGTGACTCACTTGCCATCAAGATGCAACTGGGCCCAATCAAACTGTAATGAACCGTGACATTGCTGCCTTCAACCATCCAAACCCACAGCTTTCCAATTAAGAACAGTGTGCAGCTAATTGAGTTTCATCAGTGTGGTATTACCAACATCTTAACACCTTGGTCTCTCTGGTTGGGTTTTGAAGGGTGGGAGGGAATGACTCAGCTCTGGGATTTGTCTCCACAGTTAATTCACACACCCCTACCAACCATGTTTTCTCTTGCCTTTTCACTGGATTATTCACGGGGACGTGGGCATTGCTGGCTGGACCAGCATTTATTGCCCATCCCTTGTTGCCCTTTAGAGGATGCTAGAGAGTTGCCTTGAACTGCTGTAGGGACACCCTGACAGTGCTGCTATGGTGGAGGTTTCAGGATTTTGACCCAGCCACACTGAAGGAACAGCAGTATATTTTGAATGCAGGATGGAACTTGGAGGGCAACTTTCAAGGGGTGGTGTTCCCATGTATCTTCTGCCCTTGACCTTCCAAATCATTAACGGTCATGAGTTTGGATGCTGCTGTCTATGGAGCCTCGGGTGAGTTTCTGCAGTGCATCTTGTAGACAGTACACAATGTTGCTGCTGAGGGTCAGAAGTGGATGTTTGTGGATGCAATGACAATCAAGTGGGGGTTGCCTTGTCCAGCACGGTATCGAGCTTTTTGAATGCCGTCGGAGCTGCACCCAACCAGGCAAGTGGGGAGTATTCCGTCCCACTCCCTCCTCATGCCTTGTCGATGGTAGACAGGCTTTGGGGAGATAGAAGGCAAGTTGCTCGCTGCAGGATTCCCAGTCTCTCGAGCACATGATCCAGATAGACACACCCAGTGCAGGATGGAGGATGTGTAACGTGATCAGGTGTGCTCAGTATTGGAATGAAATGTTAAATCCAAGATCTTATTTGCCCCCTTGGGTGAATGAACAATACCAGAACATGAACTGGACAATGTTTATCTCTCAACTAATACCTCACAAAGCAAAGACCATTGTCTGCTCATTGTTTCATATCACCATTGGTGGGCTCTTGCCATGCACTTTTGAAACAGCTGACATCTTGCCTTGGCTGGAACCTCTGACAGGAAGCTGCCAAGTACCCACGTGCTTGGATGCCCAATGACACCATCAAATTGTCTGAAACTCAGATTGACAAGCGGCAAGTGAAAGGCAAGTTCATTGAACGCTAAGGACAGCAATCGGAGGTGGGCACTGCAGGGCAAGAATTTGTTGACCACCCTTCATTGACCCTTGAGCTGAGACGCTTGTGAGGCCGTTTCAGAGAGGGTTTAAGAGCCAACCATGATGTCACTGGGTCTGGAGTCACATGTAGGCCAGACCAGGTAGGGATGGTAATTTCCTTCTCCCAAAGGACAGTAGTGAGCCAGACGGGGTTTTCCCAACAATTAATTCATGGTCATTATTAGATTAATTTAGGATATCTGGTCAGCATGCATGGGTTGAACCAAAGGGTCTGTTTCTGTGCTGTACAAATGCTTTATTGAAGCTTTAAATTGTATTACTGTCTATTCTGTTGTATTTACCTCTTCCAAGGTTTTTTAAAATCTGTTATTTTGAAATAATGTGTCTCTCTGCTGCTTGCTTAACTTTCCAAAATTCTTTTGGAATTTTGTGCCCTTCATTTAGTGATCAAAATTGTGGATAATTTCTTCTTCTCAGGCTTCACAGCCCAATGCAGTTTATATATTTCGTTTCAAGTAAAATGGACTTTTGTTTGACCTTTCATGGTCTGAAACGTCAAGCATTTCCTCCTACACATTTTTTTTTCAAAAAGTATTTGTCATAACTTCACCCATTATGAATGTTCCCATTGAAATAATCACTTTAAACACCAAGCCCTGGTCCTCTTCAAACTTTTTATTCTTTTCTGACTTTGCTACTGTTACTAGACTCTTCCCAAAATGTGTTAAGCTTTCCCATCTTCAGTTTTAAATTCTGAGGCCTTCCCAACTTTATAGCCCCGTTCTATATTTATTCTCTGACCCTTTCCTTGCAGTCAGACCCTCATCGAGCCAAGTATCAGTGGCTGCAATATTCATTGTGAAAGTAAAGAGCTCTCATTGGCACCATAGTAGACCTATATAGCATAGAAACAGACTTTTTGGTCCAACTCGTCCATGCTGACCAGATATCCTAATTTAATCTAATCACATTTGCCCCATATCCCTCTAACCCTTCCTATACATGAACCCACCCACATGCCTTTTAAATATTGTAATTGTACCAGCCTCCCCCAATTTCTGTGGCAGCTCATTCCACCCTCTGTGTGAAAAAATTATGTCCCTTTTAAATCTTTCCCCTCTCACCTTAAACCTGTGCCATCTAGTTTTGGACTCCCCTACCTTGGGGAATAAAAATCTTGGCTATTCACCCTATCCGTGCCCCTCATGATTCTATAAACCTCTATGAGGGCACCCCCCTCCCAAGCCTCTGACACTCCAATAACAATAGCCACAGTTTATTCAGCCTCTCCCTTTCGCTCAAACACTCCAAACCTGGCAACATCCTTTCTGAACCCTTTTCAAGTTAGCAACATCTTTCCTTTAGCAGGGAGACCAGAGCTGAAATGATTATGATCCTTCATGATGCTAAAATGTGAGTGAGACGGATAGGTAGGGAGAAGCTGTTCCTCACTCAAAAGAGGGGGAAAAAATGTGAGGGGCTTGGGTTTAAGAGTGATACAAAGCAAAGCTGATATGAAGAACAAAATACTTTTCATACAGAGCATAGTTAGGGTCTGGAATGCACTGCCTGGAAGTATAGTGGAGGCATGGTCAGTTGTGACATTCAAGAGGGCATTGCTGATAATTTGGATAAAAGTAGCAGGTAGGGATGTGGGAGAAAGGCAGGAGAGTTGCACAAGGTACAGAACAGATGTACATACAATGGGCTGAATGATCTTCTTCACTTCAGCAATTCAATGATTCTCTAATTTTACAGTCTTTTTATCCATAAAGGTACTCCCTTTCTTTCCTTAGTTTTCCCTCCACCTTTACCTTATGGGGCTTCTGTTGCTCATTACAGAGCTCCCTTTGCTAAATTATTTGTGTGACTGCCTTTTTTTCCTCTTGCCTTAGCACTTCTTACCGGCTTCTGAGTGAAGTTTTGCTTTCAGAATGGTTTGAGTGCCTTTCCGTTGCTTGCCTGAACACTGCAGCTCTCTCTGTCTCTTACTCTCACCCTCTCGCTTGCTCTCTCACTCTCTTGCTCGCTCTGTCCCTCGGGTAATCACATTTCAGCTGCTGAATCGTTGTATCTTCTTAAATTAGTAATGCTCTTAAAATGGTTGACTTTTCTTTTCTTCTGAAACTTGTGGATATTTGCTTCTCACAGCGGGGAGTCGGATCAGCACCAGATCAACCATGTGGTCTTTTTCCAGATGATTGCACTTGGCATAAGACCATATGACATGGGAGCAGAAGTGAGCCTTGTAGCCGTTTGACTCTGCTCCAGCATCTTGTGGTATTTGCCACCTCTTGCCAGTAGGTGGCACCAAGTAAGCATTGTTGAGGTTTCATTGCCAGCAAATAGCCTTTGTCTTGGGCCATTCTAGTAATTAGTGGAAATGATACTCATTGCTGTGGATCTGGAGTCGCATGTGGGCCAGGCCAGGTAAGAATAGCAGTTTCCTTCCCTAAAGGAGATTAGGGAACCAGGTGGATTTTTCCTGACAATTGATTCATGGTCACCATTAGTTTGTTTGTTACTGAATTCAAATTCTACCACCTGCCATGCGAGGCTTCGAGCCCAGAGACAGTAGGAACTGCAGATGCTGGAGTCTGAGATAACAAGGTGTGGAGCTGGATGAACACAGCAGGCCAGGCAGCATCAGAGGAGCAGGAAAACTGACGCTTTGGGTCTGGACCCTTTTTTCAGAAATGGCGGATGGGTAGGGGATGATAGACGGTGGATAGAGGAGCAGATTGGTGGAGAGAAGACGGGCAGGTCAAGGAGGCGGGGATGAAGTCAGTACAGGTGAGCCTAGGTAGGGATAATAAAATGTGAGGCTGGATGAACACAGCAGGCCAAGCAGCATCTCAGGAGCACAAAAGCTGACGTTTCGGGCCTAGACCCTTCATCAGAGAGGGGGATGGGGGGAGGGAACTGGAATAAATAGGGAGAGAGGGGGAGGCGGACCGAAGATGGAGAGTAAAGAAGATAGGTGGAGAGGGTGTAGGTGGGGAGGTAGGGAGGGGATAAGTCAGTCCAGGGAAGACGGACAGGTCAAGGAGGTGGGATGAGGTTAGTAGGTAGCTGGGGGTGCGGCTTGGGGTGGGAGGAAGGGATGGGTGAGAGGAAGAACCGGTTAGGGAGGGAGAGACAGGTTGGACTGGTTTTGGGATGCAGTGGGTGGGGGGGAAGAGCTGGGCTGGTTGTGTGGTGCAGTGGGGGGAGGGGATGAACTGGGCTGGTTTAGGGATGCAGTGGGGGAAGGGGAGATTTTGAAACTGGTGAAGTCCACATTGATACCATATGGCTGCAGGGTTCCCAGGCGGAATATGAGTTGCTGTTCCTGCAACCTTCGGGTGGCATCATTGTGGCAGTGCAGGAGGCCCATGATGGACATGTCATCAAGAGAATGGGAGGGGGAGTGGAAATGGTTTGCGACTGGGAGGTGCAGTTGTTTGTTACGAACTGAGCGGAGGTGTTCTGCAATTTACCCACATTTCAGCCTAGGTAGGGAGTTGGGATAGGGGTTGGTCAGTGAGGAGGGAGGGGCAGGTAGGTGGGAGGGAAGACGAACATGTCAAAGAGGCAGGGATGAGGCCAGTAGGTAGGAAGTGCAGGTGGGGCTTGGTCAGTGAGGTGGGAGGAGCAGACTGGTGGGATAAAAGATGAACAGGTCAAGGAGACCGGAACGAGAGGGGCTGGTCTTGGGATTAGGTTGGCGGGGGGGAGATTTTGAAGTTTGTAAATTGAGACCATTGGGCTACAGCGTACCCAGGCATATTCCGCCTTGTTATCCGAGGCTTCAAACCCAGGCTCCCGGAACATTCCACGATCTCTAGATTAACAGTCCAGCAATAGTGCCATGGACCATCACTTCCCCAGCTCATAGATGACTATATGATATCTTGCATAGGAGTTGGGATGTCATGTTGATGTTGCAAAAGACATTGGAGAGGCCTCTCCTGGAGTACCGTTCTGGTCACCCAGTTACAGGAAGGATATTATTCAGCAGAAGAGGTTTCAGAAGAGATTTACCAGGATGTTGCTGGGTATAGAAGGTCTGAGATATAAGGAGAGGTTGGATAGGCTGGGACATTTTTCCACTGCAGTGTCGAAGTTTGAGGGGGAGTGACCTTACAAAAGTTTCTGCAATCAGGAGGGCAATAGATAGAGTTAATGATTGATGCCTTTTCCTTAGGGAGGGGGATTTCAAGACTAGGGGCACATTTTTCAGTTGCAAGGAAACATTTGAAAAAGACGGGGGCGAATTTTTTTGCACAGAGGGTGGTTCGCGTGTGGAATGAACTTCCTGAGAAAGTAGTGGATGTGGGCGCAATTGCAATGTTTAAAAGACTTTTGGATAAGGTTCACAAACAGGAAAGGTTTGGAGGGATATGGGACAGGAGCAGGCAGATGGGGCTAGTTTAGTTTGGGATTATTGTCAGTATGGGCTGATAGGACCAAAGGCTCTGTTTCCATGCTGTACGACTCTCAATGACAGCAGTAAGTGCAACAACATTTGGGCATATATAATAGTTGACTTTTGGGAGGTGGCTAGATATATCTGCCCCTTCCAAAAGCTGGAGTCTCCACCCACAGACCGTGTGTGGGGGAGACATGAGTAGAATGGGTGAAGCCAATGTAATATGAACATTAACCCATTCAGAACCATTGTGACATACAATTTGGCCAATTTTATGCTGTGGGCTTCCATCTCTTAGAATACATTTCCTTTTGCGCATTTTGACTCCTCCAAAACCTGTGCGGTGTAGCTCGATGAGATGCACTCTTCCTTCACAGTCTGTTTGTAACTCCAAATTGTACTTCGCCCAACTGCAGGACCTGTGGCAGATACAAAGCTGCTCCTTCTGGGTGTTTTTCTTTTTGCCAAGCTTTGTGGAGAATGCAAACGCTCTTGCAGCACCTTGCTCTAAGACTTCCACCTCCAGTCTGATGGTTCCCCACCTCCGCAAAGGTCGCCAAAAGCAGTTTTCTGGGTCAGCGGTGTTTGCCGGAGCCTGCTGTGTGCAGGTTATGCGCCAGGCTTCCTCAGGCTTCATTGGGTAAGGGGGTAATCCAAAAGGTGCTATTTCAATGCAGACTGTGTCTTTGCTGAATCCCACTGTGTGTTTTGTCTGTTACCAATTCTTTCCCTCTGAAACTCTTGGGGTGACCGCCTGAAGCGGGTAGGTTGGGGTCTGGGCCCAATGGGGTTCAGAGGAATGCAGGAGGCAGTGTGTACGATCCCAAGGAGATTTGACAGGGTGGCTGTTTCCCTGGTCATTGGAAAAACAGGAAGCACTGGGGGGGGCTGTAAATGCACAGCTTAAAACTAAAGTGGTCTACTATTTAAGACAATCTGATAGACAAGGACATCATCTTCCCAGAGGGTGGCAAAAATGTGAAATACTCATCGCAAGAGAACAGCGGAGGCTAGATCAACGAACATTTTTAAGGCAGAGGTAGATGGTCAAGAGAGAATATGGAGAGGCGGTGGCTACAGTAGGCAGGGCAAACGAGGAGGTGGAGTTGAGACACAGTCAGATAACCTGCGACCTTATTTGAAGGATAGGGTAGTCTAGATGGAATGAATGGTCTACTCTGGATGCTCATGCATATTTGCCATCCCGTGCTACAGCCATACACAAATCCATGGGGGGCAGTGGGTTGAAGACCTAATCTTTTTAATACTCAGCCCCAGGAGGCTGCTGCTCTGATCTCAATGCAACTGTTAAGACAAAAAGACCACTGTTGAATAAAATATGTGCTTTTTATTCATTGCAAAACTAGTACTCAACCACTTCCCCCCCCCCCACCCCAACTCCCACCCCCAACACCCTTCCTCCCCCCCCCACCCCCTGCCGTTCTATTTACATCAGTCACTTTTATTAAATGCAAAAAGACATCAAATGCTGCAACATCAAATGACTCTGTATTTTCTTCAGATAGGGAACAAGACTTGGTACACTCCAAGAAGCTATTTTCACAGACTCAAGGAAATTTACAAAGGAGCGCAACAGAAAGTTTCTCCTTCGTCCCCCACACCCCGCGCCACCCCCATCTCCATTCACTCTTCACTCCGATGCTGAAAACCTTCATAACATCCTGGGGTGAGCGATGAGCGTAAAGACGTAGGAGGCAAGATCAGATCCTATCGCCTTTTGTCGAAATGTCATCGGCGCTCTCATCTCAGAGAAATTAACCTTTCAAACAAAGAGCGAGCCGTCAGTAGCCAGCTTCCTCTGGTGAATGGGAGATGCTGGAGGCAGAGACAACTCAATGTGGAGCTGCAGGAACACAGCACAGCCAGGTAGCATCAGAGGAGCAGGGAAGTTGACGTTTCCGGTTGGGACACTTCTTATGAATTTCTGATGCTACCTGGCCTGCTGTGTTCCTCCAGCTCCACACTGTGCGTTGTCTCTTCCTCTGGCGAATGCTTCCTTTCACAACAGGCATCAAGAGAGATAACACGGTGAAGAGCTGGATGAACACAGCAGGCCAAGCAGCATCAGAGGAGCAGGAAGGCTAATGTTTCGGGCCTAGACCCTTTTCAGACCCTTCTTAGACTCTCCTGGACCTTTCTGAAGAAGGGTCTAGGCCCAAAATGTCAGCTTTCCTGCTCCTCTGATGCTGCTTGGCCTGCTGTGCTCATCCAGCTCTACACCTTGTTATCTCAGATTCTCCAGCATTTCCAGTTTTTATTATCTCAGGCATCAAGAGAGGCTGATTCTGCGCTCAATGCTTCAAGATATGTAAAAAGCAAGGGCATTTGAGTGGATCACAGAAACTGGAAGGTTTTGTGGGGAGAGGTGGGCAGGGGTGTGGATTAGCCAGGTGGGTGGGGGCGGCGATATGTGGTTGACAGGACAGCTAGGGTTGAAGGCAGACCGCTCTCTGCTGTAACAGCGCATGCAGGCTCAGTCAAGCATGTGAAGATGTCCCTACTTTGGCTACCATTCTACAGGAAGCTCTTCACTTCTGGAGCCTGCTCTGGTCTCGATATGTCAGATTGCTGTCAAGTCCATCTTCACTGAAATTACGAAGATTACGTAGCTACGAGCGTCGGAGAAACTTCCTCCAGGGAATTGAGGGGAATCATTCAAGTGCAGCTCCCCCACCCTCTCTGCTCTTGGGGCTGGTGGAACTGATGCCATTAACCTCCGTGTGGTCTAAACACCAGCAAACACTGGCCAACAACCTTTTGAAAGCAGAAGGGGCACTTGGTGGGTAAGAGTGTTGAAGAGAGTGGTAGGGACAATCTGGGAGCCCTGATACTGATGATGAAGGTACTTGTGCGCACATTCACATGCACGCGCACACACACACACACACACGTGCACACACATGTATGCTCACACATGCACACACATGTACGCTCACACATACACACACATGCAGACACACACACATGTGTGCGCACGCACAACACTGATTAAGCCATGGGTGACTCTGCACATGCCTTTTTTTTAGAACGGATAGCAGTGGAAGAGAATGTAACTGCTTGAGATATGCAAGGTCAGATGAAGAGAAAAGGAAGGGTCTTCTTGTTTTGCTCAGCGAAGGGGTCAGTGACTGGGGGAGGCATCGATTTTAAAGTGGGTGATGGGTAGATAGTGGGCAACAGGGATGGCATTTCTCACTCAGAGGCTGACCCGAGTCCAAACCTCGCTCCTTGTGAGGTAAGGATGCAGCCCTCAACTCCTCGCGGATGTGCCTGGGTGTGCACCCAAGCGATACAGATCCAGTATCGGAAAGTACAGTTAGGTTAGCCTGGATGTAAATGAGCAGAGCGGTCCCATTCTGTGCTGTACCTGTTCAGAAAGAGGGCGAGCGCGCATGGCTGGAGGTGGGGATGGGAGGACAGCACATGATTTGCCCCCGAGGAGGGCTAGCACAGATGCGATGGTCCAAATGGCTGCATTCTTTGCTGTAAAGGATGACTCCTCCACCACACACACACACACACACACACACACACACACACACACACACACACACACACATGAAACATGATCACCATCACTGTTCTGAAGAGTTGCAGGCAGCGACTGGAGATACTCTCCTTGAGTCCAGGCTGTAGTACAAAAATATCAGACCTTGTTACTGCCAACTGCTCTCCTTCTGGTCCAGTACGGGGACGATTGCGGCTGGGGTGGGGGAGAAAGGAAGGATGTGAGAAAGGTCTGGTTGGGTGGGGCACATAGCCGTGTTCAGCGTGAGACAGGGCGGGGGTGATGTATCCACACTTTTGCCTGGCTCATGCAGAGAAACCTTACTGAACCGATAATCTAGACAAAAGCGAAAGTGGGGGTGGGGGAGGGGTAGGAGGGAGGGGGTGTAAAAGGAAAACAAACCAATGATTGGACCATTTCGTTGTTGCTTTCATTCTACTGGAAGACCTCTGGATGCTTGAGCAAGATCTTCTCGATGTAGTTCTCCAGCTCTTCCTCATTGTCTTCATCGTCATAATACTCCTTGTTTCGGTAGACTGGGGGTGGTGGCTGGTAGTAATAGGGGCGGTGACGAGGCTGGGAGAGCCTGGGGTGGATGTAATTGGGATAACCATTTGCCCTGGGCCGGTACCTCCGAGGGACAGGATAAGCCATGCTGTCGTAGTCTAGAGCATTATTGTCACCCAGCAGATCCTGAAGGCTCATTTCATCATTGGCACGGTGTCTGGTCTTCTCTGGCCAGTGATGGGGAAGGTAGTTGCTATCTGGGGTCTTGTACCTATCTCGGGATGATGTCCCGTATCTGCTCTCTAGCCTCTCTGTTGGATCTTTCCTCTTCTTTTCCACATCATTGATGATGTCAATTACATCATCAGCAGGCAGATGAAGCTTGCTAGATATTTCAATGAGCCTATCAATTGTCTGGGGGTCTATATCCTCATCTTCATCTTCGTCTTCATCTGACCTCTTCTCCTGGGAGGCACTGTCTTCCGAGTCCGCTCCAACCTTCCTCCTATTGTCTCTCAGCTTCTCCTCCTCCTCTTCCTCCTGGCTGGCCTCTCCCCTCAGTAAGTACTGCAGCAACAGGTCAGACGCTCTATCTGTTGCCCTCTGCTGGCTCTCCTTCCACCTGTTGCCGTCTTGGGCTTTGGGGTTGTACTTCACTCTACTCCGAGTGTCCTCCTGTCTCTCCTCATAGTCAGAGTATTTCTCCTTCCTGCCCACTAGGTCTTCAAGTACATCCAGGTCTCTCAGCACATCATTTTCCATTGACTCGTCACCCTTGGCTAAGGAGCGTTGGGCAGTGTTGGACCTCTCCCTTTTAGTGGCTGCACTGTATCTCTCCATGTCCTGCAGCATGGTCTCCAGCCTGTCAATGTTCTGTGGTGTCAGGGAGTCTTCTTCATCCTCCCCAACCCTCCAGTCTGACTCTTCACTCTCACGGGAGATGGGGCTCCTCTGGGTCTTCCCCACTCTGGTCCTACTCTTCACGTTCTCTGTCAAGTTGTTGGGTTCCACCTCTGGTGATGCGAGGTCGGTGGAGGGGTTTGCCTCTCCATCGTGCTGCCTTGGCTCCTCCCTGGAACTGGGCTGTTCTTCATCTACCTTCAAAGCTTGCAGAAGAATGGCTGTCAGGGTCTTGGCATCCATGTCCTTGAATAGCTCATCATCAAAACTGGATTCCATGTTGGGCTGGGAAGGAGCAGACCTGTCCTGGTGACTCTTGAACTTTTCTGTCTCACCCTCGGGCATCTTCCCATCCTCTGAGAACAGCCCCGGGCCTTGGTGGTGAAGGATCTGTCTGTTCTCTTTCAGGTTGTCTGGGCGCTGGTGTTCCCTGTGACTATCCTCTGTCAGGGTGCCAGCTCTGACAGCGCCAAGCAACGTGAGGGTCAGGGCGAAGATGACAATGGCCGATGAATGGGGAGGCCAGGCCATCCTTGCAGGGTCACTGGGGAGGGGAGAGGAGGCTATGGATGCAAAGACATAAGAAGAAGATGAGACAGATTTACCACACCAACCAATGCTTTGAAGTCAAACACCGCTGGTACGATTATAGCATTAAAGAGCATCTGGATGATTATATGAACAGAAAAAGTTTAGAGGGATTTGGGCCAAATGCTGGCAAATGGGACTGGATTAATTTAGGATATCTGGTCAGCATGGATGAATTGGACCAAAGGCTCTGTTTCAGTGCTGTATATCTCTATGACTGAATGACCTATAGCATGTGTCTACAAATGGGTAACTCCAGCCATACTTACTCTGAGATTTTCAGGTGACTTACAGAAGAAATGTTTGCAAAGAAATAGTACCCATGCATCATGTTATATGAAGTACTGTGTTTTCTCAAACCCCCACTCGTGGGATATAACAGTTTATGTTGAGGTAGCTTCACGTGGGGATGTCCTGTGGCATTGCTTATCACCAGTATTTTGTGACAACAAGAGCATTTTGCTAAGTGATGCATGCATCCTACTTCCAATGCATTTTAAGGGAGCTAGGGTTTGTTTGTTGTGAGTTAAATGCAGGTCCAGGTCAAACAGGATTGATTGATGTTTGATATGGGCAAAGTATGGGCAGTGTAGGAGTTTTGTGTTCTTTGGAGTACCTGGTGGGACATTACTGACAGATATAAAATTATAAGGAGCCTACATAGAATGGGTAGGGAAACCCTCTGCTGGAGTTGTCCATATGGGAGGTGGGAGCTTGTGCAGGGATGGGGATTCAATTTAGCAACATTTGGACATTTGGAATGGCAGGGAGGAGGTGGAGAACTGGAACAT
Organism: Stegostoma tigrinum; assembly: GCF_030684315.1. NCBI lineage: Eukaryota > Metazoa > Chordata > Chondrichthyes > Orectolobiformes > Stegostomatidae > Stegostoma > Stegostoma tigrinum. The sequence continues at coordinate 7,039,064 of NC_081398.1, forward strand.
ATTAGAATAGTAGAGGCAGAATCCATCATTACAATAAAAAGGCTTTTGAGCTTGAAGTGCAGAATGGGATGAGTTGGATGGGCCAAATGGCCTCTATCTCCAAGGTAATGGAGCACAATAAATAGTGACCTAGCCAGCAAACCCATGCATCCTGTCATTGAATAAACAAAAAACCAATTCTGTGCTGTGAATTTCAGTGAGTTCTGCTTTTGTGATAATCCAGTCTTTAAATAACAATTAAATCTGATGAATGGCAGGCAGTATATTTGACCACTGGCTTCATCCTGGGCATCTTTGGCACCGGAACGTGCGATGATATTTACTGTTTGTTTGGCCTGAAGGAGATGGACAATGAAACTGAAACATACGAAAAGATAGAGAGCAAGCCGGCAAGATGGAGACAGACAAAGACAAATAAGAAAACACAGGCATAAAACATTAAGGATACAGAGAGGAGCGAAGGACATGAAAGAGAAATACAGAAAATATTTTAAAAAAGAGAAAAAAACTCGAGATAAAATGAGAAAGTGAAAAATAGGAAAGGGATAAAAAGGAAGGAGAGAATGAAAATCAGCTAGAAAGAAAAAAGAAACAGAAAGAGAAAAAAGGGAGGAGAATGTAAGAACAAGGAGAGAGTGAAAGACAAAGGGGGGAGAATGAATGAAAGAGAAATACAGCAAAAAAAGAAAAGAAGTAAAACAAGAAAGAGAGAAAGAAAAGGAAAGAAAGGAAAATAGAAAGATGGAAAAATAAAGTGAGAGAGATAAAAGAGAAAGGAAGAATGTGACAGAAGCCAAAAACAAAGCAAGGAAGAATGTGGGATGGAGAGATAAAGGAGAAAAAAAGAAGAGAGAGAGAGAGAGGAGAGAAAGAAAGCAAGATAAAGAGGGGGAAAGAGACATGAAGAAAGGAAGGTGGCAAAACAGAGAAGCAAGCAGAAAGGAGGATAATCATGTAGATTGGCAGAGAGACAATGAAAGCAGAGAGACGCACACAAAGGAATAGGGTTATATACAAGTATAAACAAGCAAAAGGAGAGAGGGAGATGTATCCGATGCATAGATAGTGTGGCTGTAGATTAGCGGAGACACAGATAAAGAGGGTGGGGTGGGGATAATTACACATAGGCAGGAATACATATTCAGAAACAGGGGCATACCACCAAGACTGTGAGAGAGAATGGAGGACAGAAACACAACGATAGATATTGAAAGCGAGTGAGAGGACCATAAGATATTGGTAATAAAACATTAAGAATAAACAGAAAGAGACAGAGACACTAGGATTCACAGGGACAGAGCGAGAAAAATGCCAGAATCAGATAAGAGGAACTGGATACGTAAACTAACTCAGCGCATTGTTATATATGTACATTCTCTCCCTAATATTCTTTATTTTTCTTCTCCACACATTCATGAACATAAAAATGTTTCTCTGTCTGCATTGCCGTCTTCTCTTTCTGTTAGTCAGTCCCCATTCTTACGTTCTGACTTGCAGCGTCTGTATGTGTTAGAAACCTTATTCCAGTATCGTTCAGTTTATTTCTACATCTCTATGACTTGATCTATCCTGCAAACTTCACATTCTGTCTTCCTTTTTATGTACTTATATGTCTTTATGTATTTGTATGTATATCCTTCTATGTATATGTGTGTTTACCTGTGCATAAAGCATACTTGCATGTAAATCTCTCCTATATGTATAATATATGTACATTATATTGATTTTGGAGACGCCTGTATTTATGTCTCTCTATGAGTTGGTTTGTATATTTCTCTGTATCTATATCAGTGTGTTTCTCTATTTGTATGCTTATCCATGTGTATTGTTTTTGTGTCTGTGTACACATACTTCAGTGTATATATCTGTCAACTTCTCTCTGACAGATATAGCTACATGTATATCACTCTAAATGTGTTTGTGCACAAATACCTTACTACACTTGAGTCTGTATGTATATCACTATATATGCACAACTGTGTGTATATCTCTCTATATGTGTGACTGAATGTATATCTCTCTACGTGTCTCATATTTGTGTGTGCTTTTGTGTCCGTCTCCACTGAGGCACAAAGTAGTTCCACTTGTACAGCTGTAACTCAAGGAGACTATCAGAATAAGGTTTGTATTGCATAGACAAGCTTGACAGTTGCTGTTCAATATGAATGTGAAAGCTGACAATGAAACCTTCTCACAGCTGTAAGCAATGAAGATCTTGCCAAGGATAAGGCCAAGAATCACAGTAGGTCCGTGTTCTCCTTGTTTGATTTGCGAAATAAATGTGTTCTGAAGTGAAAGGGTTTGCACACAACGGCCAAGCTGCAGGACATCAGTAGCTGCTACCATGACAACCGATTGATCTGCAGTCTCCTAAGACCATGTCCATGTCTACAGCCTCCTGGTTACCATGGTAACTCTGGGCATTTCTGTTGGACCATGACAACTCCAAGAACCCGAATGATACAGGGATCAGGATTAGGATTAGGGGGAGTCTTCTCCCTTGGGAGGGGCACTCAGCTCTTTGCAAAATCCAGGTGACCTCCTGTCTCACACTGAGGAGGCAAGGGCGCAAGGGTTGATGTGTGTGTGTATGTCATAGACATCACTCTACCTTGAACATTCCCCCCACCTAGGGTTCTGTTTCAGTTGCCCATTCATTTTAATCTGGTAACTGCAGGCAGGCAGAAAGCTTTCTGCCTGCACTGGAATGAGCACTTACATCCGTAATAGTTAGTGTGTCAATGCATCTGGTCTAACACCAGGATAGCGATGCTTGAATATTTACCGCAATACATCTACCTGTTTATCTGTCTCTTCTTTTTATCTGTCTGTGTGTCTATTTATCTACCTATCAACATAATCATCCACTTCATCCCTATCTCTTTCCTTCTATCTGTCTACGCAGTAAGTTTCTAGCCACTTAGTTGTTGAAAGAAGCATGGCAGAGATATATGACTCGGATCAGATTTCAGCCTAAAGGCCAGCCCTGAACAGGGGAATCCCATCCGTGCTGCTGCCAGGGAGTGGGGCTGCTGATAGCATGCAATTCAGCCAGATTGTGACTGTCCAGGAGTGTCGTTCATCCCCTCCTACTGTGTGAAGCCAGTGCCTGTTCATTCCCATTCACTGCCAGCAAACCTCTTGAAATGGATGCACTTCAAGAATGATTGAGGTATTTGGTGATTCCTGAAACTGCAGTCTACATTGAGAAACAAGCAAGCTAATGCCGACTGCGCCTGTATCTGTTACTTGTGAGCTCCCAGCTGTAGACATAACTATATAAAATCAATAAATATATATTATAATAAATGCATTAACATATAATGAGAATGCACAAAACATATATCAAATGTTTTATACTGATAATATATATAAACAAAATACCATCATTGAGAATCAGAAATATACAATTATATATATTTCTTGATTTCCTAATTAAGATACCAAATGTGTAAATCTCTACTACCAGATGACTTAATGCATTGCATTATTCAGTTACATTTCACAAATTCCAACATGCAATGAAATGCATTAATATAATCCTATTCTTTAAAGTAAATGATTTTGCAACTAAGTGCCCCAGAATAAGGTGAATTCTTTCTGTTTGTTGTTGTTTTGGCAGATTTATGACTGTCTGATCGGCCGTGAATATTTTTTGCTCACCGTTTAACTGATCACATTTAATTCGTAGGTTTCACACTGAATGTGGGCATTTGAGATTTGCTCTCTTGGGTAGAGCTTGGGCTCCAGTAGCTCTTACCTGGTAGATGCGGTGTCTAAGGGTGGGGGAGACGGCGGTCGGGATGCTTGCTGTACACGGCTCTGCGGCTGGGGTCTCCGACTGTAAGAGTTTCAGAACCGCGGACTGGACACTGTGGGTTTCAGCACCGCGGACAGCAGCGTCTGCAGTTTCTTGGTTCGCGCGGCGTTTCAACACTGTGGACAGCGCCCTAGCTCTGGTTCCGTGTGTTTCAGCACCACGGACAGCGCCCGTACATTTTTAAGCTCTTTCTGGGAACACCCCCTTTTGAGTCTCCGCCCTTCCCTGACGTCACGTTGCATTGACGTCATCGATTCATTCATTCCCCAGCCTCTCGTGTGGAAATCACCCGCAGTCCCGGATTCATGAATGAAACCTCGGCCCCATTCACAATAGAGGGAGGGCACAGCTGAAAGAAGTCACCTAGACAGCCATGAACATTGCGATTCAGTCTGGTCCTCATGCAGATGCAACCTCCGCCGAAAACTAAAATAAAATCTGAGACAGAGGGAGAGAAAAAGAATCATATTCCAGACAAAGGAATGTCGAGGGAACAAACACTGGTGTGTACACATTGACATTACAGAAAGACTTTCAGTTCTGTGAGCCTGAATCTGATTAAAAGCTGTTTACCGAGAGAACCAGAGGACGTTTCTCGAACACTCCAGTTGATACGAGTGGTGTTTCCAGATGGTTACGCCAGGGAAGAAAATTGAATCAAACTAAAATGAAAATATATCAAATACCGAGCACCAAAACTAAGCTGCTCCGAAGTGCATAATTGCAGTGCAATTCAGCATTTGTGTAGCCTGGATATACAAATGTGTCATTTATTTATAGATAATATATTTAGCCGTAGTAGTAACATTCCATGTATAAATGATGCGCTCATTTATATGCAATACTACCTATGTATAGAATAAACCCTTTATATACGCTCTATGTGTAAAATACAATGTTTCTACAGGTATCTGTCTGCCTGTGCATGTGTTAAAGTTGTACATTGAACATTATATGCAACCATGTTTGTAATAATCTGTGAGAATGGTGTAATCCTCCACTCCATTTGAGGAAATGTAGAGCATTACACTCCGTTTTCCTGGTTTAATTTTTTTTATCTTTTTAATATGTCCCTTATCCTATTGGTGCTGGCCGGCCCCACTTTAACCAGGGCATGAATTGTTTCATTCTGACTCAGTCATGGCAGTTCTGCCGCATTGTGAGGGGCGTCAATGTCTTTGTTGATGATTCTGTTTTGCCCTCCCCCAGGGAATGTAGTCTTTCATTGCAGGAGATTCGCACCATAAACACAATCGCTTTGTCCATCTCCTCTCACATAGGTGCTGTTTTTAAAGCAAGCCTGACTCTAATTTGGTTTTGTTTCTATTCCATTCACAGGATGTGGGCGTTGCTAGCTGAACAAAGATTTATTGTCTCTCCCTAACTAGCTTGGAGAAGGTGCTGATGAGCTGCTATCATGAATAGATAGACAGCATTTGGTGTAGGGCCACACACAGTGTTGTTAAAAAGGTGTAGTATTCTGAATCTGATACAACTTCCTCAGAACTGAAAGCTGTTGCTAAGCTCTGTTGGTGGTCAGTATTGGGTGCTGGTTAGGTTTTTTTTTCTTATTTTAGAGTTGGGAGATTTGTTTATTCTTTTACATGATGTGAGTGTCTCTGAGTGGGTCAGCATCTATTGCCCATCTCTAATTTCCGCTTGAGAAGGTGATGGTGAGTTGTCTTCTTGAACCTCTAATGGTGTAACTACACCCACAATGCTGTTAGGGAGAGAGTTCCAGGATTTTGGCACAGCGACATTGAAGAAATGGCCGACTCATTTCCAAGTCAGGATGGGGAGTGGATTGAAGGAGAACTCAAAGATGGTGGTGTTCCCTTTTATCTGCTGCCTTTGGCCTCCGAGGTGGTAGAGGTCAGTAGGCGCTGACTAAGGAAACATACAGCATGGAACAGACCCAACTAATCCATGCTGACAAAGTTTCCTAATCTAAATTAGTCCCATTTTCCTGCATCCGACCCATATCCCTGTAAACTTTTCTCATTCATGTACCTGTCCAAATGTCTTTTAAATGTTGTTACAGTATCTGTACCAGTTGTCATGAAGCACGCTCTGTGAAAAGGTTACCCCTCAGGTCCCTTTTAAATGTTTCCCCTCTCACCTTAAAATATGACCTCCAGTTGTGAACTCCCCTACCCTAGGGAAAAGACTTTGGCTATTCACCTTATCTATATCTCTCATGGTTTTAAACCTGTATAAGGTCACACCTCAACCTCCTGTGCTCCAGTGAAAAAAAGCCCCAGCCTATGCAGCATCTCCTTATAACTTAACGCTCTAGTCCTGGTAACATCCTTCTACTTCATTTTGTACATCTTCCTATTGCAAGGTGACAAGAACTGTACACAGTATTCTGAAAGTGGCCTCACCAACATCCAGTACAACCAGAACATGATGTCCCAACTCCAATACTCAAAGGAGAAGCAAAATACTGCAGATATTGGAATCTACACTGAAAACAAATTTTGCTGGAAATCACAGCAGGCCAGGCAGCATGTGGGGAGAGACAGAAAGATAACATTTTGAGTCTCATCATCAGATCTCTGAGAACAATCTAGACTCGAAATGTTAGCTTGGTCTCTCCATGGATAATGCCTGACCCTCTGAGATTTCCAGCATTTTTTGTTGCCTATATACAATGGTCTGAGCACTGAATGCAAGCATGCCAAATGCGTTCTTCAGCTGCTAATGAGTATCAATGGTGGAGAGAGCAGGTTTTGAATGTGGGTGTCAATCAATTGGGCTTCGTTTTCCGGTATGGCTTTGAACTTCCTAGGTATTGCTGGAGCTGCATTCATCCTGATGTACACTTGGTAGATGGTGAATAGGTTTTGAGAGGGCAAGAGGCAAGATGCTTAATCAGAATTCCAAGTATTTATATGCTCATCCACAGTATTGGTATCGCTGGACCAATTCAGTTTCTGGTCAATGATAACCCCTAGGATGTTGATAGTGGGGTAACACTATTGTATATCAGGGCTGATGGCTAGAATCCCTCATTTTGGAGAAGGTCTTTGCGAACATTTGTAGAGCAAATGTTACTTATTGTATATCAGCTCAAGTGTGCAGTTTACATACGTCTTGATGCATATGAACCAAGACTATTTCCCAAGCTGAGAAGTCAGGAATGGTGCTGAAAATCAGTGAGCATCCATATGTCTAAACTTGACTGTGGAGGGAAGGGAGGGGTATGACAGTCAATGCTGATGTGGTTGACTGACATTTGTCATCATTGTCATCAGCAGTCACTTGCTGATGAGTATGATTGTCCACCTAGGAAATTCCATGTCACTGATTATGTGTTCTGTGGGTCCTTTTGGGCTGATGAACCCAATCCTGGAGCCACATTTCCAACCATTCAATTGGCAGATGATTCTGGAATCTGAAAAGGATCCTTGGCCTCGGGAATGCTGGCATGACTTTCTTTGGTTCCTTTTCTGCACTTCTGGCTGACGGTGTTCTCGAAGAGTTGTGCCCCTTTATCCAGGGACTTCCTTCAAATTAGCCTTTTCTGAATCAGAGCCATTGATGTCTACCTTGCATTTCTTGAGGGTAGCTTTCAGTGAGTCTTTGAAATGTTTCCTTTGTCCTTCCTTCACTCAATTGCCTTCCTGGAGCTAGGTGAAGGTGTGGAAATTGGAACTCAGGCATTCTAAGATGGTGGCAGACCCAGCAAAGTTGGTTTTGGACGATCATAGTCTTGATGCAGGTGATAATAGCAGCTGATCATTATTCCCAAGGACCTTCCTGTGACACCTGTTTGTTTTGGAGCCATATAGTTGATTCAAAAAAGATGACTGCCTTATCCACAAAGATCTTTGTATCAGTATGGATGCCAAAATTATTGAGGACTCTCATCCTTAGCCATCCAGAGGCAGCACTCGTAGATTGGATGTGATGTCGAATCTCTGTATTGATGTCAATCTTAGATGAGAGGAAACTTTCCAGGTGATAGAAATGTTCCACAGTTGAAAGGATTTCTCTCTTAATGGAAGGAAGGGGTGCAACTTGACCTTGGAGAAGTTGGTAAAGGATTTGAGTCTTCTTGAGGTTGAGGGAAGTTGGTAAAGGATTTGAGTCTGCTTGAGGTTGAGGCTGAGACCAATTGTCCTGTATGCTTTCATGAAGGAATTATGTGAGGCTTGAAGATTCCCTTCTGAAAGAGCAGAGGTAACATTGCCACCTTCATACGGAAGTTTCGCAAAAGAGGCTGGCATCGTCCTCTTCTTGGGTTTCAACCAGTTGAGGTTGTAAGATCTTTCTGTCCATCCTGTGGATAATGTCCACACCTGGGACCTTGCAGTGCTGGTTCATTGTTCCTTAAAAGTCCAGTCGCAGGTAGGGGGGTAGTGAAGAAGGCATTTGCTACTTTTGCCTTTACAGGTTGAATAGAGGAATTGGGAGGTCATATTGCAACTGTACAGAACGTTGGTGAAGTCACATTAGGAACACTGCACTCAGTTCTGATCTCCCTGCTAAAGGAAGGATGTTGTAAAACTTGAAAGGGTTCAGAAAATGTTTACAAGGATTTGCCAGGTTTGGAGAGTTTGTGCGATACAGAGATGGAACTAAGATACAACTAAGATGGAACTAGTTGCTCTGAAGCATCAGAGGCTGAGGACTTACTTTATTGAGGTTTATAAAATTATGATGGGCATGAAAGGGTGAGTAGTCAAAGCCCTTTCCTCAGGTTAGGGGAGTTCAAAACTAGAGAGCAGATGGTTATCATGAGAGGGGAAAGATTTAAAAGGTGCCTAAGGGGCAATTTTTTTTTAATGCAGAGGGTGGTGCATGTATGGAATGAGTTACCAGAGGAAGTGGTGGAGGTGGGTACATTTACAGCATTTAGAATCTGTACGTGTATAATAAGAGGAAGAATTTAGAGGGATATGGGCCAAATGCTGGCAAATGGGACTGGATTAAGTTAGGATACCTGGTCAGCATGGATGAGTTGGACCAAAGAGTCTGTTTCTGTGCTGTATGTCTCTATGGCTATACCTCAGGGAAGCTTGTTCTTGATAAGATGAAGAATGGTGGCAATGAAGGTAGAGAGCAGAGTAGGGTAAGTGGCATGTTCTTGCTTGATCTCTGCCTTGACCTCAAAGGCTCCTATCATAATATTTTTAGTGAGAACTCCTACCAATGTAGAAGAGATGGAACATGTTGTTCTTGGGAGAGTTGGCCTTTGACAGGGCCTTCTGTTATGGATCAGACCAAACCCCCTCAAAATAAATTAAGAAGATAACCTGGACCATAAAATTTTCTTATTTTAAAAGTAAGTGTTGAATTTCAGATGCAATTCAGTAGGTCAAACTACTCAATGTTAAGCAAAACACACTTTATTCCTACACTAAAGAAAAAATAAAGAAAAGAATTGGTTCAGCTATAACTCTATCTAAATGTTTAACAAAATAACAGATACAGTAACAATTACTAATTAACTGTTTGAATATGACAGCATCCCATAAACACACCCTCGACAAAGGCAAATTCATGAAAACACCAAGAGAAAACTCTGAGAGAGAGTGCAGCAGAGAGAGATGTACTACAGTTTCCAAACCCTGCTGAGACTCCAACAACAAGTGCTGAAAGCCAAAAATTGGAAGTCCTGGTGCTAATGGAGCTTGACCACATCCAGTCAGGATGCTTCTATTGTTCTATCTTTAAAATAAAACACAGCCTCACAAACTGTTTAACTTATAAGTTTTCAGTAGGCATCTCGGTACCTCTGTCTTAAACCCTCTCTTCCAAAATAAAGGACAAAATACACCTTTTAAAGCTTTAGTACCATCACACTTCCAGATTCACTGATTCAAAAACCTTGGTCAGATTGATGAAGGTCACGTAGAATGGTTGGTATTGTTCCTGGCATTTCACTTGGGTTGCCAAACAATTAAATATTTCCATAGATTCACATTTTTGGAGTTCCTCCACTACTCATCATCTACTCCCGTGACTTTTCCATCACTTATGTTTCTAATAGCATCTTTCATTGGGAACTGGGAAATTCCCTCAAACATGTCCTCATCAATGATTGCATTGTGATTTAGGAGTTCTTTGAATTGCCTTTTCTATTGGAGGCTGATATTTTCCTTGCCTCTCTGAGCTTCACTGAATGCAAGCCCAACGTGTGTACCCATTCCTCAAAAGTTAGCCCCTTCATTTCAGGAATCACTTGGTCTACATTGTTTCTGATGCAATTATGCCTTCCCTTAAGTAAGAACACTTACTTAAGTACTTAAGTACCCCAGCTGTCAACTCACTAATACCCAGCTTGTCCTACCAAGGGATCCTGCTGATAACTCTCAGCTTCTTGATGGCAGCCTGTTCAACTTGGCAAGACCGCACACTAAGACCAAACTGATAATGCCCTAGTCTGTGCACTGTTGTTTGCTGTTAAGCCAACATTGTGTTGTATTTCACCAGCAATAAATTATACATTGGCTCTTATAGAATTACAAATAGTTTGGACTGACAGTCAGCCTCAGAAAGACCACAATTATAGATCAGAGCATCTTACACCAGCATCAACAATCTCACTCTGCTACTTACTGACAATTGACATCAGCAATTGGATCAACAATTACCAGTAACCCATCTTTTGATACAAAATTTAGCACCGGGTTTACCAAGGCTGCAGTTGTCTTGCAAACCACAAGAGATCAAGTGGACCAACAAGAAATGAGCTAACAATGTACAGCTTCACATGTACCAGGCTTGTGACCTTAGCACTGTCTTCCATTAATAGCAGAGCCTGGGCAACATATGCAGGCCAAGAGCAAAGGTCAAACTGAGACTATCTCCATTTCTGTAAATGAATATTGACCATCTCCTGCTGTGAGAGGGGAGGATATGGAGGTACATGAGTGTGCAGAGATTCCCAGTACTGTCACCTTCCTGAGTGTGTGTGGCAACTCCATTGGCTACATCATGCAAACTGAATGGATGCTGGTCACATGTGTCAAGCTCCATGACAAGATAGCTAATGATGCAAGGCCAACAGGTTATGGAGTCGTAGTCACACAGCATGGAAACAGACCCTTCGGTCCAACCAGTCCATGCTGACCAAGTTTCCTAAACTGAACTAGTCCCATTTGCCTGCATTTGGCCTCTATCCCCCTCTAAACCTTTTCTATTCATGTACTTGTCCAAAGTCTACTAAATGTTGCCATGAACTTACCTCTGCCTTCAGATCTCTGCTCTTCTTGACATCCATGGTCCAGCCTCTTAGAGTCACAGAGTCATACAGCACAGAAACAAACTCAACTCATCCATGTTTCTTAAACTGAGCTAGATCTGTTTGAGAGATAATGGGAACTGCAGATGCTGGAGATTCCAAGATAATAAAATGTGGGGCTGGATGAACACAGCAGGCCAAGCAGCATCTCAGGAGCACAAAAGCTGACGTTTCGGGCCTAGACCCTTCATCAGAGAGGGGGATGGGGGGAGGGAACTGGAATAAATAGGGAGAGAGGGGGAGGCGGACCGAAGATGGAGAGTAAAGAAGATAGGTGGAGAGGGTGTAGGTGGGGAGGTAGGGAGGGGATAGGTCAGTCCAGGGAAGACGGACAGGTCAAGGAGGTGGGATGAGGTTAGTAGGTAGCTGGGGGTGCGGCTTGGGGTGGGAGGAAGGGATGGGTGAGAGGAAGAACCGGTTAGGGAGGCAGAGACAGGTTGGACTGGTTTTGGGATGCAGTGGGTGGGGGGGAAGAGCTGGGCTGGTTGTGTGGTGCAGTGGGGGGAGGGGATGAACTGGGCTGGTTTAGGGATGCAGTGGGGGAAGGGGAGATTTTGAAACTGGTGAAGTCCACATTGATACCATATGGCTGCAGGGTTCCCAGGCGGAATATAAGTTGCTGTTCCTGCAACCTTCGGGTGGCATCATTGTGGCAGTGCAGGAGGCCCATGATGGACATGTCATCAAGAGAATGGGAGGGGGAGTGGAAATGGTTTGCGACTGGGAGGTGCAGTTGTTTGTTACGAACTGAGCGGAGGTGTTCTGCAAAGCGGTCCCCAAGCCTCCGCTTGGTTTCCCCAATGTAGATGAAGCCGCACCGGGTACAGTGGATGCAGTATACCACATTGGCAGATGTGCAGGTGAACCTCTGCTTAATGTGGAATGTCATCTTGGGGCCTGGGATGGGGGTGAGGGAGGAGGTGTGGGGACAAGTGTAGCATTTCCTGCGGTTGCAGGGGAAGGTGCCGGGTATGGTGGGGTTGGAGGGCAGTGTGGAGCGAACAAGGGAGTCCCTTGTTCGCTCCACACTGCCCTCCAACCCCACCATACCCGGCACCTTCCCCTGCAACCGCAGGAAATGCTACACTTGTCCCCACACCTCCTCCCTCACCCCCATCCCAGGCCCCAAGATGACATTCCACATTAAGCAGAGGTTCACCTGCACATCTGCCAATGTGGTATACTGCATCCACTGTACCCGGTGCGGCTTCCTCTACATTGGGGAAACCAAGCGGAGGCTTGGGGACCGCTTTGCAGAACACCTCCGCTCAGTTCGTAACAAACAACTGCACCTCCCAGTCGCAAACCATTTCCACTCCCCCTCCCATTCTCTTGATGACATGTCCATCATGGGCCTCCTGCACTGCCACAATGATGCCACCCGAAGGTTGCAGGAACAGCAACTCATATTCCGCCTGGGAACCCTGCAGCCATATGGTATCAATGTGGACTTCACCAGTTTCAAAATCTCCCCTTCCCCCACTGCATCCCTAAACCAGCCCAGTTCATCCCCTCCCCCCACTGCACCACACAACCAGCCCAGCTCTTCCCCCCCACCCACTGCATCCCAAAACCAGTCCAACCTGTCTCTGCCTCCCTAACCGGTTCTTCCTCTCACCCATCCCTTCCTCCCACCCCAAGCCGCACCCCCAGCTACCTACTAACCTCATCCCACCTCCTTGACCTGTCCGTCTTCCCTGGACTGACCTATCCCCTCCCTACCTCCCCACCTACACCCTCTCCACCTATCTTCTTTACTCTCCATCTTCGGTCCGCCTCCCCCTCTCTCCCTATTTATTCCAGTTCCCTCCCCCCATCCCCCTCTCTGATGAAGGGTCTAGGCCCGAAACGTCAGCTTTTGTGCTCCTGAGATGCTGCTTGGCCTGCTGTGTTCATCCAGCCCCACATTTTATTATCTTAGATCTGTTTGCTTGTAGTTGGCCCACATCCCTCTAAACCTATCCTTTCCATGTGCCTGTCCAAATGTCTTTTATACACTGTAACTGTACCTATATCTGCCACTTCCCCTGGCAGTTCATTCCACATACAAACCATCCATTGAGTAGAAAAAGTTGGCCCTCAGGCCCCTTTTAAATCTTTCTCCTCTTATAAGGTGTGTACTCCCCTAACCTTGGGAGAAGGCCCTGGCTAATCACCTTATTTATAGCCATCATTATTTTATAAACCTCGATAAGGTCACCCCTCAACCTCCTATGTCCCAGTGAAAAAAGTCCCAGCCTATCCAGCCTCTCCTTTTAACTCAAACCCTCCAGTCCCAGCAACATCCTGGTAAATTTTCTCTGAACCTTCTATAATTTAATAATATCTTTCTTGTAGCAGGGTGACCAGAACTGTAACACAGAGCTCGAAAATGTTTGCAATATAAAGCTACCTTCAAGTTAGACCTCAGGAAATCTTCACTGCTGACCACGCTCAACTCGGAAGAGATATAAACACCCAGCCACAGCCAGTAAATTTGCCAAAGGTGGGCAAATGCCAGCAGCTCCTTTCAGCACAATGGACAGATACTCTCCTCATCTCCCTGTCAGTTCCAGGCAGACTTATTGGATTAACAAGGAGGTACTAAGACCAGACATCCATCCTCACAGGCCTTTCCTCAATACCTTTGGCAGTGCAAGCTTGGAACTAAAAAATGGTGCATTTTCAGTTGAGATAACAAAGTGTGAAGCTGGATGAACACAGCAGGTCAAGCAGCATCTCAGGAGCACAAAAGCTGACTTTGCGGGCCTAGGACCTTCATCAGAGAGAGCTCTCTGATGAAGGGTCTAGGCCCGAAACGTCAGCTTTTGTGCTCCTGAGATGCTGCTTGACCTGCTGTGTTCATCCAGCTTCACACTTCGTTATCTTGGATTCTCCAGCATCTGCAGTTCCCATTATCTCTGATCTGCATTTTCAGTTGCCTGTGTTTGATGGAATTATGTGACCTGTTTTATTTCCTGGGATCAAGAGCATTCGATAATTCGAAATGGAAAGGAGACCACAACCAGAGTGCTTTTAAAGTTTAATTTATTTGTTGTGGGCTGTGAGTGAGAGAATGAAATGGAATTTCGAACTCCCGCTGGGGTTTCTGTTTTGTATACTCTGCTAAACATTAAATCATACTGTTCTAAATCACACTCTCTGCTATTTTCCAAAAGAACGATTCATACTGGACTCGAAATATCAGCTCTATTTCTCTCGCTAGCGACATTGCCAAACTTGTTAAGTTTGTCTAGCACTTTTTGTTTTTAATCCCTGCTGCTTTGCCTGCGCTTAATTTTCTGTCTTTTTTTTCTATTCTCCTCAACCCCTTTTCTCTCCCCCTTCTCTCTGCAACTGTCCTCTTTACCTTTAATGTTTCTCTCCTTTGGCCTACTCTTTCTGTCTCTCTCTCTCTTCTCTCCTCTATTCTATTTCTGCTCTTTCTCTCTCTCACACACACTCTCCGTTTTCCTTTCTGCTCTTTCCCAGGGTTAATTTGTATCATCCATGCAAATGATCTATAAATGGGAGTAAATATATAAACTTGCCATATTAGATTCAAAACTGACATAATTATCCCAATTCAGTACAGGAAGAATTAAGCCAAGTGGAACCTTTTTCACTGTTCCTCTGATATCATATTTGCAATTGTGTTTTTAGTGTCTGTTTGATTCAGTGGTGACTGTGTAGTCACCCTCTGCTTTTTGGTCGCAAACCCCTTCCTCCTGCTGATTGTTCGCTCTGTTCTGCCCTCTTCTAAACCATTATTCATCCAGTCTCACATCTCTCTTTTGTTTGGAAGATAATTTCATTGGTGCTTGTTCCTAACATTCAGTTATAGCAGGTGGTGCGGGATATGACTAACTATTAATCACCATGTTTGCCAAAAAGCTTGTTATGTTTTTCATGATTTTTCTCTCAATTTTCCTTTCTGTAATCTTTTCTCTGGTTCTCTGTTTGCGTCTTCTGTATTTGATACTAGTTTCTCATGTTTCCCTTTCATTTCATCCTTTGCTTCTGTCCTGCGTGCCTTTTACCTTCGCACTGTCTGCTCTCTCTCATTATCCTTCCTCTCGCGGCATCCTATCTCTCTCTTACCTTCTGCTTTCTCACTTTCTCCTCTCTCACTTGGTGCTATCAAAGATTTTCCCTCTCTCTTTCTGTCTCTGTCTCATTGTTTCCTCACTCATTCTCTCCTCTCTGTCTCTCTCTCGCCCACTCTCTCACTCTCCCTCTCAATCTTGTTTTCCTCTCCCATTCTCTCCTCCCCCTTTCTCCTCTCTCTCACTCCCATTCTCCTCTCTCTCACTCACTCTCTCCCTTCTCTCTCTCTTCTCTCCTCCTCTACTGTCCTCTCTCACTCTCCCGTTATCTCCTCACCAACATTCTCTTCTCCTGTTCTCTCTACCACTCTCTCCTCTCTCTCCACTCTCGCTCTCTGTCGTCTTTCACTCTCTCTCCCTCTGCCCCCACTCGCTCTTTCCTCCCTCACTCTGTCTCTCGCTCTCTCTCTCTCTCATTCTTTCACCCTCTTTCGCCACTACCTACTGTCTCAGCCCTGAATGGCCCACTCCTTATTCTCAGACTGTGAACCCCTAGTTCGGGACTTCCCCAACATTGAGGGAGGTTCTGCCGGCATTTAGCCTGCCCAGTCCCATCAGGATTTTATATGTTTCTATAGGGTCCCTTTTAAATCTTTCCCCTCTCACCTTAAACCTGTGCCCTCTAGGTTTGGACTCCCCCTACCCTGGGGGAGAAAGACCTTGGCTATTCACCCTATCCGTGCCGCTCACGATTTGATAAATCTCTACAAGGTCACCCTTCAGCCTCTGCTCATCGTCATTTTTCCCTTGATTTTTGTTTTATTCGTTTCCCCTCTCCGGATCCCTGTTATTCCATCAGAGTTCCTATCATTTTTCACTCAATTTCTCTCTCTCTCCTTCCTTTTTCACCTCGCTCTGTTCGTGGTTCAGGAACACCCGCTGCTGTATATCGCCTGAGGGGTCCCAGTCGCTCTGGGTGACCCCAGGTCGGAGTTGAAGGCAGGAGGTTACACCGCCCCCATCCCCCGTGATGTTATGAATCGCCCGTGTTTCATTCACAAAATAAAAGCCCATCTTTTGTCATTTCAGGAAGGATGAAATTACAATGGCGCTGACGTCAACAACTACGCACATCTAATCGATCATAGCTTCATGTCCTTTCAAAACAGTTCAGGAAAATTACAACATTTGCAATCTCGAAAAACTGGATCGCTTTGATTCCACCGCAGCCTACAGGCGTTCTCCATCATTGACAGCTTAGTACTGTCCAGACCCTGTACATTTTGATCATCGGATTGCTAACTTATGGACACGTGCTGTTTTTGTGTGGGCACTGTCGATGCACGACTAGAGAAATACAGCAACACAGAAAACAAGTGCAGCAGTACGCCGTTCGGCCCTTCGATCAGCACCATTCAAAATGATCGCGGCCGACCTTCCAAGCCCATTCCTGCCCTCTCTCCATACCCCTTGAATCCGTTTACTCACAAGGGCCATGTCCAGCTCCCTCTTGAATATATCTGACCAACTGGCCCCAGCAGCTTCCTGTTGTAAAGAATCCCACTGGTTCCCAACTCTCTGAGTGAACAAGTCCTTGCTCATCTCAGCCTACTCCTTATTCTCAGACTGTGAACCCCTAGTTCAGGACTTGCCCCAACACCAAGGGAGGTTCTGCCTGCATTTAGCCTGCCCAGTCCCATCAGGATTTTATATGTTTCTATAGGGTCCCTTTTAAATCTTTCCCCTCTCACCTTAAACCTGTGCCGTCTAGTTTTGGACTCCCCCTACCCTGGGGGAAAAAAGACCTTGGCTAGTCACCCTATCCGTGCCCTTCACGATTTTATAAACCTCTACAAGGTCACCCCTCAGCCTCTGACACTCCAGGGAAAATAGTGCCAGCCTAGTCTGCCTCTCCCTGGAGCTCAAACCCTCCAACCCTGGCAGCATCCTGGTAAATCTTTTCTGGACCTTTTCAAGTTTCACCGTTTCCTTCCTGTAGCTGGGAGACCATAACTGAATATTCCAAAAGTGGACTAATCAATGTCCTGTACAGCTGCATCATAACCTCCCAACCCCTATACTCTATGCATTGACTAAGACAGGAAAACATGCCGAATGTGTTCTTCACTGCCCTGGCTGCCAGTGATTCCACTTTCAATGAAATACGAGCCCTTACCCCAAGGTCTGTTTGTTCGGCAACACTCCTCACGACTCTACCATTAAGCGGAAGATTAACTGGAAAAGCAGGTGGCAAATAGGTTGTTTTGCAAACAAAGGTCCTTGTCTTTTCTTTTTGTTCATGGGATGTAGATGATAAGGGTGAGACCAACTTGTACTATTACTGTGGGCACCAAAGACCTGGGATTGACTCCAGCCTGGGGTGGCTGTGTGGAGTTTGCACATTCTCCCTGTGTCTGCATGGGTGTTTCAGTTTCCTCTCACAGTCCAAAGATCTGTAGGTTAGGGTGGACTAAATTGCCCTTAGCATCTGGGGATGTGTAGGCTAAGTGGGTTGGCCATGGGGATGGAGTGGGTTTGGATGGGATGCTCTTTGGAGTTTCAGTGTGAACTCAACAGACCAAATGGCCTGTTTCCACACTGTGGGGATTCTATGATTCTCAAAACTAAATTGCAATTTGAGATGAATTGTATCAGTGATAATGGGAACTGCAGATGCTGGAGAATCCAAGATAACAAAGTGTGGAACTGGATGAACACAGCAGGCCAAGCAACATCTCAGGAGCACAAAAGCTGACGTTTTAGGCCTAGACCCTTCATCAGAGAGGAGTCTAGGCCCGAAACGTCAGCTTTTGTGCTCCTGAGATGCTGCTTGACCTGCTGTGTTCATCCAGCTCCACACTTTGTTATCTACAATTTGAGATGAATTGGCTTGGAAAATTGGTTCTTTCAACAGGAGAATTGGATAATGGGAAACGCAGGGTAGTGGGGAAGGTCTGGGTGGGATGATCTTTAGAGGGTCAGTGTGGATTCAATGGGCCGCGAGTCCCGCTTCCACATGGTAGGAATGCTATGTATCTTGTAGATGGTGCCCACTACTGCTAATATGTGTCCAAAGTGGGGCAAGTTAAATTTGAAGGTGGTTGATGGGGCATCAATGAGCTCTTGAGTGTTATTGGTATATGGACCATATCCCACCAGGCTGCTGAATTGCACAGTTATTGACAATGGACATTTGCCATAGCCATGGCAAAGCAATAGTGCACCATAAACTAATTGGAAATTCCAAAAAGGCTCAAAACTTTGATCATATTCCTTCTGTTTGCAAAAAACTGCATATAAATGTGTATGCATGCCACTTCTAGAATCAAACAGGAAAGAAACAGATCCTTCAATCCAACAAGTTAACACCAACCATAATCCCAAACTAAACTAGGCCCACCTGCCTGTTCCTGGCCCATATCCCTCCAAACCTTTCTTATTCATGGACTTATCTCAAGGTATTTTAGATGTTGGAACTGTACACACATCTACCTCTTCCTCAGGAAGTTCATTCCACACATGAGCCACATACTAACCCTACCAATACACCTCGTGATTTTAGACATCTCTATAAGATCACCTCTCGATCTCCTACGTTCCAGTGAGAAAAGTCCCAGCCTGTCCAGCCTTTCTTTATAACTCAAACCTTCCTCACTGGGCAACATCCTGGTAAACCTTTTCTGAACCCTCCCTTGCTTAATAATGCCTGTCCTACAACAGGGCGACCAGAACTGGGCTTAGTACTCCAGAGGAGACTTCACCAATGTCCTGTCCAAACATGATGTGCCAACTCTTATACTGAAAGGACTTAACAATGAAGGCAAGCGTACTAAATGCCTGGGGAGCACAAATGAGCCACCTTCATGATCAACTGCTTATCATCTGGTTGTTAGCATTCCTATTAGCACACCAGGAATTGTTCAGAAAATGCTGCCCATTCGCAGAATCACATCTAACAAGCACGCATTGTGTTTTGGACTTTGAGAACAGGTACCTGCTACAATCAGTCTCAGTTTTAGTGTTGAGTCTTTGTCTCAGCGATGTACCTGGTTGCAATGTGTATAGATTCAACTTTGTTCCAAGTTGGTTTAACTTGTGCTTTGAAGGAACTCACTCTCGCTGAGTTCTGATTTAGCATGGATGGCCTCTTCTGTTGGATAGGATGAAGACTCAAGCATCCCACCATCCTTTCATCTGCTACTGAGATGGTTAAGGAGTTCATTTTGCGTACTGTCAGACTTTTAATCAGCCTGAGAGTTCTTCCAAAACTTCACAATGGTCTCCAGGGAGAAAAGTGTTTGGACGTGAAACAATGATTCAGCATACCTATGTTCCTTTTTCTTTCCCCCACTTTGACCCAAGTTGTGCTTCTGGTTTGACTGCAGGCAGATAGGCTCACAGCCTCTGCTTTGATGCTTTCCAATGTGTATTCTGTCAGTCAGTTCATCTGCCTTTGAAACAGACCAAACTCTGAGCCTAGATAATAAAGTATGAAGCTGGATGAACACAGCAGGCCAAGCAGCATCTCAGGAGCACAAAAGCTGACGTTTCGGGCCTGAAGCCTTCATCAGAGAGCCTCTCTGATTGAAGGGTCTAGGCCCGAAACGTCAGCTTTTGTGCTCCTGAGATGCTGCTTGGCCTGCTGTGTTCATCCAGCTCCACACTTTGTTATCTTGGATTCTCCAGCATCTGCAGTTCCCATTATCTCCAAACTCTGAACCTACTCTCTACTTTTGCTGACTCATTGGAGGCTGCTTCCCGCTATCTAATCAATCAAATCCCCCTCCTTTTTATGAGCACCTCAAATAGATCTCCTTTAACTGTCTTCCTCTAAGGAGAATACTACCAACCCCTTGACTGCCACTCATTTCATCTCTAGTAAAGGTCCTCTGCACACTCTTTGAGGGTTTAACATTTTCCTTATGTTTCCTGGCAATGACAAGATAGAGATGATTTCTTGGCCATGCCGTAGAGCCATAGACTTATACAGCACGGAAACAGGCCCTTTGGTCCAACCAGTCTGCGCTGAACATAATCCCAAACTAAACAAGTCCCAAATGCCACATCCCTCGAAACCTCTCCTGTCCATGTACATGTCGAAATGCCTTTTAAACGTTGTAACTGTACCCACATCCATCACTTTCTCTGGAAGTTCATTCTACACACAAACTACCTTCCATGTAAAAAAACTGCCCCTCATGTCTTTTTTAAATCTCTCTCCTTTCACCTTAAAAACGTGCCTCATAGTCTTGAAATCCCCCATCCTAGGGAAAAGACAGCTCCCAATAACTCTGTCTATACCCCTCATGATGTTATAATCTTCTATAAGGTCACCTCCTATGCTCCAGTGAAAAATGTTCCAGCCTATCCCACCTTTCTTTATACCTCAAACCTTCTATACCCAGCAACAACTCTTCTGAGCCCTCTCCAGCTTAATAATGTCCTTCCTGTAACAGGGTGACCAGAGCTGACACCGTACTCCGGAAGAGGCCTCACTGATGTCTTGCACAACCTCAACATAACATCTCAACTGCTATACTCAAAGGACTGAATAATTAAGGCAATTTAACTGCCAAGAGGCACAAGCTTTTCATTTTGCACTTATGAGGATGAAATGTAAGCTTGCCAAATTTCAAATGATGAGAACAATCATTCCCACAGCGGAAAGAGGTGCTATTTTATTGCAAGTTTTATTCTGATCTGCTCACAACAACGTATACTAAAGTAGAAAATGGGGTCGCTGTGGTTACAAACTTTACTCTGATTGACTAAGGTGTCACCCATCACTTTCTCCATGGAGACACCCCAGCCAATTAGGGTCAACTCGATGTCCAATCATTTCTTCTGCATTCGAAATAGTTTGAAATTTGGCTTTCTTGCACAGATATGATGAATGCAAGACAAAAAGAAGAGATAATATATTTCTCCTTACAGTAAAGATACAAAAACAAAACCCAGTAGACTATAGAGAATTTCTTCTTTGGACCTTAGGGTAATCACCAGCAGTGTGTCTACAACCAATTACTGTGGATGTCATTAAGCAGTGAGAACGGAAAATCATCGCTGAGTCACAGAGTCTATGACATATCAGTTAGAATAATAAACTCAATGACGAATCAGATAATAAAAGTAAAATATAAGACTGGGAATAAAGGATTAAAGGAACAAGAGAACAATTTTTAAAGTTGTTAGAGATGTGTGTGTCCACATATGTAAAGCAAAATAATTTTCAGAGCCAGAGAGACAGTTTGACAGTGATCGGAGTTTAGCATGCTGTCAAAAACCTAGAATAGATTTGAGCAGTGATAATGGGAACTGCAGATGCTGGAGAATCCAAGATAACAAAGTGTGGAGCTGGATGAACACAGCAGGCCAAGCAGCATCTCAGGAGCACAAAAGCTTCAGTGATAATGGGAACTGCAGATGCTGGAGAATCCAAGATAACAAACTAGGAGCTAGTTTTGAACAGTCATATTTTAGATTGAGTTCAGCCCACAGCAATTAGTGAAGTGGGGAGGTGAGTTAGCTGCATAAGCTGTATTAGAGAGGCAGCACAGGTACTTCAGGCTGAATCAGGCCTCCTTCTCCACTAAGCATGGGAGTTACAAGATGCATTTGACTCATTGCATGCCACGTCAATAGAGTCATAGACTCATACAGCGTGGAACAAAGCTCTTCGGGCCAACTTGTCCAAGCCGACCAGGTTTCCAAAACTAAACTAGTCCCATTTGCCTACCATTGTGGAACAGATTTCCAAACCTCTCCCACCCTTTGTGTGTGAAAGTGTTTCCTTACATCTGTCCTAAACAGTCTACCCTAATTCTCAGACTGCACCTCCTAGCTCTAGAATAGTGGAAAAAGTTTTATTTTGCAATCTTTCCTGTTCCCTAGGCTCTAGAGGAAGTTGGCCTAGTTTGCACAATCTCTCTTCCTATCCAAATGACTGAAGTCCATGTATCATTCCTACAAATGTACTTTGTGCCCCCTCCGAGGCCAATGTATCTTTATCACCTATCTACATTATTTCCACTTTCTGGCACTTAGAGTCATAGAGAAGTACAGCACAGACGCAGACACTTTGATCCAACTTGTCCACGCTGACCAGGTATCCCAAACTGATCTATCCCCATTTGCCAGCATTCGGCCCATATCCCTCTAAACCCTTTCTATTCAGATTCCCATCCAGATGCATCTTAAATGCTGTAATTGTAACAGCCTCCACCACTTCCTCTGGAAGCTCATTCCATAGACACACCACCCTCTGTGTGAAAACAGTGCACCTCAGGTCCCTTTTACGTCTTTCCTCACTCATCTTATTCCTATTCCCTCTGGATCCGGACTCCCATACTCAGGGGAAAAGTCCTTGGCTATTCATCTTTGCATCTCGTGATTTTATAAACCTCTATTAAGGCCACCCTCATGGCATGCTTTCCTTCATTGGGCAAGGTATTGGGTACAAGAGTTGGCAGGTCATGTTGCAGTTGTATAGGACTTTGGTTCGGCCACATTTGGAGTACTGCATGCAGTTCTGGTCACCACATTACCAAAAGGATGTGGATGCTTTGGAGAGGGTGCAGAGGAGGTTCACCAGGATGTTGCCTGGTATGGAGGGTGCTAGCTATGAAGAGAGGTTGAGTAGATTAGTATTATTTTCATTAGAAAGACAGAGATTGAGGGGGGACCTGATTGAGGTCTACAAAATCATGAGGGGTATAGACAGGGTGGATAGCAAAACGCTTTTCCCCAGAGTGAGGTCTCAATTACTAGGGGTCATGAGTTCAAAGTGAGCGGAGGAAAGTTTTTAAGGGAGATATGCATGGAAAGTTCTTTACACAGAGGGTGGTGGGTGCCTGTAACTCGTTGTCAGCGGAGGTGGTAGACGCAGACACGTTAGCGTCTTTTAAGATATATTTGGACAGGTACATGGATGGGCAGGAAGCAAATGGACACAGACAGTTAGAAAATAAATGACAGGTTAGACAGAGGATCTTGATCGGCGCAGGCTTGGAGGGCCGAAGGGCCTGTTCCTGTGCTGTAGGTTTTTTTGTTCTTTGTTCTTTGTTCTCCTCTGCTCCAGTAAAATAAGCCCATCCAGCCTCTCCTGATAACTCACAGCCTCCAGTTTCAGTAACATCCTTGTAAAATCCTTTCTGCACCATCT
Organism: Stegostoma tigrinum; assembly: GCF_030684315.1. Lineage (NCBI taxonomy): Eukaryota > Metazoa > Chordata > Chondrichthyes > Orectolobiformes > Stegostomatidae > Stegostoma > Stegostoma tigrinum. The sequence goes on from NC_081398.1 coordinate 7,062,322, forward strand.
TCATCTTAATAATATCCTTCCTATAGGAGGGTGACCAGAATTGAATGCAGTACTCTAACCGTGACCTTACCAAGGTCCTGTACAGTCGCAACATGACATCCCAACTCCTATTCTCAATGTTCTAACCAATGAAGGCAAGTGTAACAAATGCTTTCTTCACCATTCTGTCTGCCTTTGATGCCACTTTCAAGGAGGTAGTTGAGGAAAGTCACTTATTTGACAGCAAAGCCAGGACTGGCGCATTGAAAGCAACGTGTGCATGTTCTGTTAGACATTGTAAGTCTTCCTTGTATTCTTCCCTGTTAAGGAGCCACGGTGGCTCGGTGGTTAGCACTGCTGCCTCACAGCACAAGGGGCCTGGGTTCAATTCCACCTTTGGGTGACTCTCGGTGTGGACACATTCTTTCTGTGTCTTCATGGGTTTCCTCTGCGTGCTCTGGTTTCCTCCCACAGTCCAAAGATGTGCAGGTTAAGTGGATTGGCCATGCTAAGTTGGCCGTGGTGTGTAGGCTAGGTCGGTTGGCATGGGTTTGGGTGGGATGCTCTTTGGAGTTTTGATGCGAAGTCAAATGGCCTGTTTCCACACTGCAGGGATTCTATGATACTCAAAAATGAATTACAATTTGAGATGAGTTGGCTTGGAAGATTGACTGTTATCTTTCAACAGGAGAATTGGATAAGCACATAAATAGGACTGAATCAGTTTATGGCAATGAAGGACTGGGGACTAATTGGCTAGCTCTTCCTTCGACCCAACATGGACTCAACTGGGCTGAATGGCCTCAATCAGTGAGGTGCTAATTTTGCCTTTAACAGGAGGAGGAAATGAAAGGAAGGAAACAGGGGAGGAAAGGGCCAGATAGATATTGAAAAGGAGCGAGGCCACATCAAAGCTGACATGCAAAATCTGTTGCAAAATAGGATAGCTTTGATCTGTGTATATCTTTGATGTTTGATGTGGAAATAAATGCAATAGGAAGGTGAGAATGGAGATAGACACTAGCAATATTTATAACTTCCTCTGCACCATCTAATGTCATACTTTTAAAAAAACCATTTGTCACGAAGTTGGTTTGAGTGGGCATCTCTGAATTGTGCAGCAAACCAGAGCCTAATATATAATTTCATAGACTGACTTGTTTTCAGCACAGCGTAACCCCTGGCCTTTGTCATTTATTGCAGACTCAAAGGTACTAATAATTCAGCAACTGCTTCCTTTTAAAGGGGCCATCTCTTGGAGTAGGTTTAAAGGACCAAACACAAGGACTTTCATTAAATCAATGCCTTTTGCTGTCTCACAACAAGCTCGGATTTTATTTTTTCTATTTATTTGTGGGATGTGGGCGTCGCAGGCTGGCCAGCATTTCTTGCTCATCCCTAGTTGCCCTTGAGAAGGTGGTGATGAGCTGCCTTCTTGAACCGCTGCAGTCCTCCTGCTGTGGGTTGACCCACTATGCTATCGGGGAGGGAATTCCAGGATTTTGACCCAGCGACAGTGAAGGAATGGCGATATATTTCCAAGTCAGGATGGTCAGTGGCTTGGAGGGGAATTTGGAGGTGATGGTGTTCCCATGTATCTGCTGCCCTTGTCCTTCTAGATGGAAGTGGTCATGGGTTTGGAAGGTGCTCCCGGAGGATCTTTGGTGAATTTCTGCAGTGCATCTTGTAGACAGCACACACTGCTGTTACTCAGCATTGGTTGTGGAGGGAGTGGGATGTTTGTGGATGTGGTGCCAATCAAGCGGGCTGCTTTGTCCTGGATGGTGTCGAGCTTCTTGAGTGTTGTTGGGGCTGCACCCATCCAGGGTAAGTGGGGAGTATTCCATCACACTCCTGACTTGCGCCTTGTAGATGGTTGACAGGCTTTGAGGAGTCAGGAGGGGAGTTATTTACCACAGTATTACTAGCTTCTAGCCCTGCTCTTGTAGCCACCCTGTTAATGTGGTGAGTCTGGTTGTGTTTCTGGTCAATGGTGACCCCCCAGGATGTTGATAGTGGGGGATTCAGTGATAATAACACCATTGCATGTCAAGTAATGTTGATTAGATTCTCTCTTATTGGTGATGGTCACAGCCTGGCATTTGTGTGGTGAGAATGTCATTTGCCACTTGTCAGCCCAACCTGGATATTGTCCAGATCTTGTTGCATGTGAACATGGACTGCTTCAGTATCTGAGTCATGAATGATGCTGAACATTGTCACTTTTGTAATGCAGCCACTTTTAACTTCTATGGTGATCTTTTAGCCATGTCTGCCAAGGGATAAATATAATGGGCATGAGATGAAGGGATAAGTTCAAGAGATAATCTCCAGAATATCAACGTTTCTCTTACGTCTACCTGAGAACACGGAGGATTTGACGTAAAAGCAAAAATACAGCAGATGCTGGAAATCTGAAACAAACATGGAGGATACTGGAGAAACTCAGCAGGGTCGGGTAGCATTTTTCGAGAGAGAGAGAGAGAGAGAAGAACAGTTCCAAATCTGCATGAGTCTTCCTCAGATATCCAACACACGACTGAGAACCCCCGACAGTGTAAGATTCCTGCAGGCACACGCGAACTCCCTGTGGGAGCAAATTACTGCAGATGCTGGAATCTGTACTGAAAACAGCAAATGGTGGAGATCGCAGTGAGTCAGCCAGCATCTATGGAGAGAGGGAAAGCTACCGTTTTGCGTCGAGATGACTTCTCATCAGAGCTCTGGCAAAGAGTCATCTGGACTCGAAATGTCAGCTTGCTCTCTCTCCATGGATGCTGTCTGATCTGCTGTGATCGCCAGCATTTGCTGTTTTCACCACTGGCCGCCCCTGCTACCGACAGAGCCACAGCACAAATGAAGGTCTTTGGCACTTCAAGAGAGAATTTGCAACAGGAAAACAACTTGCTCAGCACATTTGGTCGATGCCAATATTTATATTGTGCAAGCATCACCTTCCACCTCCCTCTATCTCACTCTGTATATATCCTTCTGCTCTTTTATTCCTTCATTTGTTTATCAAGCTTCCCCTGCAGCATAAATTGTGGCTCGGTGATAGCTTCCCTATCTCTGACCCACGGCATCAAAGTGTGGCAATGTTAACTTCAGAACTTTAATAATTTCATGCTTGGACAGAATCAGCAGCAGTGCTTTCTGGGACAGATTTTTGCTTGTGATATAAAGGAGCTAACAGTAACATGCGAATTAGCCATCTCTGGGAAGAAGCTACGTAAATAGGTTGTTTCCTGGGACAACTGTTTGTTAAGTTGCTGCCTCAAGACAAATGGGCCATAAGGACCGACCATCGAATGAGATGTCCTGAAGTAAGGGGGTTAATTGGGGAAAAGCTGTGTTCTAAACAGATAGCTAACTCCAAATGTTACAAGGAACAAAGGAGCTGCTTCTGATAAAATGGCACACTTGTGGCCTCCAGGAGTGTCATCAATGAAGGAACCATCAATGATGTCACACCACAGACTTGATAGGGAGGAAATTGGGCAACAATCCAACAGCAGAACAATTCAGCAGCAGAACTTCAGAAGACAACGTTACACAAGGACCAAACCCTGGACACTTCCAGAGGTGAACGCTTCCCATTGGAAAAAAAGCCTGAAAGAGCTGAAAGATTTTCTGAAGAAGGTTCCAGACCCAAACCGTCAGCTTTCCTGCTCCTTTGATGCTGCCTGGCCTGCTGTGTTCCTCCAGCTCCACACCTTGTTATCTCAGACTCCAGCATCAGCAGTTCCTACTATCTCTTTAAGAACTGTCGATGCTGTAAATTAGAAACTGAAATGAAAATTGCTGGAAAGGCTCAGCAGGTCTGGCAGCATCTGTAGAAAGAAAGCAGAGTTAACATTTTTGGGCCCAGTGACCCTTCCTCAGAACTGATGATGGTAGTGTTTGTGATGATAAGCCCTTCAGTTCCAAAAACGGGTGACTAGATCTGAAATGTTAACACTGTTGGTTGAAATCCTGGCCAGATACCACCATGAATAGGACAATAGCCAAGTTCGATTTTGAGGATTAACTTGCTTGCTTGAGGAGTTTTATAATGGTTGTTACATGCAATAAAGTTTCAATCATTGACTGGATAGAGTTATAGAGTTGTAGAGCATGGACACAGACCTTCCAGTCCAACCAATCTATGCTGACCATAATCCCAAACTAAACTACTCCCACCTGCCTGTACTAAACCTACATCCTACCAAACATTTCTTATTCATGTACTTAAAAATATGTCTTTTAAATGTTGTAACTGTACCCACATCCGCCACTTCCTCTGGAAGCTCATTCCACACACAAACCACGCTCTGTGTGAAAAAATGGACCCTCTTGTCTCTTTTAAATATTTCTCCTCTCACCTACAAATATGCCCCCTAGTCTTCAAATGCCCCACCCCAGGGAATAGATACCTGGTATTCTTCTTATCTATGCCCCTCATGGTTTTATAAACCTCTATACCCTCTATAAACCTCAACCTCTGCACTCCAGTGGAAAAAGTCCCATCCTTTCCAGCCTCACCCTATATCTCAAACACTCCATTCCTCACAAAATCCTGGTAAATCACTTCTGAACCCTCTCCAGGCTAAGAACCCTCTCCAGAACTGGACATAAGTGTTCCAAAAGAAGCCTCATGAACATCCTGTACAACCCCAACATGACGTCCCAACTCCTGTGCTCAAAGGCCTGAGCGATGGATGCAAGTGTGCTGGATTATCTGTGGGATTTCTTAATAAGTAACCATATTAAATCTAGCTTATGGCGATTTTACTCAGAATAAAAGTGTGTAATAACATCTCGGAACAGGTTAATTTGAAAATTAAAATCAACAGGAAGGATAGAGTAGTGAAGGATAATGGAGCTGTAGCCTCAAAGCCCAGGCTAATGCTTTATAGGCACGGGTTCAAATATGACCCTAACAGCAGATGGAATTTATAGAGTCATAGAGTCATACAACACAATGACAGATCCTTTGGCCCAATTTTTCATGCCAACCTGGTTTCTCCAAACTAAAGTAGTCCCGTTTGCCTGTGTTTGGCCTCTATTCCTCTAAATATTTCCTATTTTTGTACCAGTTCAAATCTCTTTCAATGTTGTAACTGCACCTGAATCTACCACTTCATCTGGCAGCTCATTCCACACATGCATCATCCTCTGTATGATAAAGTTGCCCTTTAAGTCCCTTTTAAATCTTTCCCCTGTCTCCTTAAACCTACGCCCTTCATGATTTTTTATACCTACACTCCAGGAAAGAAAGTCCCAGCCTATCCCAGCCTCGCCTTATAACTCAAACTTTACAGTCTCAATAAAATCCTTGTAAATCTTTTCTGCGCCCTTTCCAATTTGATAATCCTTCCCGAAGAAGGACCAGAATTCTATGCAATGTTCCAAAAGTGAAACCAATGTACTGTGCAGCTGTAACATGACATCCCAACTCATATACTCAACATCCTGACCAATGAAGGCAAGCATGCCATAAAACTTCATTCACCCACATGTCCCCACCCCCTCCCCGCCTACCTGTGACACCACTTTCAAGGAGTTATGTACCTGAATCCCTAGGTCTCTCTGAAAACACCCCCCAGGGTCCTACCATTAAGTATATGAGTCCTGCCCTGATTCGTCTTCAACACCTCGCATTTATCTAAATTAAACTTCATCTGCCACTCCTCAGCCCAGTAACCCACCTGATCAAGATCCCATTCTATCACTCCGTTAATTAAAAATGGGATATAACGTTCAATTGTTATTGTAAAAACCTTTCTAGATCAGTAATTTCTTTTTTAGGGATGGAAATCTGCCATCCTTACCCAATCTTGCCTACATGTGACTCCAGACCCACTGCAACAGGGTCAACTCTTAACTGCCCTCTGAAATGGCTGAACAAGCCATTCAGTTCAGGGGCAGTTAGGGATGGACAACAGATGTTTGGCTTGCCAACAACACCTCCATAAAATTTTTTAAAAATGTTAAAAGTAACTTGATTCAGAGCCCTGAAATTATACCAGTCTCTGGAATTCTGAGGAAGGGCCATCAGACCCGAAGTGTTAACTCTGATTTCTCTCCACTGATACTGCCAGACCTGCTGAGCTTTTCCAGCAACTTCTTTTTTTGTTTCTGGTAAAAGGGACAATCACCAGATTATTACGGCACTTACCATGTTAAATTTTAAGCAGGGATGAGAATTCTGCAGGGGCGAGCTCTTGTATCGCATCAGAGACAGTTAGTGGGGAGCGAGTGGCGTTGGGCTGTTAGATTGTTTGTTGGAGAGCATATTTTTTTGTTAAAGGGATGGCCACGATCCATCACAAAATCTACCTTTCACAGCCGGCAACAATGAACAAGAGTGATTCTAAACTCACAGACAACAGGAAGAAATTTCTTAAAAACATAGAGTTTGTGGGTCAGAGCAGAACGGCCAAGTTTTGACTGCACATTGAATTAGAACCAGAGAAAAGCCATTCTCTATTTTAAATGAAGATTGTCGACTCATTCACCAGACTGTGAGTGTAATCGTATTGACATATTTGTTCAAGTGCCCACTGCTTTTTTACATGCATTTAAAGACTGTGTTAACTTAAGGAGGAACTGTACTGTTATAGACATCTTTGATGGTCCATGGATTACATTGCATTATTACAATAATGTAATCCAGAAATGATTCTCGTAATGATAAGCATTCATGAGACATCACTAACAGTACTTTCATTCTTAATCCACCAAGAACCTGCAAACAGTGAATGATATCCTGGAAATCTTAAATTTGGGGATCGCATATGTTGCTGGAGAGGGTTCAGAAGAGATTTACCAGGACATTGCTGGGAATGCAAGGACTGAGTCAAAACGAGAGGCTGGGACTTTTTTCACTGGAGAATAGGACTCTATGACTCCACGGTGTCTTTTGCTAAACATCACCTTTACAAGTGATGAGTGAAAAACCGCACCTGATTTGGAGTTTTGGTCAGGCCAGTGATCACATGGTAGCACAGTAGGACCACGGTTTTCCCAATGCAGAAATCCAAAAGATATTGTCGCATATCGCCCCCATGCCATTGGTAACCACTAAGATCCTAAGGACAGGAATGTTGCTTCACGGGATTGGGGGGTAATGTATTATTCACCCTAGACCATATAAGCATAAGAAATAGGAACAGGAGTGGGCCATCAGCCCCTCGAGCCTCCTTCATCATTCTTTTGAATCACGGCTGATCTAGAATTCCTCGCTTCCACTCTCCCACCCCCTCCTTTTCCCTGTAACCCTTGATTCGCTGGCTGATCTATCTATCTCAGCCTTCAATATACACCAGGACTCTGCCTCCACAACTCTCTGTGGCAAGGAATTCCAAAGGCTCTCAAACCTCTGAGAGAAGAAATTCTTCCTCAGCTCAGTCTTAAATTGGTGGCCCTTTTATTCTGAGACAATGCCCTCTGGTACTAGACTCTCCCAAGAGGAGAAATATCCTCTCAATGTTGTTTGATTTATTGGTGTCACATGTACTGAGGACAGTGAAAAGTTTTGTTTTACAAGCAGTACAGGCAGATTATTAACATACAGATGTTAGGTTGCTCAGAAAGAGCAAGGCATACAGGTTACATTGCACAGGAGGTGCACACAAACAGGATCAACAATAGATTTGAAATTTAAGAGGTCCATTCAGAAGTCTAAGAAGGAACTGTTCTTGAGCCTGTTGGTACATGCATTTCAGCTTCTGTGTCTTCTGCCTGATGGAAGAGTTTGGAAAAGATTATAACTGGGGTGGGAGGCATCTTTGATGAAGTTGGCTGCCTTCACGAGGCAATTGATAGATGGAGCCAGTGGATAGTCTGGGCTGTGGTCACAGCTTGCTGTAGTTCCTTACAGTCCTGGGTGGAGCAGTTGCTGTACCAGGCCGTGGTGCACCCAGTAGAAGGTGCCTCTGCAGAAGTCAGTGAGGGTCCTTACGGACATGTCGAATTTCCTAAGCCACTTGAGGAAGAAGAGGTGTGTTGTGCCGTCTTGACTGTTGCATCTGCAAGGGAGGTCCAGGTGATCATCATTCCTAGGAGCTTGATGCTCTTGACCATCTCCACCTCAGCACGATTGGTGTAGATGAGGGCATGTCCTCCTCCTTTCTTCCTGAAGTCAATGACCAATTCTTTTGGTTTGCTCATATTGAGAGACAGAGGTTGTTATCATTGCACCATGACACTGAGGACTTCATCTCCTTCGTGTAGTCTGATTCATCATTGTTTGAGATCAAGCTTGCGACGGTAGTATCATCAGACAGCTTGTAGATGGCGTTGAGATGAAACTTGGCCACACAGTCATGAGTGTAGAGGGAGTACAGTAGGGGACTGAGAACACCTCCTTGTGGGGTGCCAATGTTAAAGGTTGTTGTGGAGTAGGTACTGCTGGCTATCTTCACTGATTGCAGTCAGGAAGTAAGGTTTAAGTTGCAGAGTTCAAAGTAGATACCTAGGTCTCGGAGTTTGGAGATTAGCTTGGATGGGATTATAGTGCTGTCCCTCTGAAGCCCATTAAGAATCCGATATCTTTCATAGAGCCACCCAACACAGAAACAGACCCTTCAGTCCAACCAGTCCATGCTGACCATAATCCCAACTAAACTAGCCCCACCTGCCTGCTCTTGGCACATAAACCTTCCAAACATTTCTTATTCATATACTTATTCAAATGTTTTTTAAATATTGTAACTGTACTTTCATCCACCACTTCCTCTAAGTTCATTCCACACACGAACCACTCTATGTGTGCCTTTCAAGTCTTTTTCAAATCTTTCTTCAATGAGATCACCTCTCATTCTTCTAAACTCCACTGAGTACCATCCCAACCTGCTTAGCCTTTGCTCATCAGACGATCCCTCCATCCCAGGGATCATCCTAGTGAGCCTTCTCTGAACTGCTTCCAATGAAATGATATCTTTCCTTTAATCAGGGGCTCAAGACTGCTCACAGCACTCCAGATGTAGTCTCATCAGCTCATTATACAGCTGCAGTAAGATTTCCCTATTTTTATACTCAGACCCCACCCCTTGAAATAAAGGTCAACATTCCTGCAGCCTTCCTGATTCCCTGCTGCCCCTGCATGCTAGCTTTCTGTGACTTGTGCATTAGTCCCTTGTGTTGCAGCTTTCTGCAGTCTTTCTCCATTTAAATAAAACTCTGTTCTTCTGTTCTCTTTCCAGCAAATCTGTCCACCCTGCTCATATTTTCAAAACAATCTATCAGATTTCGTCTCAGATTCCTTCTCTCCAAGCCTCTTCCTCATTCACCTCCCTCTGACATCCTCAGGATTATTTGAGGATGGTCTAGGCTCCTCCTGCAATGCCCAACATTGCTCAGAGTGTGGGCTGCCTTCTGGAAATCCCATTCAATCCACCACCAGGTCTGTTCCACCGCTGGGACTACCTCTCCTGTGTTGCCTATGATATGATCAATGCCATTTTAAGATAAGTCGGTGTTGTCAGGCACATTACCATCTCCAGCTTTTCATATCTGTTATTTAAAAGGATAAAGGAATGATTAATCCATATGACCGTCACACTCTATAGGTCAAACCACAGTCAAATATCACATCGCAGATACCACACTCGTATTACAGATGTCACATTTCAGATATAATATCATAAGCCTCGGGCACTGTTAGAGACTCAAAAGAAGTCATTTTTCAACTCCTGGTTTTACAAACCATAGATTTGAAATAAAACTTCAACCCTACACTTCAATTAGCGTCAACAGAAAGGAGGAGGGACTTAGACACCCAGACCCTGAGGAATTCACTACCGCAGGAAACTGTACTGAGTTGGACGATCAACCATGATCATTTTCGATGGCAGAGTAGGCTTGAGGGGACAAATGGCCCACTCATGTTCCTATTTCTTATGGTATGTAGGGAGGGCGAAGCAGTCTCCACTCGTAGAAGAAAAATTAGTGAGAGGGGCTCACACTAAAGGTGATTCGAGGAAAGACTTTTTCACTCAGCAAGTAGTTGGGGTGTGGAATACACTGCTAGGCAATGTGGTGGAGGTAGGTCCGGTTGAGGGGAATTGGATGGTTACCTGGATAGAAATCGTGTACGGAGATATAGGGAAAAGGCAGGTGATTGGGACCAGATAACAGGGCTGGGGCCGAATGGTCTCAGTCTGCACCCTAGCCATTCCATGCACATAGTGGCCTGCCTCGCCCTGATCAGCGTGAGGTTCACTTAAACTCCGACACTTCCAGCCTTCTCGCAATCCCACGGAAAAAGACGAATTTGGAAGCCACCTCCAGGATGTTGTTCCCCTTGACACAACGTGGTCCTGCAAACGGCCAAGGATCCCCTTCCAAATCCTCAATCCGGACATTCTCCTAGCTCTATGTCTCTATGACTCTATGTCCCTGTGTCTCAATGTATCCATCTCTATCGCTCTATGACTCCATGACAATGACTCTATGACCCTGTGACTCTACGTCTCTATGAGTCTATGTTTCTGTGTCTGTATGTATCCATGTTTCTATGTCTCAATGACGCTGTGTCACTATGATTCCATGTCTCTATGACTCTAAGCCTCATGACTCTATGACCCTATGACACTGTGACTCTACGTCTCTAGGTCTCTGCAACCTGACAGAGGTCTCCTGATTATGATAAGGTCAACAAGCAATGTCTCTGCTCTTTGAGGGAGGCTGGAACTTGGGAATAAAAATATCAGGCAGACCCTGATAGAATCATTGAATCATCCAGCATGGAATCAGACACACCCTTCAGTCCAACTCGTCTGTACCAGCCAGCTATCCTAAACCTAATGAGTCCCATTTGCCAGCATTTGGCCCATACCTCTCGAAACCATTTCTATTCATGTACCTCTCCAAATGCCTGTTAAATGTTGCAATTGTGCCAGTCTCCAGCATTTCCCCTAACAGTTCATTCCATATATGCACCACCCTCTGCGTGAGAAAGTTGGCCCTCAGGTCCCTTTTAAATCTTGCTGCTCTCACTTTAAACCCTCTGGTTTTGGACTCCCCTACCCTAAGGAAAAGACCTTGTCTATTCACCTTATTTCATTACAGAAAGCAGAGGACGGATGTTTGGGCTTGGGGATGATTTAAGTTTGAAAGCAATTGTGCAACGTTGATACGAACATAAAATATTCCCTTTATGACGAATACATAGGAACAAAAACAGAAGTTGCGAAGAAAGCTCAGCAGATCTGGCAGCGCCTGTGAAGAAAAAAATCAGAGTTAAAGTTTCGGGTCTGGTGACCCCTCCTCACAACTGCTCATTTACAGCATCCACAGTTCTTTCGGTTTTTATGAAGACCACATCGGTTCACTGTGTGAATTAAGAATGGATTTACAAGTAGGTACATTTCTGTGTACTAATTACCATCTGTATCCCTAGAAGTTGGGTGATTCATACATTGACTGGTTAAATATTGGGCTTTGCGAGCCATTGATATAAACAGACATGCAGTATGTCCATGTCCATGTGTTTTGGGCAGGAGGCCACTGACTTCTGTGCACTTTTTTGGAGATAACATGGGAAGGAAAGTGGTTGGGAAATGCAGCAGAAACTGTTAAAACTCCTACTATCACTAGCCCTCAGTCAGGGAAGGCAGTGGTATTATTGCTGGACTGTTAATTCAGAAGCCCCGGGTAATGTTCTGAGAACCTGGAAGATGGTGGAATCTGAATTCAATAATAAAAAAAATCTGGAATTAAGCATCTAATAATGACCCCCATGAAACTATTGTCAATTGTTGGAAGAACCCAGCTGGCTCATTAATGCCCATTAGGGCAGGAAATTTCCATCCTTATCTGGGCTGGCCCACATGTGACTCCAGACCCGCAGCAATGTGACTGCCTCTTAACTGTCCTCTGGGTAATTAGGGATGGGTAATAAGTGCTGGCCTAGCCAGTGATGCCCACATTCTGTGAATGTCTAAACAAAATCTGCCAAGTAAAACTTAGTGCCAACCTATAAACTCAACTGCAATAAATTTCAGATCATTAAAGGAATATTCCATTACTTTCGACAGACTGGGTCCTGCATATTAAATGGAGTCTTCGGTTAAAAAGAAATTATTTCAGAGTAGATGGATAGGAATATTACAGCAGCAATAACTTGACCGTGTTATAGAGTCATGGAGCACAGTTGTAAAATGTTGCAAATGCGCCCATATCCACCACTTCCTATGGCAGGATAATTCCGCACATGAACCCCTGTCTGTGTAAAAAGGTTGCCCCTTATGTCCTTTTTAAATCTTTCTCCTCTCACCCTAAAAATATGCCTCCCCCAGGTTTGAATTCCCCCACCCGAGGCGTAAAAAACACCATTCACCTTCTTGGCACAATGGTTAGCTCTGCTGCCTCACAGCATCTGCGATAGAGTGATGGGTTCAATTTCATCCTCAGTGACTTGTCTGTGTGGAATTTGCATGTTTTCCCCTATGTCTCTGTGGATTTCCTCCGGTTGCTCTGCTTTCCACCCACAGCCCAAAGATGCGCAGGTTGGCTGTGACTAAATTGCCCATAGTGTGTCGGCTATGTGGGTTAGCCATGGGAAATGCAGGTTTTCAGGGGGTTGGATAGGGAGTCAGTTCGGGTTGGGATGTTTTTCAGAGGGTTGGTGTGGACATGATGGACCAAATGGCCTGCTTCCACAATGTATGGGGTTCTATGATTCCTTGCCCCTCAAGATTTTATAAACCCCACTAAGGTCAAACCTCAGTCTCCTACACTCCAGTGGAAAATGTCCCAACCTAACCAGCCTCTCCTTATAACTCAAACATTCCATTTCCACCAATATCCTGGTAAATCTCTGCTGAACCCTCTCCTATTTGATAATACCTTTCCTATAACTGGGAGACTGGCAGCGCATACAAGGTCCAATTTTAAGAATTTTAAGATATTGTTAGCTGTTTGCAGGTTCTTGAGGATTTAAGAATGAGTTTACAACTTGTTGCATGATTTTTTTTATTATCAGAATCATTCTTCATTATATTTTTATATAGAATCTCTACAGCGTGGAAACAGGCCCTTCGGCCCAACAAGTCCACACTGGCCCTCAGTGCATCCCACCCAGACCCAGCAATCCAATCTACTCCAAAACCTTAGAGACACATGGGGCAATTTAGCATGGCCAATCCATCTTTGGACTGTGCTAGGAAACCAGAACAAACCCATAGAGACACAGGGGGAACATGCAAACTCAACACAGGCAGTTGCCTGAGGCTGGGATTGAACGCAGGCCCCTGGTGGTGTAAGACAGCAGTGCTAACCACTGAGCCACCATGCTGAACAAGTAAGAAATGCCAAGCAAGGGACCCACAATGAGCAGGACAGGGAAGCGATGTAAAACTGCAATGTTTATGAATATCATGTGCAGAAATGGAACTTAACCACAGTACGATGTGCAAGATATTTTCTGCTCAATCCTTTGCCCAGTTGCAAATCTTTGTGGGTCCTGACCTTTGCTGTTCCTACAAGTGCCAACCCTTGTGGTTCAACAGTGGAGGAGCCAGACGGCAGTAGCCAGAGGTAGGCAGGCAGTAAGGGACGTTCTGCTTCCTGAGCCTGGCCAAAAAGACCAGGGTTTGAGTGCATTCGACTGCCTGACTTTCTACTGCAGTCAGTTAATATCTGTAGCTGGGACTCTTTGGAAAGTGGAGTCTTTGATATCTGTGGGTTCAGCTCAGCTAATCAGTGACTTGTGACCACCCGCCGTGGATTTGTGAGATAGTGGTGTGGAGTAGAACTTCTGAACCTGGGCTCGTCCTCTTCTCTTTCTTTTCTTTTCTCTTCTGTCTCTCTTCTCTTTTATTTTGCCTTTTATCCCCTCCTGTTCCAATCGTTGAACAGCTCAGGGAAGGCATGGGCGGCAAATGAGCCCAGCTTGGAGCCAGGCCTGGGCGGGGCGGTGGTGAGCTTGGGGTGCAGTACGAGATCCAGCTGCATTAGTGGAGTGCACGAACACTAAGTAGAAGTTGCTGGTAAAGCTCATCAAGCCTGGCAGCATCTGTGAAGAAGATATCAGAGTTGAGGTATCATGGTCCGGTGACCTTTCCTCAGAACTGCAGTGAGTGCGGGCCTGTGCTGGTAGCGGAGTCGGGTTTGAGATGGCGCTGTGGCGGGGTTATGACACGTCGCTGTGATTTAAGTGTTCCCTGAGGTGTGGGCAAATGGGTGAGCAGAGAGAAAGTGGGGCTTTTGTTTTGGGCTGAGTTCCACTCGCATTATCTCCCTCTGACTGCCGAAGTTCTCCATGAGGCGAAACTTTCCCTTACCAATGTCCCTGGCTGTACAGAATATCTGCTAACCCATCGCCTGGAGCAAAAACAGAAGTTGCTGGAAATGCTCAGAACTGAGGGTCGCCAGATCCAAAACATTCACTCTGATTTCTCTTCGCAGATGCTGCCGGACCTGCTGAGCTTTTCCAGCAACTTCTGTTTTTTTTGTTCCTGATTTACAGCGACCGCAGTTCTTTCGCCTTCTTTTTCAACACTGGAATCCGATTGAGTGGCAATGTGACCTTAAAATTCCTCGCACTCGTTTGTAATTCTTGCATCCCTCCCTATCTCTGTCAGCTCCTCTAGCCTTCAGACGTGTCTACCCCCAATTCTGGCCCACCCCCTAAACTGAATAACCTCCTCACTGTTGAAAACCTGTGAGGATTCTTATGCGTTTCTGATTAAAACCAATCAAACCAAATTCAAGGCAGAGCATTGAGTCATTATGTAGTCACACAGCAGGGACAGGCCCTTTGGGCCAACCAGACCATGCCAAACATAATCCCAAACTAAAGTGACCCCACCTGCCCGCTCCTGGCCCATATCCCTCCAAACCTTTCCTATTCATGTACTTATCCAAATGTTTTTTAAATGTTGTAACTGTACCCACATCCACCACCTCTTCAGGAGGTTCATTCCACATGCAAACAACTCTCTTGTGTAAAAAAAATTGCCCCTCATGTCTTTTCTAAAATCTCTCTCCTCTCACCTTAAAAAATGTGACCCTTAGTCCTGAAATCCCCCGCCCTAGGCCGTGAAAGGCCATCATTCTGCCCATTAATGGATTGTAATGAAAGGAAACTCAAATCCAAACTAAAATGTGATCTTTGGGTAGTGATTTTGCACTGGCTTGGCACGGTGGCTCAGCGGTTAGCACCGCAGTCTCACAGCGCCAGGGACCCGGGTTCGATTCCAGCCTCGGGTAACTGTCTGTGCGGAGTTTGCACATTCTCCCCGTGTCTGCGTGGGTTTCCTCCGGGCGCTCCGGTTTCCTCCCACAGACCAAAGATGTGCAGGCGAGGTGGATGGGCCATGCTAAATTGCCCGTAGTGTTCAGGGGTGTGTGTGTGTTATAGGGGGTTGGGTCTGGATGGGATGCGGTGTGGAGCTTGTTGGGCTGAAGGGCCTGTTTCCACACTGTAGGGATCCCATGACCGTGGGTATCAGCATGGAAGCAGAGGCATGCTTTTGGAGTTTGTTGACTGTACCCTTCCCACTGACCCTCACCCTGACCTGGTAATGCACTACTAAAACCAGGCCTGTCATTGGTGCTCAGGTCCTGGAGCTCTGTCCTTTCTGACGCAGAGGTGAAAGTGCGAACATTTTCGGAGAAGAAATGCTTAAAAACATTCCGACCAAAAATAACAAAGGATCCACTAGCTGGCTCTGGACACATTCCGCTTGGCTTGAGGAAAGCAACAGAAGGAGAGCAGTTGCAAGGCAGTGACACTTTTAGAGAGCTCCAAACAGTGAGAAAGAGATAGATGAGCAAATTTGTTGGCAAACTCTGAAGGTGCGTAGCCAAAAATAGCATGGTATGTATTGGAGAACATGATTACATAATCTCAGCTGGAAGAAAGAGAGGACTGAGTGTCGGGAAGGAGAGGAGTACAGCAGAGCAGGCTTCTCCTTCAAAGTACCTCCAAAACAACAAGGAAGAAGCTGGTTCCAATGCTTATTCGTTCATTGTGTGGAGGCTGGGTCCACAGTTATTGTTCTTCCCTAATTGCCTCATGAATTGAGTGGCCCCCTGGCCCAGTTCAGAGGGCAGTTAAGAGTCAGACACATTGCTGTGAGTCTGGAGTCACTTGTCGGTCGGGTTGGTTGTGGACAGTGGATTTGTCTTGAGAGAGAGGACTTGAATGAACTCGACAGATCTTTGCTTTCTCCAGTCCATCACTTTGTCGGGATATGTGTGTGTGAGAAAAGCCTGCAGGTTCCCCCTCAAATTTCAGCCACCAAGCATCCCACTGGATCACGCAGAGGCCATTGAGCTCATCAAGGTCTTTAAAAGGGCTAGCTCACCAGTTCCATTCTGCTGCTGAAGAGAATGTGGACATTCGCTGAACACATGGCAAAAATATAGCCGAAGATTTCACAAACCAGCTCTGACGAGAGTTGGTACCATGTAATGAGACTGGAGAGTGGAGATTCTGTCCCTAACCCTATGCTGTCCCTGTCCAGGTAGTGGTTGATGGGGGTGGGGGGACATTGCAGAGGGAGCTTTACTCTGTCCCCAACCGCATGCTGTCCCTGTCCTGGAAGTTGTTGGCGACAGTGTAGAGGGAGCTTTACTCTGTATCCAACTCCATGCTGTCCCTGTCCTAGGAATGCAGCGTAGGGAGACAGTGAGCCTCTGTATCTAATACTAGGTTGCGTTCGGTGACATAAGTGAAAATCACAAACGTGTTTTCTCTCTCCCATGTTAATGAGTACTTGGTGCTGCCCTATAGGTCTAAGTCATCCGTTGGCTTCCCAGTGATGATGTCTGACATTTCTTTATTGGCACTGCAGCCTTGCAGTAATGAACTGAATGCCAGTGAAGTATATTGTCGCTAAAACTCATTTATAAATAGACACGGATGTGATCGCCTCAAGGAAAGGCAGCTTGGAGTTTCACTGGCTGACTGCCAACTGATTTAAGAAATTGGATGGCTGGTTTGGGTTAATTTTTCTGAACTGAAATGAACAGGAAGAGCTAGCCTGGATTGGAGCAAATGTGAACTGACTGGTCATCATCATAGAATCCCAACAAGTGTGGAAACAGGCCATTCAGTTCGATGTGTCCACACTGGACTCTCTGAGAAGCATCCCAACCGCCCACCTAACTTTATCCCATTTCACATGGCTAACCCACCCAAACCTGCACATAGATCATAGAATCCCTACAGTGTGGAAACAGGCCCTTCGACCCAACAAATCCACACCGACTCTCAGAGCATCCCACCCAGACTCATCCCCCTATAACCTATACATCCCTGGGCACTGTGGGCAATTTAGCATGTCCAATCCACCCTAACATGCACACCTTTGGATTGCGGGACGAAACTGAAGCACCCAATGGGAACCCACGTAGACACGGGGACAGGGCGCAGACTCCACACAGACAGTCGCGTGAGGCAGCAGTGCTAACCACTAAGCCATGATGCCACCAGCGATATTTTCTTCAAATTCACTTTCGTGGGATGTGGGCATCTCTGGCTCTGCTAACATTTATTTCCCGTCCCTAGGTGTCCCTTGAGAAGGTGGGGGTTGAGCTGCCTTCTTGAACCGCTGCAGCCCACCTGCTGTGGGTTGGCCCACATTGTTAGGGAGGGAATTCCAGGATTTTGACCCAGTGAGGGTGAAAGAGCAGCCAAAATATTTCCAAGTCAGGATGGTAAGTGGCTCGGAGGTGGTGTTACCCTGTGTCTGCTGCCCTTGCCCTTCTATATGGAAAAGGCTATGGGTTTGGAAGGTGTTGTCTGAGGATCGTGGGTGAGTTTCTGCGGTGCATCTTGTGGATGGTACACACTGCTGCTAGTGAGTGCTAGTGGTAGATCGATGGGTTGGGGAATGAACATCTTACATCACAGCCCAACGGAGACTGGCACACTCAAAGGAGGTTATAGAGAGGGGTTGGGGAGTCAATTTCAATGGGGAGAGTGGCTAACTGGCATTCAATATTGCGGGTTACATGTGTTTGCAGTGGCTCTGTGCTGGGGCGTGGTCACACTGAGCAAGCAGGGAATAGCAGCAACACGTTGGAATCTGTGAGGAGGCAGCTTCACTGAGAGGGTGGTCTCAGCGTGGAGGTGGTGCCAGCTCGGAGACAGTCCCCGCACAGAGACAGCCTCAGCACGGAGACAGTCCTGATGTAGAGATCAGCGTTGAGGCACTTTCTATGAGCAGGCAGCCCCTGCACAGAGATGGCCCCAACACAGAGATGCCTACATTGTAGACACACACCCCGTGAGGACTTGGGTGTGGAGAAACGTCTTGGCCCAGAGAGTGGAGAGCCTGTGGAAATCTCTGCCACGGAGATTAGTTGAGGCTAAACATTGAATCTTTTGAGGAAAGAGTTGGGTAAAGTTCTTAGGGCTCAAGGATATGGGGAGAAAGCGGGAACAGGGGATGATCAGCCATGAACTTATTGAATGGCAGGGCACGCTCGAAGGGCTGAATGGCCTACTCCTTCTTCAATTTCTTGAGTTTCAGTAAGAAAGAGCTCTACCCTCCAGCTCCCTGAGGCGACTGGGAAACATCCAATGATAAAATTATAACTAATGTATAATAATTCAATGTCGGCTTGCAGTTGAAGGAGGTTTTCTCATTCTCATTGAAACTGGAGATGAAACTCCCTTGAAATTCACCTCGGTCTTTGTTCTCAAACATTATTCATCTCTGTTGAGTGCTCTAGAGAGAAAATAGCTTTGAAAATAAATTCACGGCAACCACAGTGTCCCAGCGCCTTTCAAATTGTAACAAATTGTTGGTCCCTGCACTAATATTTTTTGAGCATTAGTGACCAGCAGATCCCTATATTTTATGCTGTATTCAATTATTTGACTACGGGGAATACATTTCAGGCTGTTTAATTCGTCTCAGCGGCAAGGACACAGTAAAGTGACTCTCATTCCTACCCTAACTGTTACATTCCGTGGCAGAATAGCTAAAAACTGTTGGCTCCCCCCAAGTCCCACATGGATTTGCATGCTCTGAAAGATGTCCAGCTCTGGTCCATCTGTTGCAGAAAGGATATTATTACGCTGGAGAGGGTTCAGATGACATTTGCCAGGAATGGAGGGCTTGATGTTAAGGAGGAGAGGCTGGGAATTTTTCTCACTGGAGTGTCGAGGGGTGACCTTACAGCGTTTTATAAGATCATGCGGTGTATATATCAGGTGATTGGCTGGTACCTTTTTCCTAGGGTGGGGAATTTCAAAACTGGGTGGGGAGCATTGTGTTAAGGTGAGAGGAGAAAGATTTAAAACAGACACAATGAGATTGTCTTTTGTACAGATGGTGGATCATGTGTGGAACGAACTTCCAGAGGAAGTGATGGATGCAGGTGTACTTATAATGTTTAAAAGACATTTGGATGAGTACATGAATAGGAAAGGTTGAGAGGGATATGGGCCAGGAACAGGCAGATGGGACTAGGTTAGTTTGGGATTATGGTCAGCAGGGACTGGTTGGACCGAAGGGTCTGTCTCCATGCCGTATGACTGAATGACTCTGCAACAGGTTGGTTGGATGGCTTTAGAAATGGAAGAGGCAGGAATTAAGTTCAAGCAAAACTTCAACACCATGGCTGTACTAAAAACAAAATCTTTTGCAGGCATCGCTGGCAAAATTTGTTGCCCATCTCTAGTTGCCCTTGAACTGAATGAGTTGCCCAATGTTTCTGAGACAATCCTATTGGCTGCAGGTCTGGATGGATGAGAGCAAGATTCCCTTCTCTAGAAAGCATTAGGGAGCTAGTGGGCTTTTACAGCAACCAGTGACGTTATCACCATTTCTCATGATGTTGTAGATTATTCTCTGATCAACCTGATTACAGATGTTATTACACACCCCTGGAGCAGTGGGACTTGAACCCAAAACGTCCCAGCTCAGAGACAGGGGCACCTACCACTTGAAGAGCTGATATTATCACTGGACTGTTAACTCACAGACCCTGTGACTATTCTGGGGACCAAGGTTTGTCTCTTGACATGGGAGTTGGGTGGAATTTGAATTCAATTTCTTAAAAAATCTGGAATGGAAGGGCTAATGATGACCATGAGTCCATTGCAAATGTTGGAAAAACCCATCTGGCTCGCTGTTGTCCTTTAGGGAAGGAAACTGCCATCCTTACCTGGTCTGGCCTACATGTGACTCCAGACCCACAGCAATGCGGTTGACTCTTAACTGTGCTCTGGGCAATTAGGGATGGGCAATAAATGCTGGTCTGGCCAATGACTTCCTAATCCCATAAATGAATAAAAAAAAAGACTTTAAATCTATGTTTTTTTTTAATTTTATGATCTTCCCCCATCTACTTTATTCAGCCCACTCCTGATTTTGAACAGGTCTTTCGAATTTTCTCTCAGCTGCCTTCTGTCTGAGCAGAACAATCCCAATTTCTCTCAACAGTCCTCTTCCTCCGTCACATCCCTGTCTTAGCCCCCAGTTGAATGATACTTTGAATTCCAAAGTCGCATCTTCCCTAACAAATCCTTTCATGGCCGACCTTATCCTCTAGCCCCTGTGTCCCAATGAGTTTTCTGTGCTCTACCAGCCCCGACTTCCTGCACATTTCATATTTAACTTTCTCCAGCATCAGTGGCCGTGCCTTCAGCTGCCTGGGTCCCACGGTCTGAAATTCCCTCCCCCGAACTGTCCACCTCACTCGTCAATTAAGACACACTGTTAAAAGCCCCTCCTTTGAGTGAGTCAACATTCATCTGTCCAAATGATCTCGTTATGTTGTTGGGTGCTGCGTTTATTTGGCCTCCTGTCCCGCTTGGGAAGCACCTTTGGGATGTTAGAGGCGCTTCATTAATGTAACTCCAGCTTTCTCTGTGTTGTTCAGATTCCGGGTCCGGAGGTCTGCGTCTCCTCATCAATGTGCCTTTCCCACCTACGACGGAAGCTAAGCTAAACATTTGGGTGGCTGATGATTCCTGAGCATCCCACATTTTGAGATGCACGTGAAATAGGAGTAAGGACAGGCCATTCGGGCCCTCGAACCTAGGCCTCTTAACCGGCTTAACATTGATCTGATTCTGGCTTCAATTCCACTTCCCTGCTTACCCTTTTGGATTCTCCTGTCAGTTCGGAATGTGCATTAAAATTGTTCAACAGCACAGTGGCGCTCTAAACAAGAGAGTTCCACAGGCCCCAGGCCCGCTCAGAGAAACAGAACAATCTCCTCATCTCTGTCTTCAGTTGAAAATGCCTTTATTTTTAAACTGTGTCCCTTAGCTCTTCCCACAAGGGGCTGCATAAAATCCTGACAGCATTTGACAGGAATTTTCAATACACAAGTTTTCAGTGTAAAGAAGACTTCAAAAAGACATCATTGGAGTTTGCATATTCTCCCTGTGTCTGTGTGGGTTTCCTGCAGGTGCTCAGGTTTCCTCCCACAGCCCAAAGATGAGCAACTTAGCAAATTAGCCATGCTAAATTGCCCTTTAGTGTCCAGGGATGTGCAGGCTGGGTGGATTTGCCTTGGGAAAAGCAGGGACATAGGGTGAGGTGTGGGGGTTTGGGTCTGTGTGGGGTGCTCTTGGGACGGTCAGTGCAGACTTGAGGGGGTGAATGGTCTGCTTCCACACTGTTGGGATTCTATGGTTCTACATATACACAGAGATAATGAATCAAGCAGTAAATTGGAAGGTTGGTGTAGAGAGGTATTTTTGCTCTGAGCCTATGAGGCAGTGAAGACCATCTCTCACAATACCATGATCTTCAGTAACATCTCGAAGCAATTCACATAGAGGGACATATCATTAACTTGCATCCAATAACGAGCTTCTTTTGTTCAGGTTGGAGCACTAAATCTAGTCTGTGTCTGCTCTACATTCAACAATTAGACGACCCTGCCCCCCTCCGAACCTCAGAGGTAACATCAGCTGGGATCCTACCCCAGTTTGTACCCATTCCTAGCACAGGCACCTCAATGTGGCATTGAGAGCCGAGCAAGCTCCCGACTCAGCTGTGAGCCACATCCACGCCATCAGTGGTCGCCAGTTGTGCTTCTCGGGAAGTAGATGCCCAGTGGGATGAGATGGACCTATACTTGTTTAAAGAGGAGCTACAAAACATTATGCACCAACAGGCCATTCTGTGCAACCTGACCACGCAATCCCACATTTCATCTCCCACCCGCTCCCATCAACATTCCCTTTTGTCCCAATGCTCTCCTCACCCACCCCTCTGTGGACCTTTATCCAGCTTCCTCTTAAATAAATCCATGCCATTCACCTCTGCCACTGCCTGCTGAAGCAAAACCCAAGGTGTCCTCTCTCTCTGTGGAAAGCCAGAAGACACAAGAGTATAAGTAAGGCCATTCAGCCCATCCAATCTATTCTACTGTTCAACGGCTGATCTGAAGATCCTCAGTTGTGCTTTTATGCCCCTCCCCCTTCACCCTTTCTGATGACAAATTCCTTACTGGAAGTATGGATCAACTATGGGGAAGATGTTGGTGTAGTGGTAATGTCATTGGGTTCTCAACTCCAGGCTAGTGCTCGGGGGGTCATGAGTTCAAATCCTACCACGACAGCTGGTAAAAGTTAAATGCAATGAATAAAATCTGGGATATGACACTTGGATCAGAAATGGTGGCCGTGGCAACCATTATTAGTTGCCATAAAAACCCATCAGTTTCAATGTTGGAAGGAAATATGCCAGCCTTACCATACACATGACTCCAGACCACAGTAATGTGGGCCCTCTTAACTGCCCTCTGAGACGCTAGGCTTTGAGGGGAAATTTGGAACAGGCAACAAATATAGGCTTTGACAGTCTTTGCCCACACGCCATGAAAAGATAGTTATGATCTCCTGAGCCTTGTCTTCCTGTAGAAACAACTCCCCTGCATCTACACTAGCAAGCTCTGGTGTAATTTTGAAGACCCCTATCAGGCTGCCTTCTAGCCAAAAAATCCCCAATTGGCTTAAGGTATCACTGAAAGAGGACACATCCATTGAAAATTACCATTTTGCTCTCATCAGGACTCAATGGCAAGAATGCCAAAATAGAACAGGAATAGCAATTCCTACTGCATGGGTAGAAGGTGCCAATTGGTTGGCAAGTGGACTCTGATTGGTGCAGGTGTCGCCATGAAGATTGCACCAGGGAATGTTTAACTGCCCGAATTTGTTTGAATTCAAACCCGTTCTGATTGGTTGAGGCACTGCCACAAGGAGAAACTTTGACAGTGAGTCATCTATTTCAGCTTCCCCTTGATAGATACAACCTCCCAGTTCAAAGAATCATAGAAACTGTACAGTGGGGAAACACTCAGCCCATCAAGCCCACACTGATCCCACCCCTTCCTGTCCCCACCCCCAACGCTATCCTGTAACCCTGTATTGCCCATGGCTAATCCACCTGGCCTACACATCTCTGGACATTATGGGAAATTTAGTGTTGCAAATTCATCAAGTTGAACATCTTTGGGCTATGGGAGGAAACCAGAGCACCCGGAGAAAACCCACGCAGACAACGGGAGAATGTGCAAATTCCAATAATGTCCTTTTGACACCTTCTTTACAAAACGGAGAACTGAACTCCCTCTGCGCTGTATCTGGAGTGTCATCCTGGATTATGCGCTCGAGCCTCTGGAATGGGGCTTCAGGTGTAGAGTCACAGAAAGCTGACAGAAGGAAGTCATTCAGCCTGTTTAGATCCCTGCCGCCTGATCCCATGTCCAGCTCTCAGCCCGTAAGTGCATATCCAAATACTTTTACGATTCAAGATGGGTTTCTTCTTGACCAAATTTTTTGGCAGTGAGTTCCAGAACCTCCCCGTTCTCTGGGTGGACCAATTTCTGCCAAATCCATCTACTTTCAGTCTCTGCTCCTCCTGCCAATTATTGGCATCTCTGCTCAGGAAGCTATATTTGATTTGGTGCGGACATGATGGGCTGAAAGGTCTCTTCTGCCCTGTATGATTCTATTATCCTTCCATTCAATCCATTCAGGCTCCTTGACAATAGATACAGATCATTCTGATGAAGGGTCTAGGCCCAAAGCGTCAGCTTTTATGCTCCTAAGATGCTGCTTGGCCTGCTGTGTTCATCCAGCTCTACACCTTGTTATCTCAGATCAATCACATATCCCCCTTTGTTGTAAGGACTTTAATGATGCAGGGACAGAAAATGTCAGGGAGACCTGCGAAAGAGAGCCTGATTAGAAACAAGAGAAGAGATAGGAGAGAGGGAGTGAGGAATTTAGATGTGAATAAAGTGGAAGATCTCAAAGAGAAATGGATTGATAAAGGGAGAGAGACGAGTTAGAGGGCAAAAAAACATTCCAACACACACAAAAGGAATTGAATTGAAACAGGAAGAGTTAAAGAGAGAGGGAGGAGTTGACAGCGGGTGAGGGGGAGAGAACAGAGGAACAGAAATTGAGATGAATTTACGAGAGAAAGAATTAGAAAAGAGAGAGAGGTTGATAACGAGTGAGGGGGAGAGAGCAGAGAGATAAATTCGGTTGGACAGAAAGAGAGAGATTAATATAGATGAGTGGGGAGAGAGAGAAAATTTCAGATGAACAGAATGTGAGATCGTGAGGGAGGAGGAATTTAGCAAGAGACTGAGAAAGAACGAGGAAGAGAAAAAGAGAGGGAGGTTCGGATGAACAGAAAGAGAAAGAAACAGTGAATTTAGAGAGTGATTGATGAAGTGAGTGGGGAAGTGAAAAAAGAGAAATGCAGAACAGAAAGAAAACGAGCGAATTTATAAAGAGGGAAGAGAAAGAGAAATTCAGAGGAACACACAGAACGAAAGAGTGAGTTTAGAGAGAGAGATTGATAAAGAGAAACGGGCAAGAGAAAAAGAGGGAAAAATAGAAAAGAACAGAACTTGAAAGAATGAGAGAGGAGGAGTTTAACAGAGAGATTAGAGAACAGGGGAAGAGAACAGAAAGATAAAACATATGCAGAGGAAACTTAGTGCTGATCACAAACAACACATACTGCATAATCTGTACTGTTGTGGCTGAGTGCCAGAGAGTTATAGACAGTTACACCTGATCATCCAGGACAAGGGGTCGTCAGCTATGAAGAAGTAATGACATTTGAGTAGATTTTCATTTTGTGGAAAGAGAACGAAGTGGAATTGGGCTGGGGAATTGATGGTGGGGGTGGGGGTTGTTGGGGAGAGATGTTACAGACCTCATCTATATTCAAGAGCGATCAGTGCAGGTTATATTTGGGAAAGACACATTCTCCTGAGGCTGGTGAGTCACCCACTGCAGGTCTGGCTGTGCGTCAGTGTTTCTACGTGGGGGGATATTGAAAACTCTTCACAACATCAATCGAAATAAAGAACGAGAGAGAAAAAGAGGAGGAGAATTTCTAACGCACCTCAATGCACAAGTTCTTTCGGTCACCTCTCATTGTATTCAGCCTTTACAAAATAAACTGACACTCCTTCCCGTCACACAAGTTGCAGTCTTTTGCTTGTTTTTTTCCCCTTCAATTACCTTGAAACTGACAGGGCACAAGTCGTAGCTTTCATCTCTGCTCAAAAACAAAATTGATCAAAACGTCAAGAGCCAACCACGATCGCAGAGCCAAAGTTAACATTGAATGGGAGATCACTTTAGCTGCGCAATAGCTTTCTCATCTATTGTGCTACCCGGTCCCCAACCCAGTCGGGGTGGAGGCTAAGATTTTTCATTGAGGGAGAGATTTATAGTTCCCCACATCCACACTCATGCCAGCCCTGAGCTAATACTGCTGGTGATCTGACAGGAGCGGCATGGTGGCTCAGTGATTAGCACCGCAGCCTCACAGCGCCAAGGACCCGGGTTCGATTCCCGCCTCGGGCGACTGTCTGTGTGGAGTTTGCACATTCTCCCCATGCCTGCGTGGGTTTGCTCCGGTTTCCTCCCACAGTCCAAAGATGTGCAGGCTAGGTGGATTGGACATGCAAAATCACCTGTAGTGTTTGGGGTTATGGGGGGATGCGCCTGGATGGGATGCTTCAAAGGGCGGTGTGGACTTGTTGGGCTGAAGGGCCTGTTTCCACACTGTAGGGAATCTAATCTAATTCAAAATATCTGCAAAACAGGAATCTAATCATTAATTGCGCTGCCTCTCCTCATTCTATATCCAAACCCCATCCCCCTTACTACACCCCAACTACGATGAACTGGGGGGGATCTCTCCTCTTAGCGTCTACCCTGAAAATATCACCCAGAAGGGTAGATGGTTGAACATGGCATTGCAGGTAGACATGGTGGTGAAGAAGACTTTTGGCATGCTTGCCCTCATAGGTCAGAGCACTGAGTTCATGAATATGGGCTCAGACTGCTCAACCGCGCCTCATCAGGCAAGCAGCACACCCCTTTCTCTCAGAGATCAGGCTGTAAAGGACATTGGTAAGACCACATTTGGAATACTGCATACAGTTCTGGTCTCCTTGCCATAGGTAGAATGTTGTTCAACCAGAAAGGGACAGAGAGAAAAGAAAATTACAATTATGTTGTTGAGACTGGAATGTTTGAGTTAGAAGGGCATGCTGAATCGAGCTGGGAGTATTTTTTCTGGAGGGGTGGATAGTAGGAACTGCGGATGCTGGAGAATCTGAGATAACAAGATGTAGAACTGGATGAACACACCAGGCCAAGCAGCATCAGATGCCTGCTGTGTTCATCCAGCTCTACACCTTGTTATCTGGGAGTTTTCCTCCATCTGGAGCATTGGAAGCTGAGGGCTGACCTTAAAGAGGTTGGTAAAGTCGTGAGGAGTATAGATAGGGTGAATCGGCAAGGTCTTTTTCCAAGGGAAAGGGAGTCAACGTGGACTTCACAAGCTTCAAACTGTCCCCTTCCCCCACTGCATCCCAAAACCAGCGCAGCTCATCCGCGCCTCCCTAACCTGTTCTTCGTCTCACCTATCACCTCCTCCCACCTCAAGTCGCACCTCCATTTCCCACCTACTAACCTCATCCCACCTCCTTGACCATGTCCTCCCCAGACTGACCTATCCCCTCCCCACCTCCCCACCTATACTCTCCTCCCCACCTATCTTCTTTTCCCTCCATCTTCGGTCCGCCTCCCCCTCTCTCCCTATTTATTTCAGAACCCTTTCCCCATCCCCCTCTCTGATGAAGGGTCTAGGCCTGAAACGTCAGCTTTTGTGCTCCTGAGATGCTGCTTGGCCTGTTGTGTTCATCCAGCTTCACACTTTGTTATCTTGGATTCTCCAGCATCTGCAGTTCCCATTATCTCCAAAGCTAGAGGGCGTAGCTTAAGGTGAGAGGGGAAAGATTTAAAAGGGACCTGAGGGGCAACTTTTTCACACAGAGGGTGGTGAGTGTATGGAACGAGCTGCCAGAGGAAGTGGTGGGAGCTGGTACAGTTACAAAATTTAACAGGCATCTGGATGGGTACATGAATAGGAAGGGTTTAGCGGGATATGGGCTAAATGCTGGCAAATGGGACAAGTGTAGTTTAGGATTTCTAGTCAGCACGGACATATTGAACTGATGGGTCTTTTTCTGTGCTGTATGACTCTATGCTTCAATAAGACCATCTCTTGTTCTTCAAAACTCCGATGAATATGGGCCCAGACTGCTCAACTGCACCTCACCAGGCGAGCAGCCCACCCCTTCGTCTCAGGGATCAGGCCAGCGTGCTTGTTCTAATATGCCTCCAATGCAGTGCAACCTCCTCTGGTAGTGAGCCTAAACTGTACAGAGTTCTCCAAACACAGGCTTACCAATGTCCCATCAAGCTATCGCAAGACTTGCTTGAAATAACTGCACCATGACTTCGGTGGGATCATGGTAACACTTTCCTGGAGACCCATTGTGAATACTGGAACCTGTTTAAAGGGTCTGCACCTTCCCTGTAGCTGTAACACTATATTCTGCATTCAGCTCGATTATCCTCATGTACTTATGTAAGGGATGGTCTGCCTGGATAGCATGCAAAACTATACTTTTCACTGTATCATGGTACATGCAACAATAATAAATTAAATCTTTACTAAAAAGTAACACATTGTAAGAGACCTCACTCATAGAATCCTTACAATGTGGAAACAGGCTTTTCAAGACTACGCTGACCCTCCAAAGACCATCCCACCCAGTCCATGTAACCCTGCCTTTCACATAGTTCATCCACCTAGCCTACACATCCCTGGACACGATGGGAAATTTAGCACAGCCAATCCCCCTCACCTGTATATTTTTGGACTCGGGAGGAAACCAGAGCACACCCACACAGACATGAGGAAAACATACAAACTCCACACAGACAGCCACTCGAGGGTAGAATCGAACCTAGGTCCCTGGTGCTGTGAAACATGAGGTACGGTGCTGAAATGACTAAATAAATTGACTGACACCCTGGGGGGTACAGGGAAAAGGGTTGGGCCTCACTGTCAGACTACCTGTTCGCTCTGTTCCTTTAAAAACCGAAAGAACTGTAATGCTGTAAACCAGGAACTAAAAACAGGAATTGCTGGAAAAGTTCTGGGGAAGGGTCACTGGACCCAAAACGTTAACTCTGATTATTTTTTTCTTCACAGTTGCTGCCAGATCTACAGAGCTTTCCCAGCAACTTCTGCTTTTGTTCTAAGATAACAAGGTGTAGAGCTGGATGAACGCAGCTAACCAAGCAAGAAGAGGAGTTTAGGCCCAAAACGTCAGCTTTCCTGCTCCTCTAATGCTGCTTGGCCTGCTGTGTTCTTCCAGCTTTACACCAATTTATCTCAGATGCTCCAGCATTGGCAGTTCCTACGATCTCTGAATCTCTTTTTGTTCTCTGTGTTCCTTTATCCTATTTATCAGAGCTGCAAACAATGAGTCATGGACCCAGGCATGGAGACCTTTCAAATTAAAATTCAGTCAAGCTTGTGTTCTCCCTTATCCAGATCTCTGCTGCATCATTTATGTCTCACGTTAAGTATATGTGAGCTAGCTCTGGTCTCTGTCCAGCCAGCATTCCCCATCACATGCCACACCATTGGCCCTGCCCCCATCGAAGCCTTCACCCTGATACCTCATGTCTGTCTGACTCCCCTGGCCTGTGTCTCTGGTGAGGGTCTCTCTTCCCAGTGCCAGCAGTCTGCCTGTGCTCTGTTTAACAGCTGCAGCTCTTGTTTACCTGTTGTCTTCAGACCCTGTGTCTACTGTCTGTTCCAGTCCCAAGACCCTGTATCTGAAATCACTCTAACTCACTCATAATGCTGTATGTGAGAGCACGTGAGTATGAGTGTGTGTGGGGGGTGTGTGCCTATGCGTGAGAGTGTGTGTGAGTCTGAGAGTGTGTGTATTTGTGTTAGAGAGTGAGTGTGTGAGAGTATGTCAGTGTGTGTGTGTCTGTCAGTGTGTGTGTCTGTCAGTGTGTGTGTCTGTGTGTGAGACTATGTGTGTGTCTGTCTGTGCGTATGAGATTGTGTCTGTGAGTGTGAGAATGTGTCTGCATATGCATGTCTGTGAGTGAGAATGTGTGTTTGTGAGTGTGAGTGCATGTGTCTGTCTGTGAGTGTCAGAGTGTGTGTGTGTGTGTGTGTGTGTGTGTGTGCGTGTGTGAGAGTATGAGCATGTGTGTGTGAGAGAGAATGCGCATATGAGAGTATGTGTGAGTATGTGTGTGTGTGGGTGTGTTTATGAGAACGTGCGTGAGATTGTGTGAGCTTGTGTGTAAGAGTGTGTGAGTGAATGTGTGTGAGGGAGCATGTGTACATGTGAGAATGTGTGTGAGAGAATGTGCATGAGTGTATGCATGAGAGAGTTTGAGAAAGTATGTGTATGCATGTGTGACTGTGAAAGATTGTGAGCGCTAGAGTGCCTGTGTGAGAGTGTGCTTGAGAGATAATGGGAACTGCAGATGCTGGAGAATCTGAGATAACAAAGTGTGAAGCTGGATGAACACAGCAGGCCAAGCAGCATCTCAGGAGCACAAAAGCTGATGTTTCAAGCCTAGACACTTCATCAGAGAGGGGGATGGGGAGAGGGTTCTGAATCAAATAGGGAGAGAGGGGGACATGGATTGAAGATGGCTACAGGAGAAGATAGGTGGAGAGGAGACAGACAAGTTAAAGGGGCGGGGATGGAGCCTGTAGAGGTGAGTGTAGGTGGGGAGGTAGGGAGGGGATAGGTCAGTTCAGAGAGGACGGACAGGTCCGGGGGCGGGATGAGGTTAGGAGGTAGGAAGTGGAGGAGCGGCTTGAGGTGGGAGGAGGAGATAGGTTAGTGGAAGAATGGATTAGGGAGGTGGGGATGAGCTGCGCTGGTTTTTGGACACAGTGAGGGAAGGGGAGATTTTGAAGCTTGTGAAATCCACATTGATACCATTGGGCTGCAGGGTTCCCAAGCAGACTATGAGTTGCTGTGATAATGGGAACTGCAGATGCTGGAGAATCCAAGATAATAAAGTGTGAAGCTGGATGAACACAGCAGGCCAAGCAGCATCTCAGGAGCACAAAAGCTGATGTTTCGGGCCTAGACCCTTGAAGGGTCTAGGCCCGAAACGTCAGCTTTTGTGCTCCTGAGATGCTGCTTGGACTATGAGTTGCTGTTCCTGCAACCTTCAGGTGGCATTGTTGTGGCACTGCAGGAGGCCCAGGATGGACATGTCATCTAAAGAATGGGAGGGGGAGTTGAAATGGTTTGTGACTGGGAGGTGCAGTTGTTTATTATGAACCAAGCGGAGGTGTTCTGCAAAGCGGTCCCCAAGCCCCTGCTTGGTTTCCCCGATGTAGAGGAAGCCACACTGGGTAGAGTGGATACAGTATACTACATTGGCAGATGTGCAGGTGAACATCTGCTTGATGTGGAAAGTCTTCTTGCGGCCTGGGATGGGGGTGAGGGGGGAGGTGTGGGGGCAAATGTAGCATTTCCTGCGGTTGCAGGGGAAGGTGCCGGGTGTGGTGGGGTTGGAGGCGAGTGTGGAGCAGACAAGGGAGTCACAGAGAGAGTGGTCTCTCCGGAAGGCAGACAAGGGGTGGGGATGGAAAAATGTTTTTGGTGTTGGGGTCGGATTGCAGATGGCGGAAGTGTTGGAGCCTGATGCGTTGGATCCAGAGGTTGGCGGGGTGGTACGTGAGGACGAGGGGGATTCTCTTAGGGCGGTCATTGCGGGGGCAGGTGAGAGGGATGAGTTGCAGAAAATGTGGGAGACACAGTTGAGGGTGTTCTCGACGACTGCAGGGCGGTGGGAAGTTGCAGTCCTTGAAAAATAAGGACATTTGAGATGTATGGGAGTGGAATGCCTCAACCTGGGAGCAGATGCAGTGGAGGTGAAGGAATTGGGAATAGGGGATGGCATTTTTGCAGGAAGGTGGGTGGGAGGAGGTGCATTCTAGGTAGCTGTGGGAGTCGGTGGGCTTGAAATAGATATCGGTTTGTTTGATGGTGTGTGTGAGAGAATGTTTGTCTGAGTGTGTGTGTTGAGAGAGAGCGTGAGAAAATCTGTGTCTGAGTGTGCACGTGTGTGTGAGACTGTGTGTGAACAATTGTGTGAACACCCGTTTGAGAGTGCCCATTTGTTTCACCCCAGCCTTACGCTGTTTATATTCCAGGAAAACAGTGATCTCTCTCTTTCTCTCTCTCACACTCTCTCATTCTCTGTCTCTCTCTCTCTCTGCATCTCTCTCTCCACCCCCACTCTCTCTTGAACGCTCGTTCTGTGCAAAGGTTAATACAAGTCTGTGCATGAACATACTGTTTATAATATTCTCCTTAAAGTTCACTGTGTGATTCAAGCAATGGCTGACACATTCCAATTCTGGATTTAAGATGAACATTTTTTTTCAAGGAAGTTAGTTTTAAATGATTAGATTGCCCGTGGCTCCAGGCAACCTTTTAAACCTTCACTTCCACATCACCCAGGCTGCAATATGTCTCACCTACACAACTCTCCCGTTCTTCAGCAAGCTCTTTCTGGGGTTTTTCATTAGAAGCAGATACATAATATCCCTACAATGTGGAAGCAGGCCATTCAGTCCATCAAGTCCACACCGACCCTCTGAAGAGCATTCCACACAAACCCACATCCTATCCCTGTAACTCTGAATTTCCCATGGCTAATCTACCTGGCCTGCACACTATGGATAATTTAACATGGTCAATCAACCTAACCAGCACATCCTTGGACTGCAGGAGGAAACCAGAGCGCCCGGAGGAAACTCACGCAGATACAAGGAGAACGTGGAAACTCCACACAGGCTCAAGGCTGGAATCGAACCCAGGTCCCTGGTGCTATGGGTCACTGTGCCACCCCAGCGAGGACATTGATTGACACTAAATCACATCACATAGAAACAGGGGTAGGTCATTGGGCTTCTCCAATGGTGCACTATCACTCAGTAAGATTGGGGCTGATCTAGCTTTGGCCTCTACCTGCTTTCTGTTTGTTTCTTTTATTCATTCACGGGATGAGGGCATCGCTGGCCAGGTGGCATTTATTGCCCATCCTTAATTGCCCAGAGGACAGCTAAGAGTCAACCACATTACCGTGTGTCTGGAGTCACATGTAGGCCAGACCAACTAAGGATGATCTTCCCTAAAAGATATTAGTGAACCAGATGGGTTTTTCCTGAAAATTGACAATGGATTCACAGTCATCATGAGATTCTTAATTCCAGACATTTATGAAATTCAGATTCCATCATCTGCTGTGGCAGGATTTGAACTGAGCTCCCCAGAACATTACCTGGGTCTCTGGATTACCAGTCCAGCAATAATACCAGTAGGCCATTGCCTCCCCCTCACTCTAAACCTCTGATTCCCTCATCGGTCTAAACTCTCTCTACCTCAGCTTTGAATACATTTTTATTTCATTCATTGGTGAGATGTCAGTGTTGCTGGCTGGCCCCAACATTTATTGCCCGTCCCTAGTTGCCCTTGAGAAGGTTGTACTAAGCTGCATTCTTGAACCGCTGCAGCCCACCTCCCATTGATATTAAGGGAGGGTATTCCAGGATTTTGAAGAAATTGTGACATATTTCCAAGTCAGGGTGGTGAGTGGTTCAGAGGGGAACTTGAAGGTGGGTGTTGTTCCCATGTATCTGCTGCCTTTGTCCTTCCTTTTGGAAGTGGTTGTGGGTTTGGAAGGTGCTGTCTCAGAATCTTAGGTGATTTTCTGCCCTGCATCTTGCAGGTAGTACAGACTTCTGTGACTGAGCGTCGTTGGTAGGGAAAGTGGATGTGGTGCCAATCAAGCGGGGGCTGCCTTGTCCCTGGATGGTACTGAGCTTCTTGAGTGCTGTTGGAGCTGCCTCCCATCCAGGGCAAGTGGGGGGCATCACCTCACCCCCCTTGCTTGTGCCTTGTCGATGGTGGACAGGGAGTCAGGAGGTGAGTTACTCACCCCGGTATTCCCAGCCTCTGACCCGCTCTTGCAGCCACTCCATTTATGTGGCGAGTCCACTTGAGTTTCTAGCCAATGGTAACAGCCAGGGTGCTGATAGTGTGGAGATTCAGTGGTGGCAACACTATTGAATATCAAGGGGCAGTGATTAGATTGTCTCTCACTGGCGATGGTCAGAGCCTGGCATTTGTGTGGCATGAATGTTATTTCAGCCTTCCCTCACAGGGACAGGAGAATTCCAAGCAGAAACGACCCTGTGAGATAAAGGATTTCTCCTTACGTCTGATTTATTTTGTCACCTTCAAGTTGTGTTCCCTAATCCTAAAGTCCACACCCTCCCCCCAACCGCTGACCCCTTATCATTCACCCTGTAAAACCCTGAAATACCCTGTTCCATAAGGTGTGGGAGGTGACAGCGCAGCATGCCCTCAGCACTGAATGGATAGGTTTCTGTTCGAGTCCCTCTAGACTAATTCATGATGCCTATTTGAAGAGCCAGGGTGAGCACAAGGCTGAATGGACTCTTTACTTTGTAAGGGACTGGTCAAATACACAGGCACTCTGTCAGGGGGTGAGAGTGACAGCCAGTAATCACTGGAGCTTTCAAATTAAGGCTCGGTTGAGGGTGACAGCGAGAGAAAGAATTCAGGGAGTGTGGACCAATGGCTTAATGGTTTTGATGTTGAGGCGATAACATTAACTAACATGGACATTAGGAGTCTCATGTAAGAGTTGATGAATTGGAATGGTTTGACCACAAGAGGGCTGTCCCTAGACCATAAGATATAGGGGCAAAATCAGGCCATTTAGCCCATCAATTCTCATTTGATCATGGCCGGCATGCTTCTCAACCCCATTCTCTTGCCTTCTCCCAGTAATCCATGAACCCCCTTACTATTCAAGAATGTATCTCTGTCTTAAAGACAATGACTTGGCCCCCACAGCCCTCTGTGTCAATGTGTTCCACAGACTCACCACCCTCTGGATGAAGAAATTCCTCCTCATCTCAGTTCATCCGTTCACTCTGAGGCTATAGCCCCTGGGTCTTGGTCTCTCCTACTCCTCACCATTTGAGGAACTACAAAGCACCCAAAGAGTTTTGAACTTTTGGAGTTAGCCTTTAGTCACTCATAGGTAGAGGAAATCTTTCCAATCCAGAACAGGCCACAAGTTACTGAAAGTGAGATCTAAATAGGAAACAGAAGCAATTTGTCATTTTTGGTTCTGGAAGGATTAACCTAAAGAATACATTGAACATGATCAACTGTGATAGTATCTAAGGGCCTGGGGGCAAAATTGCACCAGATCATGAAGGAGGGAAACCAAGCATTTTTGTCTTAGAATGTAGAACAGTACAGCACAGGAATAGGCCCTTTGACCCATCATATCTCTGCCTGCACAAGGTCCTAATCCCCACATTCCCTGCCTGTTCATGTGTCTGTTTAAATGCCCCTTAAACATTGCTATCATGCCTGCTTCTACCATCTCCCCGGCAGCATGTTCTAAGCACCTACCAGCCTCTGTGTAAAAATGTTGCCTCGCACATCTCCTTTAAACTTCCCCTGTCACCTTCAACCTATGCCCCTAATATTTGATATTTTCACCCTTGGATAAGACACTCTGACTATCTATGTATTTCTATAAGGTTGTCCCTTAGCGTCCAACGCTCTGGCTAAAACAGTCCATGTTTGTCCAACCTCTCCTTATGGTTAGTACACTCCAATCCAGGCAACATCCTGGTAGATCTCTTCTGCACCCTCTCCAAAGCCTCCGCATCCTTCCCATAGTGTGGTGACCAGAACTGCACACAGTACGCCAAATGTGGCCTGACCAAAGTCTTATACACTGCAGCATGACTTGCCAACTTTTATACTCAATGCCCCGACCAATGAAGGTAAGTCTTCTCTACCACCTTATCTACTTGTATCGCCCTTTCCAGGGAGCTATGAACTTGCACCCCAAGATCCCTCTGTACAGTATTCCAGGGGGTGCACATTTAAGGTGAGAGTGGCTAAATTCAAAGGAGATGTGATGACAAGTCTTTTTCACACAGAGAGTGATTGGAGTCTGGAAAGCTCGGCCGGGGATGGTGGTGGAGGCAGATACGATAGGGGGGTTTAAGGGTCTTTTAGATAAGCACATGAATATGCAAGGAATGGAGGGATATGGGCTAAGGGTGGGCAGAATGGATTAGTTTAATTTGGCATTATGTTTCAATGGACAATAGACAATAGGTGCTGGTGTAGGCCATTCGGCCCTTCGAGCCAGCACCACCATTCATTATGATCCTGGCTGATCATCCACAATCAGTATCCTCTTCCTGCCTTATCCCCATAACCCTTGATTCCTCTATCTTTAAGATCTCTATCCATCTCTTTCTTGAAAGTATCCAGAGAGTTGGCCTCCACTGCCTTCTGGGGCAGAGCATTCCACATATCCACCACTCTCTGGGTGAAGAAGTTTTTCCTCAACTCTGTCCTAAATGGCCTACCCCTTATTTTTAAACTGTGTCCTCTGGCTCTGGATTCAGCCATCAGCGGAAACATGCTTCCTGCCTCCAGACTGTCCAATCGTTTAAGAATCTTATATGTTTCAATCAGATCCCTTCTCATCCTTCTAAACTCAAGTGTATACAAGCCCAGTCGCTCCAATCTTTCAACATATGATGGTCCCACCATTCTGGGAATTAACCTCGTGAACCTACGCTGCACTCCCTCAATAGCCAGAATGTTTTTCCTCAAATTGGGAGACCAAAACTGCACACAATACTGCAGGTTCGGTCTCACCAGGGCCATGTACAGCTGCAGAAGAACCTCTTTGCTCCTATACTCAATTCCTCTTGTTATGAAGGCCAGCATGCCATTAGCTTTCTTCACTGCCTGCTGTACCTGCATGCTTGCTTTCATTGACTGATGTACAAGAACACCTAGATCTCGTTGTACTTCCCCTTTACCTAACTTGACTCCATTTAGATAGTAATCTGCCTTCCTGTTCTTGCCACCAAAGTGTATAACCACACATTTATCCACATTAAACTGCATCTGCCATGCATCCGCCCACTCACCTAGCCTGCCCAAGTCACCCTGTATTCTAATAACATCCTCCTCACATATCACACTGCCACCCAGCTGTTTCGCACAACATCATGGGCTGAAGGGCCTGCTCCTGTGCCGTACTGTTCTATCTTCTACATCAATGTTTGCCATGGTCTGGCCATGTACTACATAGTTCCCCTGTGCACTTGATTTCTCAAAATACATCACTTCACATGTCCTCCTCAAAGTCTCTAAAAGAAAATTAGGAACAGCAAGGGAGTAGTCACCTCGTTAGGGGTTTACTACAGGCCCCCCAATAGCAGCAGGGAGATTGTAGAAAGCATAGGTCGACAGATTTTGGAAAAGTGTGGACGCAGTAGGGTTGTTGTAATGGGTGACTTTAACTTTCCTAATATTGATTGGAACCTCCTTCGAGCAGAAGATTTGAATGGAGCTGTTTTTGTAAGGTGTGTTCAGGAGGGTTTCCTAACGCAGTACGTTGACAGGCCGACGAGGGGAGAGGCCATTCTAGACTTGGTGCTCGGAAACGAGCCGGGGCAGGTATCAGATCTTGTGGTGGGAGAGCATTTTGGTGATAGTGACCATAACACTCTCTCATTCTACATAGCTATGGAGAAGGAGAGGATTAGGCAGAATGGGAGGATATTTAATTGGGGAAGAGGAAACTATGATGCGATTAGACACGAGTTAGGAAGCATGGACTGGGAGCAGTTGTTCCATGGTAAGGGAACTATAGACATGTGGAGATGGTTTAAGGAACAGTTGTTGGGAGTGATGAGTAAATATGTCCCTCTGAGACAGGCAAGACGGGGTAAGATAAAGGAACCTTGGATGACGAGAGCGGTGGAGCTTCTAGTGAAAAGGAAGAAGGTAGCTTACATAAGGTGGAGGAAGCTAGGGTCAAGTTCAGCTAGAGAGGATTACATGCAGGCAAGGAAGGAGCTCAAAAATGGTCTGAGGAGAGCCAGGAGGGGGCACGAGAAAGGCTTGGCAGAAGGAATCCGGGAAAACACAAAGGCATTTTACACTTACGTGAGGAATAAGAGAATGGTCAAAGAAAGAGTAGGGCCGATCAGGGATAGCATAGGGAACTTGTGTGTGGAGCCTGAGGAGGTAGGGGAAGCCCTAAATGAGTTTTTTGCTTCTGTCTTTACGAAAGAAACGACCTGTGTAGTGAATGAAACCTTTGAAGAGCAGGTGTGCATGCTGGAATGGATAGAGATAGAGGAAGCTGATGTACTGAAAATTTTGTCAAACATTAAGATTGACAAGTCGCCAGGCCCGGATCAGATTTGTCCTCGGCTGCTTTGGGAAGCGAGAAATGCAATTGCTTCGCCACTTGCGAAGATCTTTGCATCCTCGCTCTCCACTGGAGTCGTACCTGAGGACTGGAGAGAGGCAAATGTAATTCCTCTCTTCAAGAAAGGAAATAGGGAAATCCCCGGCAATTATAGACCGGTAAGTCTCACGTCTGTCGTCTGCAAGGTGTTAGAAAGGATTCTGAGGGATAAGATTTATGACCATCTGGAAGAGCATGGCTTGATCAAATACAGTCAACACGGCTTTGTGAGGGGTAGGTCATGCCTTACAAACCTTATCGAGTTTTTTGAGGATGTGACTAGTAAGGTTGATGAGGGTCAAGCTGTGGATGTGGTGTATATGGACTTCAGTAAGGCATTTGATAAGGTTCCCCATGGAAGGCTCATTCAGAAGGTCAGGAGGAATGGGATACAGGGGAACTTAGCTGCTTGGATACAGAATTGGCTGGCCAACAGAAGACAGCGAGTGGTAGTAGAAGGAAAATATTCTGCCTGGAAGTCAGTGGTGAGTGGGGTTCCACAGGGCTCTGTCCTTGGGCCTCTACTGTTTGTAATTTTTATTAATGACTTGGACGAGGGAATTGAAGGATGGGTCAGCAAGTTTGCAGACGACACAAAGGTCGGAGGTGTCGTTGACAGTGTAGAGGGCTGTTGTAGGCTGCAGCGGGACATTGACAGGATGCAGAGATGGGCTGAGAGGTGGCAGATGGAGTTCAACCTGGATAAATGCGAGGTGATGCATTTTGGAAGGTCGAATTTGAAAACTGAGTACAGGATTAAGGATAGGATTCTTGGCAGCGTGGAGGAACAGAGGGATCTTGGTGTGCAGATACATAGATCCCTTAAAATGGCCACCCAAGTGGACAGGGTTGTTAAGAAAGCATATGGTGTTTTGGCTTTCATTAACAGGGGGATTGAGTTTAAGAGTCGTGAGATCTTGTTGCAGCTCTATAAAACTTTGGTTAGACCGCACTTGGAATACTGCGTCCAGTTCTGGGCGCCCTATTATAGGAAAGATGTGGATGCTTTGGAGAGGGTTCAGAGGAGGTTTACCAGGATGCTGCCTGGACTGGAGGGCTTATCTTATGAAGAGAGGTTGACTGAGCTCGGTCTCTTTTCATTGGAGAAAAGGAGGAGGAGAGGGGACCTAATTGAGGTATACAAGATAATGAGAGGCATAGATAGAGTCGATAGCCAGAGACTATTTCCCAGGGCAGAAATGGCTAGCACGAGGGGTCATAGTTTTAAGCTGGTTGGTGGAAAGTATAGAGGGGATGTCAGAGGCAGGTTCTTTACGCAGAGAGTTGTGAGAGCATGGAATGCGTTGCCAGCAGCAGTTGTGGAAGCAAGGTCATTGGGGTCATTTAAGAGACTGCTGGACATGCATATGGTCACAGAAATTTGAGGGTGCATCCATGAGGATCAATGGTCGGCACAACATTGTGGGCTGAAGGGCCTGTTCTGTGCTGTACTGTTCTATGTTCTATGTTCTATGTTCTATGTTCTATGTTCTAAGGTCTACCTCAACTTTGTAACTGGCTGTTAGCGTGTACATCCGATCCTGGACTTTCCAGGATGAGAGAATTGGGCAGCAGTGAAATCCAGCAGATTGCTTTTTGAAAACAGCCAGAGCGAACATAGTGGACCAAATGGCAACCCCCCCCCCCCCGCTCTCTCTTTTGGTCTATTCAATGAGTCTATCAGAACTGGCTCAAGCGTGAAATGAGCTGGTGTTCTGAAGCACAGCCAGCTGAATCCCCCACATCACCTTGAAAGCAACGACAGTCACAGCTGACTAACATCAATCCTTTTTAGACAAGTGTTTACTGTTATACTCCTGCAGCTAAGCTTGCAGATGCTGAGCTGATGACTCACCGGTGCTGTTGCACAGAGATAGGCATATTTTGCCTCCCCGTTCGGCCAAGCTCGGAAATCATGTTTTTTTTCTTTTAATGATTATCTTTTCACATCCGCTGAGCAGTCGGCTAACTCACTTTGTGCCTAGCTATGTACTTCTATCCTTCCGGGCAATTTCCTCTTAGGACATAGCACAGTACAGCGCAGTACAGGCCCTTCGGCCCTCAATGT
Organism: Stegostoma tigrinum; assembly: GCF_030684315.1. Taxonomy (NCBI): domain Eukaryota; kingdom Metazoa; phylum Chordata; class Chondrichthyes; order Orectolobiformes; family Stegostomatidae; genus Stegostoma; species Stegostoma tigrinum. Next base: position 7,102,056 of record NC_081398.1, read on the forward strand.
TGCGCCGACCTGTGAAACAGATCCGAAGCCCATCTAACCAACACAATCCCGTTATCATTTTAGGATACTGCGGGAAATTGTGTCCCGTTCCGGGGGTTGCACTCAAAGGGAGGCTTACGGAAGTGGCCTGGGGGATTTCAAGCTCGCTGAATGATCAGAAAAGCTCAGGTTTAAGTTTGGAAGGAAATTTGATGGAGGTCTGCCATGTTGAGGCAAACATTACGGAAGCATTCAGGAAGTTTGTTGGGGCAGTGTGTGGGTGGTAGTTAGATTGTCATTTTACGGGGCAAGGGAAGTGAGAATGATCGTCAAAGGATTCAGATGAGAAAAGAGGTTCAAGCAGAATATCAAGGCCAGCAGGGACTAGTAGGGTTGAGTGGCCTGCCCCTGGTTTGTTTCTCAATTTGGATGAGAATATAGGAAGCATGGTTGGTAAGTTTGCGGATGACATCAAAATAGATGGTATGGGAGACAGTGGAGAAGTCTATCTAAGAGTGCAACGGAATCTTGATCAGATGGGCCAATGGGCAGAGGATTGGCAGATGGAGTTTAATTTAGATAAATGTGAGGTGTTGCATTTTGTTAAGACTAACCGGGGTAGGACTTATACGCTTAACAATAAGGTCCTGGGGAGCGTTGCCGAGCAGAGACCTAGGGGTATAGGTACATATTTCCTTGAAATTGGCATCACAGGGAGACAACATTGTGAAGTGCTTTGGCACATTTGCCTTCATTGGTCAGAGCCCTGAGTATGGGAGTTGGGATGTCTTGTTGCAACAGTGCAGGATATTGGTGAGGCCACTTTTGGAATACTGTGTGCAGTTCTGGTCACCCTGTTTTGGAAGGATGTTATGAAATTGAGTCCTGATGAAGGGTGTAAACCCGAAACATCGACTTTACTGCTCCTCTGATGCTGCCTGACCTGCTGTGTTCCTCTAGCTCCACACTATATTGACCTATTATAAAATTGGAAAGGGTGCAGAAAAGATTTTCAAGGATATTGCGAGGGTTGGAGAATTTGAGCTAATAGGAGGGTCTAGGGCTATTTTCCCTGGAGCATCAGAGGCTGAGTAGTGACGTCATAGAGGTTTGTAACATCACAAGGGGCATGGGAAGAGTAAATAGTCAAAGTCTTTTCCCAGGGTTGGGGGGAGTCCAAAACGAGAGGGCATACATTTAAGGTGAACAGGGAGAGATTTAAAAGGGACCTAAGGGGCAACCTTTTCATGCAGAGGGTGGTGCCTGTAATGGAATGAGCTGCTTGAGGAAGTGGTGGAGGCTGGTACAATTACAACATTTAGAAGGCATCTGAATGGGTGCGTGAATTGCAAGGGTTCAGAGGGATATGGGCCAAATACTGGTGAATAGACTAGGTTAATTTAGGATGTCTGGTCATCATGAACAAGTTAGACTGAAGGGTCTGTTTCAGAGCTGTACAACTCCATGACTCCACAGCAAAGCGACCTGCGTGATACATCCACAAACATCCACTCCCTCAGCCACTAACGCTCAGTAGCAGCAGTGTGTACTATCTACAAAATGCACTGCAGGAATTCACCAAAGATCCTCAGGCAGCACCTTCCAAATCCACGGCCACTTCCACCTAGAAGGACAAGGGCAGCAGATACATGGGAACACCAGCCTCCTGCAAGTTCCCCTCCAAGCCATTCACCATCCTGACCTGGAAATGTATCGGCTGCCCCTTCAGTATCCGTGGGTCAAAATCCTGGAACTCCCTCCTAACAGCATTGTATGGATACCCCTACACCACACGGACTGCAGTAGTTCAAGAAGGCAGCTCAATGGCACCTTCTCAGGGGGACAATTAGGGGTGGGTAATAAGCGTTTATCCAGTAATGCCTTACGACAGAATAACAATGAGGCTACTGAGGATTTGATGAGCTTTGACCTAGAACAGATGTTTCCACTTTATGGGAGAGGCCAAAACTAGGAGCCGTCAACATAAGGGAGTCATGAATTAACCCAGTTCAAAATTCAAGAGAAATATCTTTACACGGGGTGGGGGTGGGGTCGGGGGAGGAGGGCAGCAGGAAAGTGGGACTTTGCTATAACAAGGGATGTTTTAAGTTATTATTCTTTGATGAGATGTGGGCTTTGCCGGTTGGGACAGAATTTATTTCCCATCCCCAATTGCCCTGGAGAAGGCAGTGATGAGCCACCATCTTGAATCGTTCCGACAGACCAGGGGGTGAAGGGTCCAGCTGCTTTTCAGGAGATTTGCGTGTCTCTGCCACACGCATTCATGCCCCCTTTATGCCCTCTACGCTAACCCGATGCCAACGCACGGCCAACCACTCATCCCACCGGTCCCTTATGGCCTCCATTCCAATCACACCTGCGCCATACACATGCATGTCCCCTTTATTCTAAACTAACGCCAACCCAGGGCCAACCGCTCACCCCGTCCCCGGTGCCTTTTTGCCTCCATGCCAATTATGCCTCTTCTACTCACCCCATGGTTCCGTATTCCGTGCACACTAATCACACCTCTGCCACACACACCCATGACCCCTTCATATTCTTCATGTCAATTCAACTTCAGCCCAGTCACTCCCACCCCATGATCTCTTATACCCTCCAAGCCATCTCAGTCTTGGGTGGGGGCATGAAGGGAGAGAAGTGGCAGGTTAGTTAACTCCAGCAGTGACAAACCACGCTCCGATCCAGTGGGGCAGCAGCCTCTATGGGCTGAATGGCCTCCTCCTCCTCACCTTTTCCCCATCGGCGCTGATTTGTGAATCCAAGGCCAATCTGAATTCCCTCCCTCAGTTTGTCGAGCGACAAACATCTCCGAGTCTCAAACCATTAGGATTTTTGACACGACCTAATGTAGCATTGCAGCTTCCTTCATGTCTGTGTGAGTCATTCCACAGCAGTCATGGTTACTGCATCGAAAAGATCTCTGCTCAGCCACTGTGACGTTGAGGTTTCAAGATGGTTTAAAGTCCTCATGCAAGTGCATTCTCCCATGTTCAAGGCACCTGTAAGGCCATTCAGCCCCTCAGGCCCACTACAGTCTCAAATCCACTTCTCCCAGCACACGCACCCTCCCCCTTAATCCTTGACTCTTTCATCTCTACCTCAGCTTTGAAGGATTTAACCTTCATTATTCTCCAGGAGAAGGAATTCCCAATGCTGAAGTAAGCCACTGTCAAGGCCCTTAAGAATCCGATATATTTCAATGAGACCCCCTCTCGTTCTTCTAAACTCCAGTGAGTAGAGACCCAACCTGTTTAGCCTTTGTTCCAAAGACAATCCTTCCAACCCTAGTGAGCATTCTCTGAACAACCCAATGAAACAATATTATTCCGTAAATAAGGGGACCAAAACAGCTCACTGTACCCCAGATGTGGTCTCACCAGCACCTTGTACAGTTGCAGTAAGACTTCTGCACTCTCATACTCCAACCCCCTTAAAATAGGCGCTAACACTCTATTAGCCTTCCTGACTCCTTGTGTGTTGGCCCTCTGTGTTTTGTATGCAAGTCGCCCCAGATCCCTTTGTGTTGCAGCTTTCTGCAGTTTCTCTTTATATAAATAAGGCTCTGTTCTTCCCAAATAGGGGCGGCACGGAAGCTCACTGGTTAGCACTACTGCCTCATAGGACCCAGGTTTGATCCTGCCCTTGGGCGACTGCCTGCGTGGAGTTTGCGCGTTCTCCCTGTTTCTGTGAGGGTTTCCGCGAGGTGCTCCAGTTTCCCACAGTCCAACGATACGCAAGTTAAGGTGGATTGGCCATGTTAAGTTACCCCATAGTGTTCAGGGATGTGCAGGCTAGGTGGGTTAACCATGGGAAATGTTGGATTACAGGGTGGGGTGAGTCTGGTTGGGATGCTGTTTGGAGGATTGGTGTGGGCTCAATGGGCTGAATGGCCTTCTTCCATATTGTAGGGATTCCATAAATGCCCAGAGGGTGGTTAAGAGCCAACTGCTTTGGCCATGGGTCCACAGTCACATGTAGGCCAGATCAGTTAGGTTTCCCTTCCAAAAGGGGCATTAGCGAAACAGATGGGGTTTAAAACTACTTACAGACTCATCATTAGGACCATTTTATTCCGAATTTTTAACCATTTGTCCTGGTGGGATTCGTATCCCAGAACTTCACCTGGGAGCTCTAGTCTAGTGACATCACCACCTGTCACCTTGAATGAGCCCTTTGCATGGAGGGGCTTACTCAACCCTGTTGGCTGTGGGTCTGCTGTCACTTGTAAGCCAGACCAGGTAAAGACGGCAGATTTCCTTCGCTGAAAGCTGCAAATGAATCAGACTGTGCTTTTTAAACAGCAAATGTGGCCAAATCTAGCTCTCAATCATGGATTTTACTCGTATGAAATTGAATTCCGTCTCAGTAGTGGGGCTTGAATTGATGTATCCCTGGCCTTCTGAATTATTAGCATTACCATGGTGCCACTGTGAGACCTCTGCTGTTGTGTATTATACTTGATGGTAATCAAAGACCCCATCCATCCCAATTATACTCTCTTCCACCCTCTTCCATCAGGCAGAAGATACAAAACTTTGAAGACATTTATCAACTGATTCAAGAACAGCTTTTTCCCCGCTGTTATCAGACTTCTGAATGGCCCTCTCATATATTAGAGTTGGTCTTTCTCTGCATCTTCTCTGTAGCTGTAACACTATATTCTGCTTTCTGTTCTATTACCCTGATGCACTTATGTAAGGTATGGTCTGCCCGGATTTCACACAAAACAATACTTTTCACTGTATCTTGGTGCATGTGACAATAATAAATCAAATCAAATCAAACCATTGTGCAGGGCATTTATTTTTGTGAACTTATCGAGAGCTTTAGCACCAATTCTGAACACTGTCCGTCAGTCAAAAGTCACTAATTCATCTATTCAGTCTGAAAATCAATTACTTGTCTTCACTTGTTGTTCTTTCACCTACAGAATGGGCAATGATTGTTTTTAATTACGAATTTAATTATCATGTATTACTCCTTAGCTCCAGTTGCCCTGACTCTCATTCCCTGCCGGCATTTCTGTCTCTCCTGCTTCTGACTGTGACAATTCTCTGAAACCAATGAACCTTTCCCAAACTATGGGGAAAGATACCCTTCGGTGAGCCCAGCAGCAGCATGTCAAATGGCTTCCAGCCTCTCCTGAGAGAGAAACACCATCACTGGACATTAACACACAGTCCCTACACGTTTAATACTAACTTTAGCTCAGACAGCTGCCAGCGCTGTTCAATTCATTCACATCCATTGGAACGGTCATTTCACTTCCCTGGTTATTTCAGTCAACAGCTTGATGAATAAATTGATTAATGTTTCTGATTGAATGTCACCTCATTCCATCTGCTTCCCCTGTTCCATGGGATCTCCTTTCCTATTGCTCCCACCCACTAATCATTCCAAATACTGTCACCATTTACTTCTACTGGGGCTCCCACCTGAAGCTCCCTTCTGTTGTTATTCACTATTACTCCCTCCTATCACCCTCCTACTGCTCCCTCATATTGCACCCTACTTTCTACTAGCTAAACACTCCCAGGACAGGGACAGCATGGGGTTAGAGACAGATTAAAGTTCCCTCTATGCTGAGCTCTATCAAACACTGTCAGGACAGGGACAGCATGGGATTAGATCCAGTGTAAATGTCCCTCTACATCATCCCATATCAAAAGGTCCCAGGTCAGGAACAGCATGGGGTTAGGGGCAGAATCATCCTCTACAGTGTGCCGCCCCCCACCACCATCAAACATTCCCAGGTTAGGGACAGCATGGGGTTAGAAACAGAATGAAGTACCCTCAATGTTGCACCTGCTTGGACTGGGTCAGAACAGCATTAGATACAGATTAAAACTCTCTCTACAACATGCCCATCAAACACTCCCAGGGCAGGGACACAACAGGGTTAGATACAGAGTAAAGCTCCCTCTACAACATCCCCATCAAACTCTCCCAGGGCAGGGGCAGCACAGGGTTAGATACAGAGTACACGTTCCTCTACAGCATACTGTCTGTACATCAGGGGCACAGAAGCTTCTGGGCTGAGGTGCTCCCTCAATCACTCAGGATTAGAGATGGACCCCATAGCTTCAGACAGAGAGAAAGAAGAGGTGGTAGACAGCGGGAGAGAGGAAGGGAGAGTGAGAGAGGAAGGGAGAGTGGGAGAGGAAGGGAGAGACAGAAGTGGAGAGAGACAGAGGGAGAGAGGAAAGGAGAGGGAGAGAGAGCGAGACAGAGGAAGAGGGAGCGATGAAAAGAGAGACAGGCAGAATTTGAGACAGGCTGAGAGATTGGGTCAAGGAAGGGAGGGAGAGAGGAAGTGGTGGGGAGAAAGGTGTTCAGAGAGAGGGAGGGAGGGAAGGGGGAACAGAGTGGGAGAGAAAGAGAGAGGGAGACAGTGGGAGAGATAAATGGAGAGAGGGTGAGAGAGCAAGAGAAAGATAGAGAGAGGGAGGGGGGCAGAAGGAGAAAGAGACAGAGACAAGGAGGGAGAGAGAGCAGGAGTGGTGGTGGCAGAGAGGGAGTGAGGGAATGAGAGAGAGAGCCACAGAGAGGGGAAGGGAGGGACAGAGAGAAAGGGTGGGACAGTGAGATAGTTGCAGAGACAAAGAGAGAGGGGGAGGAATGGAGAGAGAGAGAGACAAGGATGGAGAAAGAGCAGGGGTAGTGGCAGCAGAGAGGGAGTGAGGGAATGAGAGAGAGAGCCACAGAAAGGGGGAAGGAGAGACAGAGATAGATACACAGAGATAGATACAGAGAGAGAGAGAGAGAGAGTGAAAGACAAAAGGAAAGAAAGTGACAGGAAGCGATAGTGAAAGAATGAGAAAAGGGGGCAGATACAGAGCAAGACATAGAGACAGAAAAGAGCAACTCGGCTGGGGGGAGGGATCCAGCTAAAGGTATAATGGAGTCCTGGGGGGTCTCTCTCTCCCTTCTTCCTACCCTCTCCCTTTCTCCCCTCTCTCCCATTCTTTCTCCATCTATTCCCCCTTTCTCTCTCTCTTCCTTGATTGAACCTCCTTTCGGCCTTCTCTCTCCTCGCTGAGAACACTCTCCACTCTTATCTTCACCCTCATCCCTTGAGCCATCCTGGTGAATCTCTTCCACACTCCACTGAACACTTTCAGGTCCTTGCTGAAGGTTGGTGCCCTGGAACTGGAAGGGGTGCTCCCCCTGAGGCTGGCCTGTTGGATTTAAACAAGATGAAGGAACCTCCTGACATAGAGGCGGCGCGGTGGCTCAGTGGTTAGCCCTGCAGCCTCACAGCGTCAGGGGCCTGGGTTCGATTCGAGCCTCGGGCGACTGTCTGTGCGGAGTTTGCATGTTCTCCCCGTGTCTGCGTGGGTTTCCTCTGGGTGCTCCGGTTTCCTCCCACAGACAAAAGATGTGCAGGTTAGGGTGGATTGGCCGTGCTAAAGTGCCTGTAGTGTGCAAGGGTGTGTGGGTTACAGGGGGATAGGTCTGGGTGGGATGCTTCGAGGGGTGGTATGGACTTGTTGGGCCAAAGGGCCTGTTTCCATACTGTAGGGAATCTAATCTAATCTCATACGTAACCTCTGACTGAAGCCTCTCATGTTGCTCTTAGCCAGATTTCTAAATGCATTCTGCCACCTAGTGGCTCCATTTGGAAGCCAATCCCCTCCAAATCTGTGCCAGGGCAGAGCAGTGTAAAACGTTATGAGACAAAAGTCCCCAATGTTTTGTATTACAATCGCTGGCCCCTCATTCACTCCATACACCAGGCCTCTCCCTCCCCCCAGCAACCCGAAAACAAACATTATCCATTAATGACCTGGATGAGGGAGTTGAGAGCATCGTTGCTAAGTTTGCAGATGGCACGAAGATTGGTGGAGGGACATGCAGTGTTGAGGAGGTGGAAGACTGCAGAAGGACTTGGACAGTCTAGGAGGGTGGGGAGAGAAGCAGCAGATGGAATACAATGTGGAAAAGTGTGAAGTTATGCACTTGGTGGGAATAATAGAAGCATAGATTATTTCCTAAATGGGGAACGGCTTCAAGAATCTGAAGCACAAAGGGATTTGGGAGTTCCAGATTCTCTTAAGTTTAACACGCAGGTTCAGTTGGCACTTAGGAAGGCAAATGGCATGTCAGCATTCATTTTGAGAGGGCTAGAATACAAGAGCACTGCTGAGGTTCTGGTTGGACCATATTTGGAGTATCGTGGATAACAAAGTGTGGAGCTGGATGAACACAGCAGGCCAAGCAGCATCTCAGGAGCACAAAAGCTGACGTTTCGGGCCTAGACCCTTTATCAGAGAGGGGGATGGGGAGAGGGAACTGGAATAAATAGGGAGAGAGGGGGAGGCGGACCGAAGATGGAGAGAAAAGAAGATAGGTGGAGAGGAGAGTATAGTGGGGAGGTAGGGAGGGGATAGGTCAGTCCAGGAAAGACGGACAGGTCAAGGAGGTGGGGTGAGGTTAGTAGGTAGGAAATGGAGGTGTGGCTTGAGGTGGGAGGAAGGAATGGGTGAGAGGAAGGACAGGTTAGGGAGGCAGAGACAGCCTGGGCTGGTTTTGGGATGCAGTGGGGGAAGGGGAGATTTTGAAGCTGGTGAAGTCCACATTGATACCATTGGGCTGCAGTGTTCCCAAGCGGAATATGACTTGCTGTTCCTGCAACCTTCGGGTGGCATCATTGTGGCACTGCAGGAGGCCCATGATGGACACGTCATCTAAAGAATGGGAGGGGGAGTGGAAATGGTTCGTGACTGGGAGGTGCAGTTGTTTGCTGCGAACCGAGCAGAGGTGTTCTTCAAAGCAGTCCCCAAGCCTCCATTTGGTTTCCCCAATGTAGAGGAAGCCACACCGGGTACAGTGGATGCAGTATACCACATTGGCAGATGTGCAGGTGAACCTCTGCTTAATATGGAAAGTCACCTTGGGGCCTGGGATGGGGGTGAGGGAGGAGGTGTGGGGGCAAGTGTAGCATTTCCTGCAGTTGCAGGGGAAGGTGCCGGGAGTGGTGGGGTTGGAGGGGAGTGTGAAGCGAACAAGGGAGTCGCAGAGAGAGTGGTCTCTCCGGAAAGCAGACAGGGGTGGGGATGGAAAAATGTCTTGGGTGGTGGAGTCGGAGGATGGCGGAAGTGTCGAAGGATGATGCGTTGCATCCGGAGGTTGGTGGGGTGGTATGTGAGAACGAGGGGAATCCTCTGGGGGCGGTTGTGGCAGGGGCAGGGCGTGAGGGATGTGTTGCGGGAAATGCGGGAGACACGGTCAAGGGCGTTCTCAACCACTGTGGGGGGGCGAAATTGCAGTCCTTGAAGAACGTGGACATCTGGGATGTGCGGGAGTGGAATGCCTCGTCCTGGGAGCAGATGCGGCAGAGGCGGAGGAATTGGGAATAGGGGATGGAAATTTTGCAGGAGGGTGGGTGGGAGGAGGTGTATTCTAGGTAGCTGTGGGAGTCAGTGGGCTTGAAATGGACATCGGTTTCTAGCTGGTTGCCTGTGATGGAGACTGAGAGGTCCAGGAAGGTGAGGGATGTGTTGGAGATGGCCCAGGTGAACTTGAGGTTGGGGTGGAAGGTGTTGGCAAAGTGGATGAACTGTTCGAGCTCCTCTGGGGAGCAAGAGGCGGCGCTGATACAGTCATCAATGTAACGGAGGAAGAGGTGGGGTTTGGGGCCTGTGTAGGTGCGGAAGAGGGACTGTTCCACGTAACCTACAAAGAGGCAGGCATAGCTGGGGCCCATGCGGGTGCCCATGGCCACCCCCTTAGTCTGTAGGAAGTGGGAGGAATCGAAAGAGAAGTTGTTGAGGGTGAGGATGAGTTCAGCTATGCGGATGAGGGTGTCGGCGGAGGAGGACTGGTCAGGCCTGCTGGACAGGAAGAAGCGGAGGGCCTTGAGGCCATCTGTATGAGGAATACAGGTGTATAGGGACTGGACGCATGGTGAAAATGAGGTGTTGGTGGCCTGGGAATTGGATGTCCTGGAGGAGGTGGAGGGCGTGGGTGGTGTCACGGACATAGGTAGGGAGTTCCTGGACCAAAGGGGAGAAAATGGAGTCCAGATAGGTGGAGATGAGTTCGGTGGGGCAGGAGCAGGCTGAGAAGATGGGTCGACCAGGGCAGGCAGGTTTGTGGATTTTGGGGAGGAGATAGAAACAGGCCGTGCGGGGTTGGGGAACAATGAGGTTGGAGGCTGTGGGTGGGAGGTCCCCTGAGGTGATGAGGTCATGAATGGCGTTGGAGATGATGGTTTGGTGCTCGGGTGTGGGGTCATGATCGAGGGGGCGGTAGGAGGTGGTGTCAGAGAGTTGGCGTCTGGCCTCGGCGATGTAGAGGTCAGTGCGCCGTACTACCACTGCGCCACCCTTGTCTGCGGGTTTGATGGTGAGGTTGGGGTTGGAGCGGAGGGCTGCCCATTCTGCGGGGGAGAGGTTGGAGTGGGTGAGAGGGGTGGAGAGGTTGAGGCGGTTAATGTCTCGACGGCAGTTGGAGATAAAGAGGTTGAAGGAGGGTAGGAGGCCTGGGGGTGGTGTCCAAGAAGAGCACTTTCTTCCCCTCCCCCCACTGCATCATAAAACCAGCCCAGCTCATCCCCTCACCCCACTGCATCCGAAACTCATCCCAGTCTATCTCTGCTTCCCTAACCTGTTCTTCCGCTCACACATCCCTTCCTCCCACCTCAAGCCGCACCTCCATTTCCTACCTACCACCTCATCCCACCTCCTTGACCTGTCCATCTCCCCTGGACTGACCTATCCCCTCCCTACCTCCTCACCTATACTCTCCTCTCTACATATCTTGTTTTCTCTCCATCTTCTGTCTGCCTCCCCCTCTCTCCCTATTTATTCCAGTTCCCTCCCTCCATCCCTCTCTCTGATGAAGGGTCTAGGCCCAAAATGTCAGCTTTTGTGCTCCTGAGATGCTGCTTGGCCTACTGTGTTCATCCAGACCCACATTTTGTTATCTTGGATTCTCCAGCATCTGCAGTTCCCATCATCACACGTCAATCCAGGTTATTGTTGCTGTGATAATAAAGTGTGGAGCTGGATGAACACAGCAGGCCAAGCAGCATCTCAGGAGCACAAAAGCTGATGTTTCGGGCCTAGGCCCTTCATCAGAGAGGGGGATGGGGTGAGGGTTCTGGAATAAATAGGGAGAGAGGGGGAGGCGGACCGAAGATGGAGAGAAAAGAAGATAGGTGGAGAGTAGAGTATAGGTGGGGAGGTAAGGAGGGGATAGGTCAGTCCAGGGAAGATGGACAGGTCAAGGAGGTGGGATGAGGTTAGTAGGTAGGAAATGGAGGTGTGGCTTAGGGTGGGAGGAAGGGATGGGTGAGAGGAAGAACAGGTTAGGGAGACAGAGACAGGCTGAGCTGGTTTTGGGATGCAGTGGGTGGAGGGGAAGAGCTGGGCTGGTTGTGTAATGCAGTGGGGGGAGGGGACGAACTGGGCTGGTTTTGGGATGCAGTGGGGCAAGGGGAGATTTTGAAACTGGTGAAGTCCACATTGATACCATTAGGCTGCAGGGTTCCCAAGCGGAATATGAGTTGCTGTTCCTGCAACCTTCGGGTGGCATCATTGTGGCACTGCAGGAGGCCCATGATGGACACGTCATCAAGAGAATGGGAGGGGGAGTGGAAATGGTTTGCGACTGGGAGGTGCAGTTGTTTATTATGAACCGAACGGAGGTGTTCTGTAAAGCGGTCCCCAAGCCTCCGCTTGGCTTCCCTAATGTAGAGGAAGCCACACCGGGTACAGTGGATGCAGTATACCACACTGGCAGATGTGCAGGTGAACCTCTGCTTAATACGGAAAGTCATCTTGGGGCCTGGGATAGGGGTGAGGGAGGAGGTGTGGGGGCAAGTGTAGCATTTCCTGCGGTTGCAGGGGAAGGTGCCGGGTGTGGTGGGGTTGGAGGGCAGTGTGGAGCGAACAAGGGAGTCACGGAGAGAGTGGTCTCTCCGGAAAGCAGACAGGGGTGGGGATGGAAAAATGTCTTCAGTGGTGGGGTCGGATTGTAGATGGCGGAAGTGTCAGAGGATGATGCGTTGTATCCGGAGGTTGGTGGGGTGGTGTGTGAGAACGAGGGGGATCCTCTTTGGGCAGTTGTGGCAGGGGCGGGGTGTGAGGGATGTGTTGTGGGAAATGCGGGAGACGCGGTCAAGGGCGTTCTCGACCACAGTGGGGGGAAAGTTGCGGTCCTTGAAGAACTGGGACATCTGGGATGTGCGGGAGTGGAATGTCTTATCGTGGGAGCAGTTGCGGTGGAGGCGGAGGAATTGGGAATAGGGGATGGAATTTTTGCAGGAGGGTAGGTGGGAGGAGGTGTATTCTAGGTAGCTGTGGGAGTCGGTGGGCTTGAAATGGACATCAGTTACAAGCTGGTTGCCTGAGATGGAGACTGAGAGATCCAGGAAGGTGAGGGATGTGCTGGAGATGGCCCGGGTGAACTGAAGGTTGGGGTGGAAGGTGTTGGTGAAGTGGATGAACTGTTCAAGCTTCTCTGGGGAGCAAGAGGCGGCGCCGATACAGTCATCAATGTAACGGAGGAAGAGGTGGGGTTTGGGGCCTGTGTAGGTGCGGAAGATGGACTGTTCCACGTAACCTACAAAGAGGCAGGCATAGCTGGGGCCCATGCGGGTGCCCTTGGCCACCCCCTTAGTCTGTAGGAAGTGGGAGGAATCGAAAGAGAAGTTGTTGAGGGTGAGGACGAGTTTGGCTCGGCCGATGAGGGTGTCGGTGGAGGGGGACTGGTCGGGCCTGCGGGACAGGAAGAAGCGGAGGGCCTTTAGGCCATCTGCATGCGGAATACAGATGTATGGGGACTGGATGTCCATGGTGAAAATGAGGTGTTGGGGGCCAGGGAATTGGAAGTTCTGGAGGAGATGGAGGGTGTGGGTGGTGTCACGGATGTAGGTAGGGAGTTCCTGGACCAAAGGGGAGAAAATGGAGTCCAGATAGTTGGAGATGAGTTCGGTGGGGCAGGAACAGACTGTCTTGGATTCTCCAGCATCTGCAGTTCCCATTATCACTTATTGTTGCTGAGACATGGGAGGGGGAGCCAGAGACGTTTTCTTTTGGCTGCTCCAGCAGGTGGCAGCAGTTTACAACATCCAGGAGTTGGGTCCTTTGTTCCTTGGGGCATATCTCCACCTGGTGGCCATGAAATGTATGGCAGATATTCCGTTCCATTCACACATCTGGCGACACACTGGCCCCTCATAGCGTTCATGTATGGAGTGAACTTACACGGGAAGTGGCGAATGCCAGCACAATTGCAATGTTTCAGAGACATTGGGATAAATACACAAATAAGAAATGTTTGGAGGGACAAGGGCCAACAGTAGGTAGGTGGGAGAGATAACAGGAAATGCAAACAGGAACTCCATTTCCCCAGTGTGGAGAACGCCACACCGGGTACAGCGGATGCAGTATACCACATTGGCAGATGTGCAGGTGAACATCTGCTTGATGTGGAAAGTCTTCTTGCGGCCAGGGAGGGGGGTGAGGGAGGAGGTGTAGAGGCAGATGTCGCATTTCCTGTGGTTGCAGGAGAAGTGCCAGATGTGGTGGGGCTGGAGGGGAGGTGGGACTAGTTTAGTTAGGGAATGTGGTCAGACTGTTTCTGTTCTCTCTGACTCTACGACTGCACAGGTATGGTGAGAAACAAAGTAAAAGCAGAGAAATGGGACAAAATTAATTGTAAAAACTGGGCAGTATGGACAGGTTGGGCAAAAGGGCCTGTTTCCATGCAGTGAACCTGTATGACACAAAGAAACAGAGGCTGTTTAGGGGAGAAAAACAAATACAATGAAGTGTTCGAGATAACAAAGTGTCGGGCTGGAGGAACACCGCAGGCCAAGCAGCATCATAGGGGCAGGAAAGCTGATGTTTTGCGCCTAGACCCAAGGTCACCGCTGCTGCTGCTGGTGGTTGGGTTGGCGGTGGAGGGGTGGGGGGGTTCAGCAGCCATTTTGTGCACAGTAAGATCCCACAAGTCGTGAGACAGAAATGAATTGGCTTAAGGTGGTTCACTAGCTTCAAAATCTTCCCGCCCCCCTACTGCATCCCAAAACCAGCCCAGCTTGTCCCTGCCTCCCTAGCCTTTTCTTCCTCTCATCCATCCCCCCCCTCCCACCTCAAGCCGCACCTCCATTTTCCACCTACTAACTTCATGCCGCCCCCTTGACTTGTCCGTCTTCCCTGGACTGACCTGTCCCCTCCCTAACTCCGCACCTACACTCACCTTTACTGGCTCCATTCTTTACTTGCTCCATCCCTGCCTCTTTGAACTTGTCTGTCTCCTCTCTACCTATCTTCTCCTCTATCCATCTTCAATATGCCTCCCCCTCTCTCTCTATTTATTTCAGAACCCTTTTGCCATCCCCCATTTGTGATGAAGGGTCTAGGCCCGAAACATCAGCTTTCCTGCTCCTAAGATACTGCTTAGCCTGCTATGTTCATCCAGCTCAACACCTTGCATCTGCAGTTCCTATCTGGCTTTAGGTGCTGTTGGTTTTTGAAAGGGGTGAGGGTAGGCATTGGGAATGGGGGCATGGTAATCCTGACCCCGGGACTCCAGGGGGCACATTCCCCTCCCCACTCCTACTAGGACACAATTTTGAGGCTTCAATATTGTCACGTCCCCCTCAGCAGGAATTGTGGGAGCAGGGTAGGGGGGGAAATCGCACTGAGGGTGGGGTCCTGAAGAGGCGGCAGTCGCAGGGGAAGTTGACGGAGGGAATTAGTTTTAGAACATAGAACGATACAGCACAGAACAGGCCCTTTGGCCCTCGATGTTGCGCCGACCTGTGAACTCATCTAAGCCCCTCCCCTACACTATCCCATCATTATCCATATGCTTATCCAGGGACCGATTAAATGCCCCTAATGTGGCTGAGTTAACTACATTGGCAGGCAGGGGCGTTCCACGTCCTTACCACTCTCTGAGTAAAGAACCTGCCTCTGACATCTGTCTTAAATCTATCACCCCTCAATTTGTAGCTGTGCCCCCTCGTACAAGCTGAAGTCATCATCCTCGGAAAAAGACTCTCACTGTCCACTCTATCCAATCCTCTAATCATCTTAGTATGTCTCTATTAAATCCCCTCTTAGCCTCCTTCTCTCCAATGAGAGCAGACCCAAGTCCCTCAGCCTTTCTTCATAGGGCCTGCGTTACAGGCCAGGCAACATCCTGGTAAAGATAATAAAATGTGAGGCTGGATGAACACAGCAGGCCCAGCAGCATTCCAGGAGCACAAAAGCTGATGTTTCGGGCCCAGACCCTTCATCAGAGAGGGGGATGGGGTGAGGGTTCTGGAATAAATAGGGAGAGAGGGGGAGGCGGACCGAAGATGGAGAGAAAAGAAGATAGATGGAGAGGAGAGTATAGGTGGGGAGGTAGGGAGGGGATAGGTCAGTCCAGGGAAGACGGACAGGTCAAGGAGGTGGGATGAGGTTAGTAGGTAGGAGATAGAGGTGCGGCTTGGGGTGGGAGGAAGGGATGGGTGAGAGGAAGAACAGGTTAGGGAGGCAGAGACAGGTTGGGCTGGTTTTGGGATGCAGTGGGTGGAGGGGAAGAGCTGGGCTGGTTGTGTGGTGCAGTGGAGGGAGGGGACGAACTGGGCTGGTTTTGGGATGCAGTGGGGGAAGGGGAGATTTTGAAACTGGTGAAGTCCACATTGATACCATTGGGCTGCAGGGTTCTCAAACGGAATATGAGTTGCTGTTCCTGCAAACTTCGGGTGGCATCATTGTGGCACTGCAGGAGGCCCATGATGGACATGCCATCTAAAGAATGGGAGGGGGAGTTGAAATGGTTTGCGACTGGGAGGTGCAGTTGTTTATTGCGAACCGAGCGGAGGTGTTCTGCAAAGCGGTCCCCAAGCCTCCACTTGGTTTCCCCAATGTAGAGGAAGACACACCGGGTACAGTGGATGCAGTAAACCACATGTATAGGTGCAGGTGAACCTCTGCTTAATATGGAAAGTCATCTTGGGGCCGGGGATAGGGGTGAGGGAGGAGATGTGGGGGGAAGTGTAGCATTTGCTGCGGTTGAAGGGGAAGGTGCCGGGTGTGGTGGGGTTGGAGGGCAGTGTGGAGCGAACAAGGGAGTCACGGAGAGAGTGGTCTCTCCGGAAAGCAGACAAGGGTGGGAATGGAAAAATGTCTTGGTGGTGGGGTCGGATTGTAGATGGCGGAAGTGTCGGAGGATGATGCGTTGTATCTGGAGGTTGGTGGGGTGGTGTGTGAGAACAAGGGGGATCCTCTTTGGGCAGTTGTGGCGGGGGCGGGGTGTGAGGGATGTGTTGCGGGAAATGCGGGAGACGCGGTCAAGGGCGTTCTCGACCACTGTGGGGGGAAAGTTGCGGTCCTTGAAGAACTTGGACATCTGGGATGTGCGGGAGGGGAATGCCTCATCCTGGGAGCAGATGCGGCAGAGGCGGAGGAATTGGGAATAGGGGATGGAATTTTTGCAGGAGGGTGGGTGGGAGGAGGTGTATTCTAGGTAGCTGTGGGAGTCGGTGGGCTTGAAATGGACATCAGTTACAAGCTGGTTGCCTGAGATGGAGACTGAGAGGTCCAGGAAGGTGAGGGATGTGCTGGAGATGGCCCGGGTGAACTGAAGGTTGGGGTGGAAGGTGTTGGTGAAGTGGATGAACTGTTTGAGCTCCTCTGGGGAGCAAGAGGCGGCGCCGATACAGTCATCAATGTAACGGAGGAAGAGGTGGGGTTTGGGGCCTGTGTAGGTGCGGAAGAGGGACTGTTCCACGTAACCTACAAAGAGGCAGGCATAGCTGGGGCCCATGCGGGTCCCCATGGCCCACAGTGGTCGAGAATGCCCTTGACCGCGTCTCCCGCATTTCCCGCAACACATCCCTCACACCCCACCCCCGCCACAACCACCCAAAGACGATCCCCCTCGTTCTCACACACCACCCCACCAACCTCCGGATACAACGCATCATCCTCCGACACTTCCGCCATCTACAATCCAATCCCACCACCCAAGACATTTTTCCATCCCCACCCTTGTCTGCTTTCCAAAGAGACCACTCTCTCCATGACTGCCTTGTTCGCTCCACACTGCCCTCCAACCCCACCACACCCGGCACCTTCCCCTGCAACTGCAGGAAAAGCTACACTTGCCCCCACACCTCCTCCCTCGCCCCTATCCCAGGCCCCAAGATGACTTTCCATATTAAGCAGAGTTTCACCTGCACATCTGCCAATGTGGTATACTGCATCCACTGTACCCGGTGTGGCTTCCTCTACATTGGGGAAACCAAGCGGAGGCTTGGGGACCGCTTTGCAGAACACCTCCGCTCGGTTCGCAATAAACAACTGCACCTCCCAGTCGCAAAACATTTCCACTCCCCCTCCCATTCTTTAGATGACATGTCCATCATGGGCCTCCTACAGTGCCACAATGATGCCACCCGAAGGTTGCAGGAACAGTAACTCATATTCCACTTGGGAACCCTGCAGCCTAATGGTATCAATGTGGACTTCACCAGCTTCAAAATCTCCCCTTCCCCCACCGCATCCCAAAACCAGCCCAGTTCGTCCCCTCCCTCCACTGCACCACACAACCAGCCCAGCTCTTCCCCTCCACCCACTGCATCCCAAAACCAGCCCAACCTGTCTCTGCCTCCCTAACCTGTTCTTCCTCTCACCCATCCCTTCCTCCCACCCCAAGCTGCACCTCCATCTCCTACCTAGAACATAGAACATAGAACATAGAACAGTACAGCACAGAACAGGCCCTTCAGCCTACTAACCTCATCCCACCTCCTTGACCTGTCCGTCTTCCCTGGACTGACCTATCCCCTCCCTACCTCCCCACCTATACTCTCCTCTCCATCTATCTTCTTTTCTCTCCATCTTCGGTCCGCCTCCCCCTCTCTCCCTATTTATTCCAGAACCCTCACCCCATCCCCCTCTCTGATGAAGGGTCTGGGCCCGAAACATCAGCTTTTGTGCTCCTGGGATGCTGCTGGGCCTGCTGTGTTCATCCAGCCTCACATTTTATTATCTTGGATTCTCCAGCATCTGCAGTTCCCACTATCACTGATACAACATCCTGGTACATCACCTCTGCACCTTTTCCAATGCTTCCACATCCTTCCTGTAATGGGGAGACCAGAACAGCACGCAATATTCCAAATGAGGCTGCACTAGCATTTTGTACAGTTGCAGCATGACACCACGGCTCCAGAACTCAATCCCCCTACCAATAAAACCTAACACACCGTAAGCCTTCTTAATAGCACTATCAACCTGGGTGGCAACTTTCAGGGATCTATGTACATGGACACCAAGATCCCTCTGCACATCCACACTACCAAGAATCTTCCCATTGACCCAATATTCTGCCTTCCTATTATTCTTCCCAAAGTGAATCACCTCACATTTATCCACATTGAACTCCATTTGCCACCTTTCAGCCCAATTCTGCAGTTTATCCAAGTCTCCCTGCAGCCTGCAACATTCTTCCACACTGTCCACCACTCCACCGACTTTAGTGTCATCTGCAAACTTACTAACCCATCCACCTATGCCTGCGTCCAAGTCATTTATAAAAATGACAAACAGCAGTGGTCCCAAAATAAATCCTTGAGGCACACCACTCGTGACATGACTCCAGGCTGAATATTTTCCATCAACCACCACTCGTTGCCTTCTTACAGAAAGCCAGTTTCTAATCCAAACTGCTAAATCTCCCTCAATCCCGTGCCTCTGTATTTTCTCCAATAGCCTATCATGTGGAACCTTATCAAAGGCTTTACTGAAGTCCCATGTACCCCACGTCAACTGCCCTACCCTCATGCACATGCTTCGTCACCTTCTCAAAAAACTCAATGAGGTTTGTGAGACACGACCTGCCCTTGACGAATCCATGGTGACTATCTCCAATCAAATTGTTTCTTGCTAGATGATTATAAATCTTATCTCTTATAATCCTTTCCAAAATTTTTCCTACAACAGACGTAAGGCTCACAGGTGTATAATTACCTGGGTCATCCCTACTGCCCTTCTTGAACAAGGGCGCAACATTTGCATTCTCCGGTCCTCTGGTACTAAACCTGTAGACAATGAGGACTTAAAGATCAAGGCCAAAGGCTCCGCCACCTCCTCCCTAGCTTCCCAGAGAATCCTTGGAAAAATCCCATCTGGCCCAGGGCATTTATCTACCTTCACACCTTATAGAATTGATAACCCCTCCTCCTTACTAACCTTAATCCTTTCAATTCTAATAACCCGTAACTCAATCATCTCCTCTACAATATCCTCCTTTTCCTGAGTGAAAACAGATGAGAAATGTTCATTTAGTACCTCTCCGATCTCCACAGCGTCCACACCCAACTGCCCACTTCTGTCTTTGACTGGCCTATTCCTACCCTAGTCATCCTCTTATTCCTCACATACCTATAGAAAGCTTTAGGGTTCTCCTTTATTCTACCTGCTAATGTCTGCTCATGTCCCCTCCTTGCTCTTCTTAACGCTCTCTTTAAATCCTTCCCAGCTAATCTGTAACTCTCCATCGCCTCATCTGAACCATCTCGTCTCAATGTCACATAAGCCTCCCTCTTCCGCTTAACAAGAGATACAATTTCTTTCGTAAACCACGGTTCCCTTACCTTATCGCTTCCTCCCTGCCTGACAGGGACATACCTATCAAGGACACACAATATCTGTTCCTTAAACCAGCTCCACATTTCAATTGGCCCCATCCCCTGCATTTTGCTACCCAATTCTATGCCTCGAAGTCTTGCCTAATGGCATTATAATTGCCCTTCCCCCATCTATAACTCTTGCCCTGTGGCATGTTCCTATCCCTTTCCATCGCTAAACTAAACATAACCAAATTATGGTCACTCTCTCCAAAGCGCTCACCTACCACTAAATCAAACACCGGCCTGGTTCATTACCAAGTCCCAGATCCAGTGTGGCCTCCCCTTTTGTCGGCCCTTCGACCTACTGAGTCAGGAAACCCTCCTGCACACATTGGACAAAAACTGATCCATCCGACATACTAGAGTTTTAGCATTTCCAGTCAATGTTAGGGGAGTTAAAGTCTCCCATTATGACCACCCAGTTCCTTTCACTCCTGCCCAGAATAGTTTTCCCGATCCTCTCCTCCACATCCCTGGAGTTTTGTGGAGGCCAATAAAAAACTCCCAGCAGTGTGGCCTCTCCTCTCCTGTTACTGACCTCAGCCCACACCACCTCAGTAGGCGAGTCCTTGTCAAAAGTTCTTTCAGCCGCCGTTATACTGTCCTTGTCTAACAAAGCCACACCTCCCCCTCTTTTACCATCTTCCCTGATCTTAATGAAAGATCTAAACCCTGGAACCTGCAACATCCATTCCTGACCCTGCTCTATCCATGTCTCCGAAATGGCCACAACATCAAAGTCCCAGGTACCTATCCATGCTGCAAGCTCACCTACCTTATTCCGGATACTCCTGGCGTTAAAATATGCACACTTCAATCCAGCTTGGTGTGATGGTGAAATCATGTCCATGTCCTCAGTACTCTCAGCCTCCTGTGTAGTGGAACTACACCACAGTTTCCCATCCCCCTTCTGAGCTAGTTTAAATCCACCCAAATAGCACTAGCAAATTTCCCACCCAGGATATTAGTGCCCCTCTGGTTCAAGTGGAGACTGTCCTGTTTATAGAGGTCCCAACTTCCCCAGAATGAGCCCCAATTATCCATATACCTGAAGCCCTCCCTCCTGCACCATCCCTGCAGCCACGTGTTCAGCTGAAATCTCTCCCTGTTCTTTGCCTCGCTATCATGTGGCACGTTTAACAACCAGAGATAACCACTCTATTTGTTCCTGCTCTCAGCTTCCACCCTAGCTCCCCGAAATCCTGCCTGACATCCCTATCCCTCTTTCTACCTATGTCGTTGGTGCCTACGTTGACCATGACTTGGGGCTGGTCACCCTCTCCCTTCAGGACCCCAAAGACACGATCCGAGACATCACGGACCCTGGCACCTGGGAGGCAACACACCAA
The DNA here is from genome assembly GCF_030684315.1 of Stegostoma tigrinum. Lineage (NCBI taxonomy): Eukaryota > Metazoa > Chordata > Chondrichthyes > Orectolobiformes > Stegostomatidae > Stegostoma > Stegostoma tigrinum. The sequence goes on from NC_081398.1 coordinate 7,123,047, forward strand.
CCGTGAGTCTCTTTCATTCCCAGCAAACCTTCTATCTGTCCCTCTAACTATTGAGTGCCCAATGGCTAACACTCAGTTTTCATCAGTTTACTTCCACCTATCCCTTCAGCTGAGAGTGCAAAGTGGGAATTACAGCCAAAGCACTTATCAATGCACTTTGGAACATGGGATAGGGCCAAGTGCAGACAGGAAGCACATTAAGTGTTAGACAGAAAAAAGCTTTCATAAAACAAGCCTCGCTCAGGCTCCGGCATTCCATATTTTCATCCACAGGTAAAGTTACTGCTGGGGACCCAGCTTGGAATTGTTTCCAGCGTGGGAAAACAGATCAGTGAGGAAAATCAGAGGGGGAGGGGCACTCTGAGGAAGCAGCTTCCTCCAGACTTTCATCGGGAGCAGAGGGAGAGAGAGAGACAGACAGACAGCCAGTCAGACAGAGTGAGAAAAAGAAAGGGAGAGAGAGAGGGATAAAGAGAGGGGGGAGGGACAGAAAGAGACAGAGAGGGACGGAGAGAGAGTGGGACACAGAGAGGGAGGGACAGAGGAACAGAGAGCGCAGCAGAGGCAGAGAGATAGGGACAGAGGCAGAGAGAGGGGCAGGGGAGGGACGGGGGGGGGGACAGAGAGAGAGGGACAGAGAGAGAGAGGAACAGGGAGAGAGACATGAGAGAAGGGAGGGAGAGTGGGACAGAGAGTGAGACAGAGAGAGTGAGAGAGACAGAGACAGAGGGAGAGAGGCAGGGCAGAGGGAGAAGGGGGCAGGGAAAGAAGGAGAGAGGGAGCAGAGAAAGAAGAAGAGAGGAACAGAGACAGACAGGAAGACACAGAGACACAGAGGGAGAGACAGAGGGAGGGAGAGAGATAGAAACAGATAGGCATTGAGAGAGACAGACACAAAGAGACAGGCTGAGAGAGAGAGAGAAAGAAAGACACAGAGAGACACAACAAGACAAAGAGAGAGGGAGAAGTGGAGGGGAGAGAGGGAGAGGAAGACAGGTGGATAGAGAAATTGTGGGGGAGAGAGACAGACATAGTCGGAGGCAGATGGAGAGACAGAAAGAGAGCGAGAGAGAAAGAGGTGGAGATGGGAGAGAGAGAAAGGGAGAGGAAGACAAGGAGAAGGGGATTGAGAAAAAGACAGGGTGGAAGAGAGAGAAAGAGAGACAGATAGAGAGACAGAAACAGATGGACAGAGACAGAGAGGGAGAAGGAAAGACAGGAAGAAGAGAGACAGAGGGAGAGGAGTGAGAGAAAGACAGAGAGAAAGAGAGGAAGGAACAGAGGGAGGGAGGGGGACAGGGAGAGAGGGGGTACAGGGAGACAAGGAGACTCAGAAGAGGGGTGAGAGAGATAGACACAAAGAAACAGACAGAGAGAAAGAAAGACACAGAGAGAGACACAAGAGAAAGAGAGAGAGAGAAAGATAGGGGAGAGGGAGAAGTGGAGGTAAGGGAGAGGGAGAAGAAGATAGAGAGGTGCGTATAGAAATGGGGAGAGAGAGACAGACACAGTCCGGGAGGTGGTGGAGAGAGAGAGAGAGAGACACACACACAGAGACAGAGAGAGAAAAACAGACTGAGAGAAGGGGACAGAGAAAAAGAGAGAGAGATTGACAGACAGGGAGAGAGACAGACAGAGACAGAAAGAGGTGGGAGGGATGAAGAGAGAGTGAGAGGGAGAGGAAGACAGGGAGAAGGGGAGTGAGAAAAAGACAGGTTGGGAGAGAGAGGCAAACAGAGAACCAGAAACAGACAGAAAGAGTGACAAAGAGAGCGAGAAAGAAAGACAGGGAGAAGAGAGGCAAGCAAGAGGAAGACAGAGGGAGGGGAGTGAGAGAAAGACACAGAAAGAGAGGGGAGGGAAGAGAGAAAGAGAGGGAGGGACAGAGACATTGAGAGCGAGGAGCAGAAATAGGAAGAGAAAGACAGGGAGAGAGAGAAGGAGGGGAGAGAGTGTGAGCAAGAGAGAGCGGGACGGAGTGGAAGAGATAGGGAGGGAAAGGGGGGACAGGGAGGGAGGTGTAGAGAGAGCAAGAAGGGGAGAGACAGCATGAGGAAGAGGGCGGTGGGGGAAGAGAGAAAGGGGGGTGGGGGAGTTAGAGCATCAGGGAGGGAGAGAGAGGGGGCAGAGGGGGAAGAGAGAGAGCGACACAGATGGAGAGAGACAGAGAAGGGGGAGAGACAGAGAAGGGGAGGGACAGACAGGGTAAGAGAAAGAGAGACAGAAGGGGAGGGACAGAGAGAGGGGGAGACGGGGGAGTAGAGAAGGAGGAGAGGGGAAGAGAGAGGGGGGATGGGGAGAGAAAGAGAGGGGGAAGGGGAGACAAAGAGATTGGGGGAGGGGGAGGGGGCAGAGAGAGAGAGAGAGAGAGAGAGAGAGAGAGAGTAAGGGTGGAAGGGAGAGAGATGGAGTGGGGGAGGGGGTTTGAGGGAGGGGAAGGGGGAGAGAGAGCAGGATGGGGAGGGGGAGAGAGAGAGGGATGGAGGAGGGAAAGAGAGAGACAGAGGAGGGGAAGGGAGAGAGAAAGAGAGGGGGCGGGGTGAAGGGGGAGACAAGGAGGGGAAGAGAGAGAGAGAGAGAGAGAGACGGAGGGAGGGGGAGAGAGACAGGGGGAAGCGGGGACAGAGGGAGGGGGAGAGAGAGGGGAGGGCGGAAGGGGGAGAAAGGGAGGGGGTAAGGGCGGAGTGAGGGAGGAGGAGAGATGGAGGGAGAGGGGAGAGAGAGGGAGGGGAGGAAGGGGGAGAGAGGGAGAGAGAGAGAGGGAGAGGGCAATGGGGAAAGAGAAAGTTGGGGAAGGGGAGGGAGAGAGAGAGGGAGCGGGAAAAGGGGGGGGAGAGAGAGAGATGGAGACGGGGGAGGGAGAGAGATGGAGGGAGTGGGAGAGAGGGAGGGGGAAGGGGTGAGAGAGGGAGGGGGCAAGTGAGGAGAGGGGGAGGGGAGAAGGGGAGAGAGGGAGGGGGAAGTGGGGAGAGGGGGAGGGAGCGAGAGAGAGGGAGGGAGAACGGGAGGGGGAGGGAGAAAGGGGGGGAGTGAGAGAGAGTGGGGGAGAGAGGCGGAGGGGGAGGGGGAGGCTGGAGGGGGAGGGGGAGTGCGGAGAGAGAGGGAGTGGGGAGGGGGAGCAAGAGGGAGGGGGAGGCAGGGGAGAGAGAGGCGGGATGGAGGGAGAGAGAGAAGGATGGGGGAGTTGGGGAGAGAGAGAGGGATTGGGGGGAGAGAGAGAGGGATTGGGGGGAGAGAGAGAGAGAGAGAGAGAGGAGACGGTGAGGGACCAAGAAGGGGGAGAAGGAGAGAGAGAGTGGGGCAGAGAAAGAGGGGGGGAGAAGGAGAGAGGGGGTGAATGGTGGAGAGAGAGAGGGCGTGAAGGGGGAAGAGAGGGGGCGAGGGGAAGAGAGGGATGGGAAGAGGTGGGAGAGGGGAGTGAAGGGATGGAGAGAGAGAGGGAGGGGAAGGAAGAGGGAGGGGGAGGGAGACAGAGGGAGGGGGAGAGAAGGATGGGGAGAGAGAGAGGGAGGGGCAGGGTGGAGGGGGAGAGAGAGAGAGGGGAGACGGTGAGGGACAGAGAAGCGGGGAGAAGGAGACAGTGGGGCAGAGAAAGAGAGGGGGGGGAGAAGGAGAGGGAGAGGGGGGAAGGGGGGAGAGAGGGAGGGGAAGAGGTGGGGGAGGGGAGTGAGAGGGATGGGGAGAGAGAAAGGAAGGGGAAGGAAGAGGGAGGGGGAGGAAGAAAGCGAGAGAGAGGGAGGGGGAAGGGGAAGGGAGACAGAGGGAAGGGGAACGGGGAGTGGGGGGGCAGGGGAGAGATACAGAGGGAGTGGGAGAGACAGAGAGGGAGGAGGGTGGGGGAGGAAGAGGGAGAGAGAGGCAGGGAGGGGGAGGGGGTAAGAGAGAAAGAGAGTGAGGTGGGGAGGAGGAGAGAGAGACAGACAGACAGACAGACAGACAGAGACAGAGGCACAGAAAGAGAGAGAGAGAGGAAGGTGGGGGAGAGAGGGAGTAGGGGAGGGGGTGCCAGAGGGGGTGGGGGAGAGAGAGAGTGACAGAGGGATGGACGAGGGGGAGAGAAGGAGGGAGGGGTGAGAGGGATGAGGGAGGGGAGAGAGGGGGGATGGGGGAAGGGGAGAGAGAGGGACACATGGAGAGAGATAGAATGAGATGGCGGGGAGAGGGGGAGAGAGAGGGAGAGGGGGAGTGAGAGAAAGGCGGGGAATGAGAGAAAGACGGAAAGAGATGGACAGAGACAAAGAGACAGACAGAGAGAGGGACAGGGGTAGAACACAGAGGGAGGCTAGAGAGAGAGGCTGAGAGAGAAAGAGAGCATGAGGGACAGAGAGAGGGAGAAAGAGGAAGAGACAGAGAGGGAGAGACAGTGAGAGAGATGGAGAGAGAGAGAGACAGGGTCAGATAGACAGAGAGAGAGAGAGTGGAACGGAGTGAAAGCAAGAGAGAGGAAAAGACAGAAATAGGGAGACAAGGAGAGGGAGGGAGATAGGCAGACATACAAGAGAAATGTGGGGGGGGGGAGAGAGGGAAAGACAGCGAGATAGAGACAAACAGAGGGACAAAGAGAGAAAGCAAAAAAGAGGAAAGGAGTGAGAGGGACAGAAAAACAGACAAACAGAGGGGTGACAGAGAAAGGGGGAGGGAGAGACAGACAGAGACAGAAAGATGGAGAGACAGAGAGGGTGAGGGGGAGAGAGGTGGAGACAGAAGCACAGGAAGAGAGAGAGGGGAGGGGAAGCGAGAGGTGAGTTTTGTGGAGAAAGCAGTATAATGAGGGCTGGGGGGGTGGGCCCGAATCTGGGGAGATGATTCAGTGAATCAATGCCCAATGCCTTCCAGATCGCTGGAAAATTACAACATTCATGGCTAACGGAGGGGAGAAACACACTTCCCTCTTGACCTTTTATTGTGTCAACCCTCCTTTGTCCCTCACTCTTTTAAAATTTTAGACCGCTTCCCAAACTTGTTATTTTAAAGTGGTTAGTTTCTGAGTCCATGGGTCTTGGAGGGGCTGTTGGTAACATGCCAATTACATCACGAGGCTGGATCCCTGTTTTAGGCCCAGATTTTGCGGCTCGAGGCCTACTCCACTTAGGAGTCTTTCAGTCGCCAGTGGCAAGTAAATCCTTATGTTGAAGGGTAAAACCATGATTAAAATGATTCAGTTGTAGGTTGAGGCTAAGGGGCAACCTTCGTCTCCAGGCAGCACCTCAATGATTTGCCTTCCCTGGTCAGTGAAGTGCCTATGGACTGGGGGTCATGTGTGATAGGCCTCAGGCTTCCAGGCCTGAGGAGCCCCAGGCGTGGGAAGAATCTGAGAAGACTAGGACCTGAGGACACAGCCTCAAAGTGAAAGGATGACCCTTTAGAACTGAGATGAGGGAAGAATTTCTTCAGCCAGAGGGTGGGGAATCTGTGGAACTCATTGTTGCAGAGGGCTGTAGAGGCCAATTCATTGAGGGTCATTATGACAGATCTACATATGTTCTTGACTAGTAAGGGGGGTCAAAGGTTACAGGGAGAAGGCAAGAGAGTAGGGCTGAGAAACATATCAGCGACGATCGATTGGTGAACGGACTTGATGGGGTGAATGGCCCAATTCTGTTCCTATATCTATCCTCAATAAGCCTCAAAATGACTGCTCATAGGTTGAGGGAGTTGTAAAAGGGTTGTCCCTTCAATCGAAGGCTGTGCCCTTGTGTCCTGGTCTTCCCCAATTCTTCCCATACCCCAGGCCCCCTAAGCCGTCAAAATGGCTGCTCATAGATCAAAGTAAGGGCCTACATCTCAAATTCTGCCTCCTACTCCAGATGCTTGGGGTTTCTCACAAACTCTCAATCCTAACCCCACTCCCTCTCCGGGCTGGTCCTTTAGGTTTGAGCCCCTTACCTGTCTGTAGAGCGATATGGCCCCCTGGGGTTGGCGAGTTGAATTTACCCTGGGTTGCCTTCAGATTGAGGTTCATGGGTAAAAGACAATGTCCAACCATTCCACCCTCCTCCAACTCGATCAATATGACCTGTGCAGTCCTGTCCCTTCTACAGGTTACATCAAGCACGGTCTTATCGAGGGTCCGAAATGGCAGTTGAGGGCCACACGCTGGAGTTCTGCCTCGCTGAGGAGGCCGATTTTGAGGAAGTGATGTCCATCTCTGGAGACGTCTACGGGGGCATCGATTACCTGCCTGCCCGTTACCACGCCTGGATCCAGGATTCAGTTCGAAGGGTGATCCTGGCTAAAAAGAAAGGGCAAATAGTGAGTGTGAATTCTACCCCATCAAACTAATTGACCAGGCTCACGTTCACCCCATTGAACCAGTGCTTTCCAAACTCAGTCCAGTGTGGGGTCTATTAGCTAATTTCTCAGGCACTATGTGGCCAACTAAACCTTTGCTAATGCTTCAAAAATCATTTCTGACCGTCCTCTAACTTTTCATCCTCAACCTTCTTCCACCGCCCCTTTTGAGCTGCCTTCCCAAATAGCCTACTTTAACCCCCCCACCCTCCATTGCCACACCCCAATCTCCAAATCCCTTCTTAATTCACCATTGGCCCCTCTCCTATCCTCCAAACCCCTCCTTCACATTCCATTAGCCCGTCCAATTCCTCTTCCCTCAACTTCCTTGCCCCTCCTTGAACCTCAATTTCCTCCTCCCTCAACTCCATTACACCCACCCTCAGTGCCCATCTGCATTCCCAGGTGCCCTACTGTGGGTCAAACCAAGACGCTAAGCTAGCAATACCCCACATCCCCCCATCCCACCCCCATCTGGCCCACTCAAGTTGGCGTACATGATTCCAAGGATCAGGCTTTCAAAGGGGTCGTCCCACTTTCTCAGTGCCCCCCTCCCACCCCGGCACTCATTTCCATGGTCCCACCATTGGGTTCACGGCAAGCTCTGGAATTTCCTCAATTATCCTCAGTGCATGGTGTTGTCATTGGGCTACGAATTCAAGGTGCTGTTCCCAGGGCCATGGTATTCCCAATTAGGAATTAATCTAATCCAGTTAATGACGGTAATTGGGAGGCTGTAGATGTGGCAGTCATTCTGGAAGGTGGCCAATCTGCCCAGTTTGATGATGGACTGCATTTTCTGGGTGGCAAGACGGTCTCCTAATTAACTTCCTTTTGGAAATTCTTTCTGCCATTTCTTCATGAGAGTTAAAGTAACCGATACTTTTTAATTCATTCATTGGACGTAGATGTCTCTGGCTAGGCCCAGCATTTATTGTCCATTTCTAATTGCCCAGAGGGCAGTCAGGAGTCAACCACATTTAAGGAGCAGCACAGTGGCTCAGTGGTTAGCACTGTTGCCTCACAGTGCCAGGGACATGGGTTAAATTCCAGCTCATGTGACTGCCTGTATAGAATTTTCACATTCTCCCCATGTCTACATGGGTTTCCTCCAGGAGCTCCAGTTTCCTCCCAAAGTCCAAAGATGTACAGGTTAGATGTATTGGCCATGCTGAATTGCCCCTTAGTGCCCAGGGATGTGCAGGCTATATGGATTAGCCGTGGAAATGCAGGTTTTCAGGCATAGGGTGGGTCTGGATGGGAGGATCTTCAGATGGGTTGGTTTGGATTTATTGGGCCAAATGGCCTGCTTCCACACTGTCGGGATTCTATTTTTTAAATTAATTCACCGGATGAGGTTGACACCGGCTACTCCAGCACTTATTGCATATCCCAGAGGATGGTTAAAAATCGATGATATTGCTGTGGGTCTGGAGCCACATGTAGGCCAGACCCAGTAACGACATCAGATTTCCTTGCCTAAAGGACATTAGTTAACCAAATGACGTTTTCCAACAATCCACAATGGATTTATGATCATCGTTAGGCTCTTAATTCAAGATTTTCTGAGACTTAAATTTCACCATCTTGGAGTCAAACCCAGGTCCCCAGAACACTGAGTCTCTGGATAGATGCCACTATGCCATTGTCTTGCCGCTTGTATGTAGTTCCTCAGGCATGTTAAATTATATCTTTCTATGAAAGAAGAACTACCAGCTCCTGACTCTTAATAGAAGTCCACTGTCCACCAGCGATGACTGAACAGCTGATTAGACGGACATAGGGAGGAGAATTGATGGTCAATCAACTCATCCGTCATACTATAGCAATGATAACCATTGTCATTTGTTGTTAAAAACCCACCTGGTTCTCTAATGTCCCTCCTTACCTGGCCTCCACATGACTGCAGGCCCTGCGGTTTTACTCTTAAGCGCCCTCTGAAAATGCCAGGTGACGTTCAAGGGGGCAGGTGACAAATGCTGGGCCCAGTCCAGCAATGCCCACATCCTTTCCCCCACAAAGGAAGTATTCTCTCTGCCTCTCACCCTCTTCTTTTAAGCCGTTCTGTAAAATCTTTGACCAAGGTTTCGTTCCAAATGTCTCCTTTAGCAGCCCGGGCTCAACCCTTGGGCTGATTTTGCCTATCATTCACAGAATGAGGGTGTCGCTGGCTCGGTCCAGCATTTGTCCCATCCCTAATTGCCCAGAGGGCAGTCAAGGCTCCAGTCACATTGGTGGGTGTTGATAGTCACATGCAGGCCAGACCAGGTAAGGATGGCAGATTTCCTACCCTAAAGAATATTCGTGAACCAGATGGTTTTGTCCTAAAATTCAATCATGCCTATCATTAGAATCTTAATTCCAGATTTTTTTTCAATTTCAAACTCCATCATCCAACACTACAGGATTTGAACTCAAGGCTACTCATATTCTGCTTGGGAACCCTGCAGCCCAATGGTGTCAATGTGGACTTCACAAGCTTCAAAATCTCCCCTTCCCCCACCGCATCCCAAAACCAGCCCAGTTCGTCCCCTCCCCCCACTGCATCCCAAAACCAGCCCAGCTCGTCCCCTCCTCCCACTGCATCCCAAAACCAGCCCAGCTCGTCCCCTCCCCCCACTGCATCCCAAAACCAGCCCAGCTCATCCCCACCTCCCTAACCTGTTCTTCCTCTCACCCATCCCCTCCTCCCACCTCAAGCCGCACCTCTATTTCCTGCCTACTAACCTCATCCAACCCCCTTGACCTGTCCGTCCACCCCGGAATGACCTATCCCCTCCCCACCTCCCCACCTATGCTCTCATCTCCACCTATCTTCTCCTCTATCCATCTTCGGTCCGCCTCCCCCTCTCTCCCTATTTATTCCAGAACCCTCTCCCTATCCCCGTCTCTGATGAAGGGTCTAAGCCCGAAATGTCAGCTTTTGTGCTTCTGAGATGCTGTTTGGCCTGCTGTGTTCATCCAGCTCCACACTTTGTTACCAGAGCACTACCTGGGTCTCTGGATTAGCAGACCAGCCTCCCCCCTTACCTGAGCACCTTGGGGGGGGAGGAGCTGCTTCCATTTTATTGACCATCGGGTGCCTTGCACACCTTTGTTGTTGGCAGGTTGCCCTTGTTTCAGTGAACATTGTGGACGACGGGCACACGGCGGTGGTGGAAGGGTTGAGGGTGGCACCGCTGGAGAGAGGCAAAGGAATCGCTGGGCTCATCCAGGGCTACAGTCTCAATCTGGTCAAGGACCAGTTCCCAGAGGTCAAAGTGCGACGCTACGTTAGATCCGGCCAGCTGGCACCCGAGATTCTTACCAAGTTCCGACTGATATGTAAACAGGTAAAGTCACACATGTGGCACCAGACCGTTGCTACGGTCTTGACCGTCGAGGGCAGTGACGGGGTGGGAGCGTGTCAACTGGGCCAACAGGTCCTGCCAAGAATTATCCCGCAGGATAAAAACATCTCAGTACACCTTATGACTCAAACCCTCCATTCCCAGCAACAACCTGGGAAAGTTTTCGAGGAGACTCGTAGCTGGAGGTGCACTGATGCAGGGTGACGAAACGTTTGTAACCAAACCCGCTGGCTCAGCGAGCATGTCTACAACAACATCCTGGTAAATCCCTTTTGCACCCTCTCCAGCTTAATTATATCCTCCCTATAACTGGGCAACTAGGACTGCACAGAGTACTCCAGAAGAAGCCTCACCTACATCTCGTACAAGGTCAATACGACGTCTCAACTCCTATAGTCAAAAGTCTGAACAATAGAGGCAAGCTTATTAAACACCTTCTGAATCACCCTGTCTACATGTGTCACAAACTTCAAAGAATTATGTACCTGAACCCCAGGACACTCAGTTCTACAGCACAAATCAAGGCCCTACTTTTAATCATATAAATCCTGCCATTGATTATTTTACTAAAATACAACATCTCACATTCATCAAAATTAAATTCCATCTGCCACTCCTCAGCCCATTGACCCAGTTGATCAAGATGTCTTTGTAATCTTAGATTACCTTCTCCACAATCCACTAAACCACCAATTGTGGTATCATTCGCAAACTTACTAACCATGCCTTTTTATTGTCATCTAAATCATTTGTAAAAATGACAAATTAAAGTGGATCAGCGCTGATCCCAATGGAACCCTGCCTTGTGATCAGATCTCCAGTCTGAAAAGCAACTTTCCACCACTGAAGGTGTAACTAGCTGGATTGCTGTTACAAGAAGGGCCAGTAGGGAAATGAGAGGCTGAATAGACTCCTTCTGTGCTCCAAATATTCCATGATGATTTCCCATAGAGCTGGACTTATCTCAAGTCAACAACACAGACCTAAGCCATTCAGCCCATCTAGTGCATTGTTTATATTTACATTGGGATGGGGCATCTCTGGATGGGGCCAGCATTCGTTGCCCACCCTAACTGCCTTCGAACTGAGTGGCCATTTCTGAGGGTGATTGAGTCAAGGCTGTTACTGTGGGCCTGGAGTCACATGTACATCAGACTGGGCAAGGGCTAGCAGATGTTCTTCTCTAAATGCTGTTACCGAACTCAGTGGGGTTTCACAACAATGGATGGTAGATTTTGATGGATCCCCACCTACAAGTTTTGCCCAGTTGGATTATAGTTCGGATCTCTGGCTTACTGATCCAGTGACATTGCCACAATACCACCGTCTCCCCAGCATTTATGTTTGACACAGTCTCCTCCCATCAACTAAGGTAGAGATCTGCCCTGTCCTGATTAAATGATGGAGCAGGTCTGAGGAGCTGAATAGCCTACTCCTAGTGGCATAGAGTCATACAGTACAGAAACAGACTCTTGGGCTCAACTCCTCTATGATGATCAGGTCCTCACCGTATCCATGTCCCTCGTGATTTTATTAACCTCTATGAGGTTACCCTGCAACCTCTTATGCAACAGGGAAAATAGTCCCAAGCCTATTCAGCCTTTCCTCATAACTCAAACCTTCCAAGCCCAAAAACAACCTTGTAATCTTTTTCTGCACAATTTCCAGTTTAATGTACGCATTATTGTAAAAGTGGCCTCACCAATGTCTTGTACGGCCATATAATGACATCCAAACTCCTCTACTCAAAGCTCTGACTGATAAAGGTAAGCATGCCAAACACCTTCACTACCCTGGCTACCTTCAAGGAACTATGTACCTCTACCTCCAGGTCTCTCTGTTCAATAACATTCCCCAGGGCCCTACTATTAATTGTATAAAGTCCTGCCCTGATTGCCTTATGAAAATGCAATCTCTCACATTTATTTAAATTAAACTCCATCTACCAGTCCTTGGCCTATTGGCCTAGCTTATCAAGATTTCATTGTACTCTTGGGTAACTTTCTTCACTGTCCACCACACCACCAATTTTGATGTCATAGTCAAACTTACTAACCTTGCCTCCTACGTTCTCATCCAAACCGCAGGTTAGCTCAGAGTACAACAGGATCTTGATTAGATGGGCCAATGGGCTGAAGAGTCGCAGATGAGGTTTAGATAAATGTGAGGTGCTGCAGTTTGGAAAGCAAGTCAGGGCAGGACCTATACATGTCATGGTAATGTCCTGGGGGATGTTGCTGTACAAAGAGACCTTGCAGTGCAGGTTCCTAGTTCCTTGAAAATGAGGTTGCAGGTAAATAGGATAGTGAAGAGGGTGTTTGGTATGCTTATCCATATTGGTCAGTGCATTGAGTAAAGGAGCTGGGAGGTCATGTTGTGCTGTATAGAACATTGGTTAGGCATGCAATTCTGGTCAACTGTCCTGTAGGAAGGATGTTATGAAAATAGAAAGAGTTCAGAAAAGATTTACGAGAATGTTGCCAGGGTTGAAGGGTTTGTGCTATAGGGAGAGGCTGAATAGGCTGCGGCTATTTTGCCTGGAGCATCAGAGGCTGAGGGGTGAACTTATAGAGGTTTATAACATCATGAGGGGCATGGACAGGGTAAATAGGTGAAGTAATTTACCAGGCATGGGGGAGTCCAAAACTAAAGTGTATAGGTCGAAGGTGAGAGGGGAAAAATAAAAAAGGGTCCTAAGAGTCAATATTTTCACACAGAGGTGGTGCATATATGGAATGAGCCATCAGAGGAAATGCTGGAGGATAGTACAATAAAAACATTCAAAAGGCATCTGGATGGGTACATGAATAGGAAGGGTTTAGATGGATATGGGCCAAATGCTGGCAAATGGGACCAGATTTATTTAGGATATCTGATTGAACATGGATAAGTCAGACCAAAGCATCAGTTTCCATGCGGTTTATCTCTATGACTCTGTACAAATAACAAAAAGCAGTGGTCACAGCATCAATTCTTGCAGCACATCGCTGGTCACAGGCATCTAGCCTGAACAACAACCCTCTACTACCACCTTCTGAATCCTACCATCAAGTCAATTTTGTATCCAACTGGCTAGCCGACTCTGGATCACATGTGATGTAACCTTACTAACTAGTCTACCATGAGGAACCTTGATGAAGGTCTCACTAAAGTCCATGTAGACAACATCTACCATTCCGCCTTTATCTATCTTCTTGGTCACCTCTTCAAAAAACTCAACTCATGGTAGACCATAAGTTTTGTTTTTTTCTAGTTTTGGTTACCACGGTGATCTGTCACTCAACATCACCACAATTGTTCTTTTAATCAAGCAGCCCAGCTTCCTTCACCAAAGTGTAAATAAAACTATACACATATTTAAGACTATTTAGAAAGATCTTAGCATTAACAGCAAATAAACCATTCAACTCTTTTCCCAGCAGTATCCTTTACAGCTACCCAATCTCAGTAAAGTACCTGTCCTGCGTGAACATAAAACAAAGAACGACGGATGCTGGAGACCTGAAACAAAAACAGAAATTGCTGGAGAAACTCAACAGGGACTGGCAGCATCTGTGGGAAGAAAGCAGAGTTGATGTTTTGAGTCCAGAGACACATCAGCAAAATATTACTTTTCCTGTCTTGGCTGCTTCTTGGCTGAAATAGTGTTGCAATTTCACACCCAGCATTCCTGATTTTTATACAAGAGAAGGAAAGCATGAAAGCAGTTAGATATAAGAAATTTATTCAAGATAGTCTAAATTACCATCTCCTTGACACTCGATATTACCTGCTATTCAAGCGACAAGTGCTAGTTGCAGTAATGATCCACCAAGTAAATTGCACTGCCTTTGTGAATTTTGGATTTTAGATTTTTTAATTCAAAGAATAATAGGATTGAGTTTTAATGACTATTTCAGAAGCCACTACAGATACATGTGACCAGTATGCTTTAGTTTTGGAATTGAACAGTTCAGTTGGCTGGATGGTTGGTTTGCAATGCAGAACAATGCCAGCTGTGTGTGTTCCATTCCTTCATTGGCTAAGGTTATCACAAAGGTACCACTTTCACAACCTTTCCCCTTTGCCTGATGTTACAGACCCAAGCTAACCCCCTGAAAACATATCAAGGAGACAGCCTAGGCTCTACCGTGTACTTTTATTTAAAGGCAAGTGTTCCACATGTGATTCAATTCAAAAAAACTGTTCTAATATAACAGCATCCCACAAACACACCCTTGGCAAAGGCAAATTCAGTAAAACAGATCTTTTTCACTTGCTATCTCCCTCCTAGTCCAGGAGAAAGGAGCACTGAAAGACACAGTCTAGCAGCAGAGAGAGGTAACTCAAGATTTTTGCAGTAGCAGAAGCAGACCGGCATCTATCACCTTCAACTACAAAAACCTTAACTGAAAGCCAAACTAAGACCTTTGGTTCTGCATGAGCCCGACTCCAACCACTCATGGACTTTTTGTCAAATTTAAAATAAAAAAAACCGCTCAGCGTGCTCAAAGCTGTTTATGCACTGTTTCTGAAGCAGATATTCTGGCACCACTGTGGCCACATCTCTCTGCAACTTCTGAACTTCAGGTTAAACCACCATCAATCATCTTTCTCCATCTCTCTGATGAGACAGCAGCCCTATGATCCAACAGGACTATGGCGACATTACCAACCTCACTTTTCATTACGTGGGGATAATGGGGAATTTCGTGTTCCACAAAGCTAGGTCACATATTACAATGGGGGATAGATTTTAGAGCATTTCTGATCTAATGGACCAGACCAGACCCCTTCAAAATATATTAAGAAGATAGCCCAGACCCTAGCATTTTCTTATTTTAAAGATAAATATAAAGTTCTGTGTTCAGGTTGCAATTCGACTGGTCAAATGACTTGGTGTTAAGCAAAACACAACTTAGTCAAACACTATAGTCAAACTACAAGCAAAGTAAGAAGAAGAGATAACAAGGTGTAGAGCTGGATGAACACAGCAGGCCAAGCAGCATCATAGGAGCAGGAAAGCTGACATTTCGGGCCTACAACCTTCTTCAGAAAAAAATTTCTGTAGCAGGGTCTAGGCCCAAAACGTCAGCTTTCCTGCTCCTATGAAGCTGCTTGGCCTGCTGTGTTCATCCAGCTCTACACCTCGTTATCTCAGATTCTCCAGCATCTGCAGTTCCCACTATCTCCAAAGTAAGAAGAACTTGGAATTAATTAACTCTATTGGAAAACATAACAATAGTTACAGTAACTGTTAATAATTAACTGTTCAATTATAGTCAGAATCCATAAATCCACACCTTGGCAAAAAAGGGCAAATTCAAAAAACTGATTTTATCTCACGTTCAATCCAGCAGTCCGGGAAGAGAGCACTCAGTTTTGACATTATTCAAGAAAGACGAAAATAGCTTCCACTCTCTCAAACCCCCAGCAGCAACTGCTGAGAGCTTAGCCTAAAATCCCTAGTTCTGTGAGTGAGAGATCAACCACACCCACTCAGCCTGTTTCCATTGTTCCAGTTTAATTAGAAAATATATCCAAGGCTTCGGACATTGCTTATCTTCTCATAAACTGCTTTGTGCCTGTGCCTCAAACTCTATCTCTCTGTCTCAAAGCAGTCAGAACAAAACACACCTCTTAAAGCCACAGTATCAACACACTGAGAATATTCATCAATGTTTTCATCCCAGGAAATTCTTTCTGTGCAGTTCAAGGCCGAAGATATCCGTCCAAAGCTGGAAGCTGCCTTCACCTGGCTGAAGGAGAGTGGGAAGCAATGGGAAGATCCCGTCCTGCTTGGGGCCTCGGAGGCCAAGCGGCTGTTCCTGAGCCAAAGGGTGGTGGACGAGGTGCTGCCTGGGAAGGCCATTATTCAAGACTGGGTTCCGTACAAGCCACTGGAGAGCAATCTAGAGAAGTTAGTGAGTCAAGACTTCATCTGGATGGCCGATGACAAAGAAGAGCCCACAGTCCTCAGCCTGGGCACTGCTCCCTACAGGGTACCCTTGGGGACTGGCTACCACCGGCTGAATATTGATATATTTGGGAAGCAATTCCCCAGGGCCAGAAACCAGTTCCTCGCTCAGCTCCAGCAAAGAGTCAGCACCTTAGAGGGCCCAATTTACTGCCTCTTGTATTTTGAGCCATCCATATGGCAGGACATGCTTTCCTTCTGCCAGACTACCTTAGAACTCCACAAGGATAGAGACTTTGGGGGGCAAAACTTGCTGGAGGCAGATATGTAGACCTGTAAGGGAAAGAGCCCTCTCCCCTGCCAGTCCCTTCCTGCTTCTGGGCTCAGTAGTTCATCCAATATCTCTCTTTCTCTAAAGCTATCACCTCAGATTGTAAAGTGTTGTAGATTCAAGTCTGCATTCCAGGCTTTGAAAGCCAACCAGTCCCAATGTCTGGGTGGTGTGGAATTGTCCAGTGCTTGAATGCACGGGTCTGATCACTGATGTATGCCCACTGTACTTGATTGCTTGAGCTTGGATGCTGGCACAGAGCCAAGCAAACAGATAACAATTTCAAAACACTCTTATAAATAAACCTGTTGCTTGCTCTGAAACTTGTGTCACCCCAGCATTTCACTGAAGAACTGTGAACAACAGAGCGGGATGTTAAGCTGAGAATGCCGCTTAGGCCTAATTAGTATTATGTTAGGTCAGTGTTAGAAAAGTATTATTGATGCTTGAAAAAGAATGCAGGAGAGGCCAGATAAACAGTCAAAGGCGCCCTTCAGCCCCATCCATTCACCAACCACAACCATCAGAACCAGTCAAATCGGCTGAACAGCCAACCCATTGTTAATTGTGGGATCTTGCTGTGCTTTATCATCCCAGCTGCCTATACTATACTGGATAATTGGCAGCTTACCACATTACAAAACCATTTCGCATATTCCAACTCAGACAAGATACCCACGGGGGAAAATCAGATTATAAAATGAAATCTGGTTGACAGATCACGCTTAGCTTTTTCAAATGGTTACTGTGGTGATTAGTCACCAAAACACAAGGCTGCTGGTATTCTTCAACAACAGTGAATAACTTTCTT